>NW_027101075.1:0-362500 GCF_029633855.1 Hoplias malabaricus | reverse complement strand
GTTAGACTCCTTGGTCCGTGTTTCAAGACGGGTCGGTCGGGGTCCGAACTTAGCCGCTGACCTTAGGCGTTTTGGCTGTGGGCCTGGATCACCCCCCGTATTGCCGTAGCGGGCCTAGCCCGGGGCTGAGGACAGCCCAACCGGCCCGCTTTCGTCCGAACGATCAGGGGGGGCCCCATCCCCATCCCGAAGGAGGGGAAAACGCGGAAAGGACATTACTCCGCGGCCCCGGCGTTATCGGCGAAGTCGGAGCGAGGGGCTGTAGCGGAACGCCCGTGTCCGGGGGCCACGTGGGGCTCCCTTCTCCGGACGGACCTACCTTCACCCTCGGGCCCTTCCAAGCCTAACCGGAGCCGGTCGCGACTCACCCACCACGCGGGGGGAAGTACACCTGACGGGCCGAGCCTTCGTACGCCCGAGAGGCCCGAAGTCGAGAGGCGAAGCTCAGGGCCGAGCAGGGAGTGGGGTCGCCCCCACTCTCGCCCGGATGAACTCGCCTCCGAGCCACGGAACCACACGAGCGCGGGCCGTCCGCCCGGCTGAATCCCCCGGGGGGGTCTTCTCGGTCCCCCGACCGTTTACCTCTCAACGGTTTCACGCTCTCTTGAACTCTCTCTTCAAAGTACTGCTTTCAACTTTCCCTCACGGTACTTTGTTCGCTATCGGTCTCGTGCCGGTATTTAGCCTTAGATGGAGTTTACCACCCACTTTGAGCTGCATTCACAAGCAACTCGACTCCGGGAAGCCCGATCTACCCGGCGGGATGCGGGACAATACCGGGCCTTCACCATCTGCGGAAGACACTTCCTTGCAAAACTTGGTCCCGCGTCCGCACCGAGACCAAACGGACTTCCGTACGCTACATTTCCCGGCCCACCCCGGTCAGGGGAAAGTGGGATTCAGCGCTGGGCTCTTCCCTCTTCGCTCGCCGCTACTAGGGGAATCCTTGTTAGTTTCTTTTCCTCCGCTTACTGATATGCTTAAGTTCAGCGGGTTGTCTCGTCTGATCTGAGGTCGCACTACGAGACTGTTTTGCGGGGCGCGGGGGGCGCGAACCCCCCGGCCGCTCGCCGTATTACGGTACCCACTCTCCGACGGCGGCGGAGAGCCCAGCGGGGAGAGACTATGACGGATTGGACCCGGACCTAATGGCTCTCCCTACGTCCGGAGCTCTCGCCACACGTCGGGTTTAAGGCCCGAGTCTGGGTTTAGGGAGACGAAGGGCCGTCCGAGGTGGAGGCCCTGCGAACTCCCAGCCGCGGTCTAGGAAGACCGATCGATGGGTAAACCGACCCTCAGACAGGCGTGGCCGCGGGATGGACCCCCGCGGCCGCCATGTGCGTTCGAAATATCGATGATCTGTGTTCTGCAATTCACATTATTTAACGCAGGTTACCGCGTTCTTCATCGATGCACGAGCCAAGTGATCCACCGCTAAGAGTTGTATGAGGTTTGTGCCCGGCCCGTTACAGGCCGGGCGAAGGAAGCCATTCGAACACGAGACAACGTTTGACAATATTTCAAGCCGGGTGCCTTCCCCCCCGTGGAGGGGGGAAGGTCATTGAACCTGGGCGTCACCACCGGACCGAGGAGTTACGGCCCGGGGGACGATCGCCCGAGTAGGTGCCCGAGACTTACGTGGTTTAGGAGACCGGGTCTAGGCCCCACCGTTCCCGGCGAGGCCCAGGGTTTGGTTCGCTGCGTTACGGGTCCCGGTCTAAGGCATTCAGGCGTGCGCTCAAAGCCAAGCTCTCCACCCCGGAGGGTATGAGCGAGGCCCGGTGGTACGCTCCCAAGTCCCCCGCTTAGGGGAAGGCGCTGGGTAGATCCCACCTAGTCAGGACCGGCGGGCACCGGCCGTCTCCTTCGGGTGTTTAAACGCATCCGGGGTTCGTGAGGCCCCTTCAACTCGCGCACCGGCCTTAGACTATTATACGGTCCGTCTCTGCGAAGCCAACATCGGGGTATTTGCATGCGCTCTTAAGCTCCGCTCCAACCCCGTGAGGGGAAAGAGTTTCGCCCGGCGGTACGCTCCCGTCCACCACCACCCCCTGTGCCGGGGGGATGGGTTCAGGGAGATCCCACCGAGGCCGGCGAGCACCGGCCAACGCCCTGGGGGTGAGTAAGCCCCTTTGACTCGCGCACGCACAATCAAGCCTTCAACGATCAATGTTTGGTTTAACGACCCGGCGGGCGGCTCCGGCGCCACTCTCCCCCCCGCGAACGAGGGGGGCGGACCGGGGTACCTATGCACCTAAGGCGGTCCTCGCATAACCCCGAGTTCCGAAGCCGGCTCGCTACGTCCACCCACCCGGAGGGGGAGAGACTCACGTCGGCCGACGACGAAAGGTACGAGGCTTCTGCGGTCCATACCTTGAAGGTACCCGCCGGGGGAGGTTTGGCCTCTCGAGTCCGACTCGACAACCGGCCGTGGCCAGGTCACCGTTAATGATCCTTCCGCAGGTTCCCCTACGGAAACCTTGTTACGACTTTTACTCCCTCTAGATGCCCAGGTTCGATCGACTTCCCACCTCAACGAGGCAACCCCCCGGTAAAGGGGCACCTCGGAGACGGTCCGAGGACCTCACCAGGCCATCCAATCGGTAGTAGCGACGGGCGGTGTGTACAAAGGGCAGGGACTTAATCGACGCGGGCTGGTGACCCGCGACTACTTGGAATTCCTCGTTCAAGGGGAAAAGTTACAATCCCCTATCCCCAGCGGGGAAGGCGTTCATAGGATTGCCCAGGCCTTTCGGCATAGGATGGATGCACATGCTGAACCAGCCAGTGTAACTCACGTGCGGCCCCGGGCGTCTAAGGGCATCACAGACCTGTTATGGCCCCGAATCTCATACGGCTTTGCCTTGCCCCGGATCGCTCTAAGAAGTTCGGCCACCGACCGACGAACCCCTCGGGCCGCAAGCCCCCACAGGGACCCAAGGGAGGGCCGTGTAACTTTTTAAGGCACAGGGTCTCGTCCGTTATCGGAGTTAACCAGACGAATCGCTCCACGAACTCCCAACGGCCATGCACCACCACCCACAGAATCAAGAAAGAGCCATCAATCTGTCAATCCTTACCGTGTCCGGGCCGGGTGAGATTCCCCGTGTTGAGTCAAATTAAGCCGCAAGCTCCACTCCTGGTGGTGCCCTTCCGTCAATTCCTTTAAGTTTCAGCTTTGCAACCGTACTCCCCCCAGAGCCCAAAGACTCGTGGTTTCCCTCACGCTGCCCGGCGGGTCATGGTCGCTAGCCTCACGCCGCCGGATCGCGGGTCGGCATAGTTTACGGTCGGAACTACGACGGTATCTGATCGTCTTCGCTCCCCCGACTTTCGTTCTTGATTAATGAAAACATTCTTGGCAAATGCTTTCGCTTTCGTTCGTCCCACACCGGTCAACGAATTTCACCTCTATCGGTGTGGTACGGATGCCCCCGGCCGTCCCTCTTAATCATTGCCCTCGGTCCTTAAAACCCACGAAACAGGACCGTGGAAGCCCCGGAGCCCCACTCCGGAACGACCAGCCGTCCCGAAGGAGAGACCCCGAAGCCCCGCGGAAGGGCCCTATTCCATTATTCCTAGCTCAGTCAGACATGGCACGTGTCGGCCTGCTTTGAGCACTCTGCTTTATTCAAAGTAAACGCTCCGGACCCTCCAACCCACCGTGCACCGCAGTGAAGTACCCAGCTAAGGGCTTCTCCGCGGCCGGCGAGCAGAGGACACCGGCGGGTAGGGACCAGGTCCCAACATCCACCCAGAGACAGGGGGTCACCCCCGAAGGAGCTCCCCACGCCATCCCGGACAGTACAGGGGATCCGAGACCTGTCCCCACATCCAACTACGAGCTTTTTAACTGCAGCAACTTTAGCATACGCTATTGGAGCTGGAATTACCGCGGCTGCTGGCACCAGACTTGCCCTCCAATGGGTCATCACTCACGGACATAGATTGAGTTCATTTCGATTACGCTCCACAGGTTCATAGGACCCGCATCGATATTTTTCGTCACTACCTCCCCGTGTCGGGAATGGGTAATTTGCGCGCCTGCTGCCTTCCTTGGAAGTGGTAGCCGTTTCTCAGGCTCCCTCTCCGGAATCGAACCCAGATTCCCCGTTACCCGTGGTCACCACGGTAGGCACGTAGCCTACCGTCGAAAGTTGATAGGGCAGACACTCGAATGATACGTCGCCGCCCCGGAGGGCTTAACGATCGGCCAGAGGTTATCTAGAGTCACCAAAGCGACCCGACCGGAGCCGGGAGGGTTTTTCGGTTCTGATAAATGCACGTATCCGGGGGACAGGGGCCGGGAGAGCATTTCACGCCGACCCCCAGAACCCTTCCAACGCTTCGTTTGCATGTATTAGCTCTGGAATTACCACAGTTATACCAAGTAACGTGTGGAGCGATCAAAGGAACCATAACTGATTTAATGAGCCATTCGCAGTTTCACTGTACCAAAACCCGTGTGTACTTAGACTTGCATGGCTTAATCTTTGAGACAAGCATATAATACTGGCAGGATCAACCAGACCGACCCCCCTTGGATCTCAAACCCCGGACGGGGAAAGAGAGGGGGCGCATGGAGCCCGTGAGAGTGATCTCAGGGGACACCAGCGAAGAGGATCGAACGCGACCCCGCTGTGGGGGTCTGCAATCGACTTGGCAACTTGGAAAACGTATGATTCTCGCCCGGACGGTGCAGGCTAGGGGCCGGGTCCTTCCCTCAAACGGATCCCGACCCTAAGGCACCACCGACGCGGACGTTGAACGGACCTACTGTTGGATCGACCGGCCGACTAAGTCCCCCTCGGAACCGTTCTGGACAAGCGGACATGCCTCTTACGGGCATCCACGAGCCATGGAGGCTGGGAGCACAAGGTGGGGAGGATCGCTCTAAGCACTGTATTTAGGCTTAGAAGCCTGCCCCTGGTGCTCCGCGTATACCGAGCTCGAACGGCCGTGAAGGACAGCCGTTAAGGGAAGAGAATGGAAGAGAATCCTGGCCCCCTCAAAGCGCGAGGAAGTCGGCATAGGTTTTTACGGTACGCCACCACCGGAGCCGTCTGATGTTCAGAAGACGAAGGGTTTTGCCCTCAATCTCGTAAGGTCGAGGGCTCACCACCGAACTTCCAGCCGCGGTCCTTGGTAGGACCGATACGCGGACAAGCCGCAAATCCTGGCCCCCTCGCAGTGCGAGGAGGTCGGCAAAGGTTTACGGTTTCGCCCCCCGGAGCCTACGGAAGTCTGCGTTTAAGAAGACGAAGGGTCGGATCCCGTAGGCCGACCCTGCGAACTTCCAGCCGCGGTCTGTGGAAGACCGATCCGTGTCACCTCTAATGCGCTCTTTGCCTCCGGCCGTTTCCAGCCGGGGGCCCGGTGGTGCGCTCCCACGTCCCGCTCAAAGGAGGGGAAAGGTCGGGAGATCCCACGGACCGGCGGATGACCGCCGGCCAACGCCTCGGGGGGTTACGCGGCCCCGTCGACTCGCGCACGGGCAAATTTATGGGTTTAAAAAGGGGGACAATCCTCATACGTTCGACCCCCCGGTGCCCAGGGAAGTTGACCCTCCCCGGGCAGGCATATCGAACGAATCATCGGTCGGAAAACTCTCTCTTTCGGGACGGGGGAAACCCCTCATACGCTCGACCCCCCATGCCCAGGAATGTTTTACCTTCCCAGGCATACATCGAACGAATCATCGGGGTGGACACAACGGGCTTATAACAATCGACGGGGCGGCCCGTTCCACCCGCCCCACAAGTGGGCAGATGGTCGGTGGCCTATAGACCCACAGGCAGTCCCAATACCACCGTGATACGAGATCCGGGGTTGGGACTTGACCTTAAAGGTACCCGGTCGAGGCGGACCGAGTGGAAGCCACTCGGATTTATGACAGTGGTAGGCCCCACGGACCTTGGGGACCACTCCCCATCGCTCTGCCCGGCACCTGGCTCGGAAACCGGGACTAATTTTGGCAGTAATACGCTATCGGTCTTGGTTCTCATTGGTTCATACACCCAAGATGGGCGAACGTCGAACGCGAACGGGAGCGATCAACGCCCATAACCCCTAACCCTAACCCTAACCCCCTGGGCTTACACTTAACCCTAACCCCCTGGGCTTACACTTAACCCTAACCCCCTGGGCTTACACTTAACCCTAACCCCCTGGGCTTACACTTAACCCTAACCCCCTGGGCTTACACTTAACCCTAACCCCCTGGGCTTACACTTAACCCTAACCCCCTGGGCTTACACTTAACCCTAACCCCCTGGGCTTACACTTAACCCTAACCCCCTGGGCTTACACTTAACCCTAACCCCCTGGGCTTACACTTAACCCTAACCCCCTGGGCTTACACTTAACCCTAACCCCCTGGGCTTACACTTAACCCTAACCCCCTGGGCTTACACTTAACCCTAACCCCCTGGGCTTACACTTAACCCTAACCCCCTGGGCTTACACTTAACCCTAACCCCCTGGGCTTACACTTAACCCTAACCCCCTGGGCTTACACTTAACCCTAACCCCCTGGGCTTACACTTAACCCTAACCCCCTGGGCTTACACTTAACCCTAACCCCCTGGGCTTACACTTAACCCTAACCCCCTGGGCTTACACTTAACCCTAACCCCCTGGGCTTACACTTAACCCTAACCCCCTGGGCTTACACTTAACCCTAACCCCCTGGGCTTACACTTAACCCTAACCCCCTGGGCTTACACTTAACCCTAACCCCCTGGGCTTACACTTAACCCTAACCCCCTGGGCTTACACTTAACCCTAACCCCCTGGGCTTACACTTAACCCTAACCCCCTGGGCTTACACTTAACCCTAACCCCCTGGGCTTACACTTAACCCTAACCCCCTGGGCTTACACTTAACCCTAACCCCCTGGGCTTACACTTAACCCTAACCCCCTGGGCTTACACTTAACCCTAACCCCCTGGGCTTACACTTAACCCTAACCCCCTGGGCTTACACTTAACCCTAACCCCCTGGGCTTACACTTAACCCTAACCCCCTGGGCTTACACTTAACCCTAACCCCCTGGGCTTACACTTAACCCTAACCCCCTGGGCTTACACTTAACCCTAACCCCCTGGGCTTACACTTAACCCTAACCCCCTGGGCTTACACTTAACCCTAACCCCCTGGGCTTACACTTAACCCTAACCCCCTGGGCTTACACTTAACCCTAACCCCCTGGGCTTACACTTAACCCTAACCCCCTGGGCTTACACTTAACCCTAACCCCCTGGGCTTACACTTAACCCTAACCCCCTGGGCTTACACTTAACCCTAACCCCCTGGGCTTACACTTAACCCTAACCCCCTGGGCTTACACTTAACCCTAACCCCCTGGGCTTACACTTAACCCTAACCCCCTGGGCTTACACTTAACCCTAACCCCCTGGGCTTACACTTAACCCTAACCCCCTGGGCTTACACTTAACCCTAACCCCCTGGGCTTACACTTAACCCTAACCCCCTGGGCTTACACTTAACCCTAACCCCCTGGGCTTACACTTAACCCTAACCCCCTGGGCTTACACTTAACCCTAACCCCCTGGGCTTACACTTAACCCTAACCCCCTGGGCTTACACTTAACCCTAACCCCCTGGGCTTACACTTAACCCTAACCCCCTGGGCTTACACTTAACCCTAACCCCCTGGGCTTACACTTAACCCTAACCCCCTGGGCTTACACTTAACCCTAACCCCCTGGGCTTACACTTAACCCTAACCCCCTGGGCTTACACTTAACCCTAACCCCCTGGGCTTACACTTAACCCTAACCCCCTGGGCTTACACTTAACCCTAACCCCCTGGGCTTACACTTAACCCTAACCCCCTGGGCTTACACTTAACCCTAACCCCCTGGGCTTACACTTAACCCTAACCCCCTGGGCTTACACTTAACCCTAACCCCCTGGGCTTACACTTAACCCTAACCCCCTGGGCTTACACTTAACCCTAACCCCCTGGGCTTACACTTAACCCTAACCCCCTGGGCTTACACTTAACCCTAACCCCCTGGGCTTACACTTAACCCTAACCCCCTGGGCTTACACTTAACCCTAACCCCCTGGGCTTACACTTAACCCTAACCCCCTGGGCTTACACTTAACCCTAACCCCCTGGGCTTACACTTAACCCTAACCCCCTGGGCTTACACTTAACCCTAACCCCCTGGGCTTACACTTAACCCTAACCCCCTGGGCTTACACTTAACCCTAACCCCCTGGGCTTACACTTAACCCTAACCCCCTGGGCTTACACTTAACCCTAACCCCCTGGGCTTACACTTAACCCTAACCCCCTGGGCTTACACTTAACCCTAACCCCCTGGGCTTACACTTAACCCTAACCCCCTGGGCTTACACTTAACCCTAACCCCCTGGGCTTACACTTAACCCTAACCCCCTGGGCTTACACTTAACCCTAACCCCCTGGGCTTACACTTAACCCTAACCCCCTGGGCTTACACTTAACCCTAACCCCCTGGGCTTACACTTAACCCTAACCCCCTGGGCTTACACTTAACCCTAACCCCCTGGGCTTACACTTAACCCTAACCCCCTGGGCTTACACTTAACCCTAACCCCCTGGGCTTACACTTAACCCTAACCCCCTGGGCTTACACTTAACCCTAACCCCCTGGGCTTACACTTAACCCTAACCCCCTGGGCTTACACTTAACCCTAACCCCCTGGGCTTACACTTAACCCTAACCCCCTGGGCTTACACTTAACCCTAACCCCCTGGGCTTACACTTAACCCTAACCCCCTGGGCTTACACTTAACCCTAACCCCCTGGGCTTACACTTAACCCTAACCCCCTGGGCTTACACTTAACCCTAACCCCCTGGGCTTACACTTAACCCTAACCCCCTGGGCTTACACTTAACCCTAACCCCCTGGGCTTACACTTAACCCTAACCCCCTGGGCTTACACTTAACCCTAACCCCCTGGGCTTACACTTAACCCTAACCCCCTGGGCTTACACTTAACCCTAACCCCCTGGGCTTACACTTAACCCTAACCCCCTGGGCTTACACTTAACCCTAACCCCCTGGGCTTACACTTAACCCTAACCCCCTGGGCTTACACTTAACCCTAACCCCCTGGGCTTACACTTAACCCTAACCCCCTGGGCTTACACTTAACCCTAACCCCCTGGGCTTACACTTAACCCTAACCCCCTGGGCTTACACTTAACCCTAACCCCCTGGGCTTACACTTAACCCTAACCCCCTGGGCTTACACTTAACCCTAACCCCCTGGGCTTACACTTAACCCTAACCCCCTGGGCTTACACTTAACCCTAACCCCCTGGGCTTACACTTAACCCTAACCCCCTGGGCTTACACTTAACCCTAACCCCCTGGGCTTACACTTAACCCTAACCCCCTGGGCTTACACTTAACCCTAACCCCCTGGGCTTACACTTAACCCTAACCCCCTGGGCTTACACTTAACCCTAACCCCCTGGGCTTACACTTAACCCTAACCCCCTGGGCTTACACTTAACCCTAACCCCCTGGGCTTACACTTAACCCTAACCCCCTGGGCTTACACTTAACCCTAACCCCCTGGGCTTACACTTAACCCTAACCCCCTGGGCTTACACTTAACCCTAACCCCCTGGGCTTACACTTAACCCTAACCCCCTGGGCTTACACTTAACCCTAACCCCCTGGGCTTACACTTAACCCTAACCCCCTGGGCTTACACTTAACCCTAACCCCCTGGGCTTACACTTAACCCTAACCCCCTGGGCTTACACTTAACCCTAACCCCCTGGGCTTACACTTAACCCTAACCCCCTGGGCTTACACTTAACCCTAACCCCCTGGGCTTACACTTAACCCTAACCCCCTGGGCTTACACTTAACCCTAACCCCCTGGGCTTACACTTAACCCTAACCCCCTGGGCTTACACTTAACCCTAACCCCCTGGGCTTACACTTAACCCTAACCCCCTGGGCTTACACTTAACCCTAACCCCCTGGGCTTACACTTAACCCTAACCCCCTGGGCTTACACTTAACCCTAACCCCCTGGGCTTACACTTAACCCTAACCCCCTGGGCTTACACTTAACCCTAACCCCCTGGGCTTACACTTAACCCTAACCCCCTGGGCTTACACTTAACCCTAACCCCCTGGGCTTACACTTAACCCTAACCCCCTGGGCTTACACTTAACCCTAACCCCCTGGGCTTACACTTAACCCTAACCCCCTGGGCTTACACTTAACCCTAACCCCCTGGGCTTACACTTAACCCTAACCCCCTGGGCTTACACTTAACCCTAACCCCCTGGGCTTACACTTAACCCTAACCCCCTGGGCTTACACTTAACCCTAACCCCCTGGGCTTACACTTAACCCTAACCCTAAGCCCCTGGGCTTACACTTAACCCTAACCCTAAGCCTATTTTGAAGGAGGTAGAAGGCTAGTAAGCTGAAGGCCTGAGAGGAAGTGTTAATCTCAGTTGAGGGAAGGGTTAGCTGAAGGTAAGGTGTAGGCCTAAGTAGAAGGGTGAAGTGCTAGTGACCTGAATGCCTAAGGGGGAACAAAGAGCTACTAGGCTGAAGGTCTAAGGGAAAGTGTTTAGCTGAGGGGAGGGTGTAGGCCCTAGAGGAAGGGCGAAGTGCTAGTGAGCTGAAGACATGAGGGAAAGTGTGTTGGCTCAAGGGAAAATGTTTTGCTGAGGGGGAAGTGTGTAGGCTCAAGGGAAAGTGGTTTAGCTGAGGGGGGGAATGTGTAGGCTCAAGGGAAAGTGTTTAGCTGAGGGGTGGAGTGTGTAGGCTCAAACCAAAGTGTTTAGCTGAAAGGGGGGAGTGTGTACGCTCAAGGGAAAGTAGTTTAGCTGAGGGGGGGAGTGTGTAGGCTCAAGGGAAAGTGTTTAGCTGAGGGGGGGGAGTGTGTAGGCTCAAGGGAAAGTGTTTAGCTGAGGGGGGGAGTGTGTAGGCCCAAAGGAGAGTGTTTAGCTGAGGGGGGGAAGAATGTAGGCTCAAGGGAAAGTGTTTAGCTGAGGGGGGGAAGAATGTAGGCTCAAGGGAAAGTGTTTAGCTGAGGGGGAAGGATGTAGGCCCAAAGGAGAGTGTTTAGATGAGGGGGGGAAGAATGTAGGCTCAAAGGAGAGTGTTTAGATGAGGGGGGGAAGAATGTAGGCTCAAAGGAGAGTGTTTAGATGAGGGGGGGAAGAATGTAGGCTCAAGGGAGAGTGTTTAGATGAGGGGGGGAAGAATGTAGGCTCAAGGGAGAGTGTTTAGATGAGGGGGGGAAGAATGTAGGCTCAAGGGAGAGTGTTTAGATGAGGGGGGGAGTGTGTAGGCTCAAGGGAAAGTGTTTAGCTGAGGGGGGGAGTGTGTAGGCTCAAGGGAAAGTGTTTAGCTGAGGGGGGGAGTGTGTAGGCTCAAGGGAAAGTGTTTAGCTGAGGGGGGGGAGTGTGTAGGCTCAAGGGAAAGTGTTTAGCTGAGGGGGGGGAGTGTGTAGGCTCAAGGGAAAGTGTTTAGCTGAGGGGGGGAGTGTGTAGGCTCAAGGGAAAGTGTTTAGCTGAGGGGGGGGAGTGTGTAGGCTCAAGGGAAAGTATTTAGCTGAGGGGGGGGAGTGTGTAGGCTCAAGGGAAAGTGTTTAGCTGAGGGGTAGGGAGTGTAGGCTCAAGGGAAAGTGTTTAGCTGAAAGGGGGGAGTGTGTAGGCTCAAGGGAAAGTGTTTAGCTGAAAGGGGGGAGTGTGTAGGCTCAAGGGAAAGTGTTTAGCTGAGGGGGGGAGTGTGTAGGCTCAAGGGAAAGTGTTTAGCTGAGGGGGAAGGGTGTAGGCTCAAGGGAAAGTATTTAGCTGAGGGGGGGGGAGTGTGTAGGCTCAAGGGAAAGTGTTTAGCTGAGGGGGGGAGTGTGTAGGCTCAAGGGAAAGTGTTTAGCTGAGGGGGGGAGTGTGTAGGCTCAAGGGAAAGTGTTTAGCTGAGGGGGGGAGTGTGTAGGCCCAAAGGAGAGTGTTTAGCTGAGGGGGGGAAGAATGTAGGCTCAAGGGAAAGTGTTTAGCTGAGGGGGGGAGTGTGTAGGCTCAAGAGAAAGTGTTTAGCTGAGGGGGGAGTGTGTAGGCTCAAGGGAAAGTGTTTAGCTGAGGGGGGAGTGTGTAGGCTCAAGGGAAAGTGTTTAGCTGAGGGGGGGGGAGTGTGTAGGCTCAAGGGACAGTGTTTAGCTGAGGGGGGGAGTGTGTAGGCTCAAGGGAAAGTGTTTAGCTGAGGGGGGGAGTGTGTAGGCTCAAGGGAAAGTGTTTAGCTGAGGGGGGGAGTGTGTAGGCTCAAGGGAAAGTGTTTAGCTGAGGGGGAGGAGTGTGTAGGCTCAAGGGAAAGTGTTTAGCTGAGGGGAGGGTGTAGTCCCAAGAGGAAGGGCGAAGTGCTAGTGAGCTGAAGACATGAGCGAAAGTGTTTAGCTGAGGGGGAGGTGTGTAGGCCCAAGGGAAAGTGTTTAGCTAAGGGGAGTGGAGTGTGTAGGCCCAAGGGAAAGCATTTAGCTGAGGGGGGGGGGAAGGGTTTAGGCCCAAGGGAAAGCATTTAGCTGAGGGGGGTGAAGGGTTTAGGCTCAAGGGAAAGCGTTTAGCTGAGGGGGAGGAGTGTGTAGGCTCAAGGGAAAGTGTTTAGCTGAGGGCGACGGGTGCAGGCTCAAGGGAAAGCATTTAGCTGAGGGGAGGGTGTAGGCCCAAGAGGAAGGGCGAAGTGCTAGTGAGCTGACGACATGAGGGCGTAGGCCCAAGGGAAAGTGGTTTAGCTGAGGGGAAGGGCGTAGGCCCAAGGGAAAGTGGTTTAGCTGAGGGGAAGGGCATAGGCCCAAGGGAAAGTGGTTTAGCTGAGGGTAAGGGCATAGGCCCAAGGGAAAGTGGTTTAGCTGAGGGTAAGGGCATAGGCCCAAGGGAAAGTGGTTTAGCTGAGGGTAAGGGCATAGGCCCAAGGGAAAGTGGTTTAGCTGAGGGTAAGGGCATAGGCCCAAGGGAAAGTGGTTTAGCTGAGGGTAAGGGCATAGGCCCAAGGGAAAGTGGTTTAGCTGAGGGTAAGGGCATAGGCCCAAGGGAAAGTGGTTTAGCTGAGGGTAAGGGCATAGGCCCAAGAGAAAGTGGTTTAGCTGAGGCGAAGGGCGTAGGCCCAAGGGAAAGTGGTTTAGCTGAGGGGAAGGGCGTAGGCCCAAGGGAAAGTGGTTTAGCTGAGGGTAAGGGCATAGGCCCAAGGGAAAGTGGTTTAGCTGAGGGTAAGGGCATAGGCCCAAGGGAAAGTGGTTTAGCTGAGGGTAAGGGCATAGGCCCAAGGGAAAGTGGTTTAGCTGAGGGTAAGGGCATAGGCCCAAGAGAAAGTGGTTTAGCTGAGGCGAAGGGCGTAGGCCCAAGGGAAAGTGGTTTAGCTGAGGGGAAGGGCGTAGGCCCAAGGGAAAGTGGTTTAGCTGAGGGGAAGGGCGTAGGCCCATGGGTAAGTGGTTTAGCTGAGGGGAAGGGCGTAGGCCCATGGGTAAGTGGTTTAGCTGAGGGGAAGGGCGTAGGCCTGAGGGAACGTGGTTTAGCTGAGGGGAAGGGCGTAGGCCCGAGGGAACGTGGTTTAGCTGAGGGGAAGGGCGTAGGCCCATGGGTAAGTGGTTTAGCTGAGGGGAAGGGCGTAGGCCCATGGGTAAGTGGTTTAGCTGAGGGGAAGGGCGTAGGCCTGAGGGAACGTGGTTTAGCTGAGGGGAAGGGCGTAGGCCCGAGGGAACGTGGTTTAGCTGAGGGGAAGGGCGTAGGCCCGAGAGAAAGCATTTAGCTGAGGGCAACGGGTGCAGGCTCAAGGGAAAGCATTTAGCTGAGGGGAGGGTGTAGGCCCAAGAGCACGGGCGAAGTGCTAGTGAGCTGACGACATGAGGGCGTAGGTCCAAGGGAAAGTGGTTTAGCTGAGGGCAAGGGTGTATACTCAAGGGAAAGCATTTAGCTGAGGGTGACGGGTGCAGGCTCAAGGGAAAGCATTTAGCTGAGGGGAGGGTGTAGGCCCCAAGAGGAAGGGCGAAGTGCTAGTGAACTGACAACATGAGGTCGTAGGCCCAAGGGAAAGTGGTTTAGCTGAGGGGAAGGGCGTAAGCCCAAGGGAAAGTGGTTTAGCTGAGGCGAAGGGCGTAGGCCCAAGGGAAAGTGGTTTAGCTGAGGCGAAGGGCGTAGGCCCAAGGGAAAGTGGTTTAGCTGAGGGTAAGCGCATAGGCCCAAAGGGCTAGTGGTTTAGCAGAGGGGAAGGGCGAGTGGTTTAGCTGAGGGGAAGTGCACAGGCCCGAATGAAAGTTGTTTAGCTGAGGGGAAGCACATAGGCCCAAAGGGCTAGTGGTTTAACTGAGGGGGAGGGTGTAGGCCCAAGGGAAAGGGGTTTAGCTGAGGGGAAGCGCATAGGAATAAGGAAGGAATGACTTTTGTGCTGAATGCCTAAGGACGAAAGGCTAGTAAGGGGAAGGGCATATGCCCAAGGGAAAGTGGTTTAGCTGAGGGGAAGGGCTTAGGCCCAAGGAAGGCACGGCAATTGAGCTGAATGCCTAAGGGTGAAGGGAGAGTAATGGGAAGGGCGCAGGGCCGAGGGCAAGTGGTTTAGCTGAGGGGAAGGGCGCAGGCCCGAGGGCAAATGGTTCAGCTGAGGGGAAGGGCGTAGGCCCGAGGGCAAGTGGTTCAGCTGAGGGGAAGGGCGTAGGCCGAAAGGGAAAGTGGTTTAGCAGAGAGGAAGTGCGCAGGCCCAAAGGGAAAGTGGTTCAGCAGAGGGGAAGGGCTAGTGGTTTAGCAGAGAGGAAGTGCGCAGGCCCTAGTGAAAGTCGTTTAGCTGAGGGGAAGCGCATAGGCCCAAAGGGCTAGTGGTTTAACTGAGGGTAAGGGCGTAGGCCCAAGGGAAAGGGGTTTAGCTGAGGGGAAGCGCATAGGACTAAGGCATTCAGCTCAAAAGTCATTCCTTCCTAAGGACGAAAGGCTAGTAAGGGGAAGGGCGCAGGCCCGAGGGCAAGTGGTTTAGCTGAGGGGAAGGGCGCAGGCCCGAGGGCAAGTGGTTTAGCTGAGGGGATAGGGCGCAGGCCCGAGGGCTAGTGGTTTAGCTGAGGGGAAGGGCATAGGACTAAGGAAGGAGTGGCTATTGAGCTGAATGCCTAAGGACGAAAGGCTAGTAAGGGGAAGGGCGCAGGCCGAAGGGATAGTGGTTTAGCTGAGGGGATAGGGCGCAGGCCCGAGGGCTAGTGGTTTAGCTGAGGGGATAGGGCGCAGGCCCGAGGGCTAGTGGTTTAGCTGAGGGGATAGGGCGCAGGCCCGAGGGCTAGTGGTGTAGCTGAGGGGATAGGGCGCAGGCCCGAGGGCTAGTGGTGTAGCTGAGGAGAAAGGCGTAGGCCCAAGGAAGGAATGGCTATTGAGCTGAATGCCTAGTAAGGGGAAGGGCATAGGCCCGAGGGCTAGTGGTTTAGCTGAGGGGAAGGGCATAGGCCCAAGGAAGGAATGGCTATTGAGCTGAATGCCTAGTAAGGGGAAGGGCGCAGGCCCGAGGGCAAGCGGTTTAGCTGAGGGCAAGGGCGCAGGCCCGAGGGCAAGCGGTTTAGCTGAGGGCAAGGGCGCAGGCCCGAGGGCAAGCGGTTTAGCTGAGGGCAAGGGCGCAGGCCCGAGGGCAAGCGGTTTAGCTGAGGGCAAGGGCGCAGGCCCGAGGGCAAGCGGTTTAGCTGAGGGGAACGGCATAGGACTAAGGAAGGAATGGCTATTGAGCTGAATGCCTAAGGGTGAAGGGCTAGTAAGGGGAAGGTCATAGGCCCAAGGGAAAGTGGTTTAGCTGAGGGGAAGGGCGTAGGCCCGAGGGTAAGTGGTTTAGCTGAGAAGAAAGGAGTAGGCCCAAGGAAGGAATGGCTATTGAGCTGAATGCCTAAGGGTGAAGGGCTAGTAAGGGGAAGGGTGTAAGCCCAAGGGAAAGTGGTTTAGCTGAGGGGAAGGGCTTAGGCCCAAGGAAGGCACGGCAATTGAGCTGAATGCCTAAGGGTGAAGGGCTAGTAAGGGGAAGGGCATAGGCCCGAGGGAAAGTGGTTTAGCTGAGGAGAAAGGCGTAAGCCCAAGGAAGGCACGGCAATTGAGCTGAATGCCTAAGGGCAAAGGGCTAGTAATGGGAATGGCATAGGCCCGAGGGCTAGTGGTTTAGCTGAGGGGAATGGCGGAGGCCAGAGGACTAGTGGTTTAGCTGAGGGGAAGGGCGCAGGCCCGAGGGCTAGTGGTTTAGCTGGGGGCAAGGGCGCAGGCCCGAGGGCTAGTGGTTTAGCTGAGAAGAAAGGAGTAGGCCCAAGGAAGGCACGGCATTTGAGCTGAATGCCTAAGGGCAAAGGGCTAGTAATGGGAATGGCATAGGCCCGAGGGCTAGTGGTTTAGCTGAGGAGAAAGGCGTAGGCCCAAGGAAGGAATGGCTATTGAGCTGAATGCCTAGTAAGGGGAAGGGCATAGGCCCGAGGGCTAGTGGTTTAGCTGAGGGGAAGGGCATAGGCCCAAGGAAGGAATGGCTATTGAGCTGAATGCCTAGTAAGGGGAAGGGCGCAGGCCCGAGGACAAGCGGTTTAGCTGAGGGGAAGGGCGCAGGCTCGAGGGCAAGCGGTTTAGCTGAGGGCAAGGGCGCAGGCCCGAGGGCAAGCGGTTTAGCTGAGGGCAAGGGCGCAGGCCCGAGGGCAAGCGGTTTAGCTGAGGGCAAGGGCATAGGACTAAGGAAGGAATGGCTATTGAGCTGAATGCCTAAGGATGAAGGTCTAGTAAGGGGAAGGGCATAGGCCCAAGGGAAAGTGGTTTAGCTGAGGGGAAGGGCGTAGGCCCGAGGGTAAGTGGTTTAGCTGAGAAGAAAGGAGTAGGCCCAAGGAAGGCACGGCATTTGAGCTGAATGCCTAAGGGCAAAGGGCTAGTAATGGGAATGGCATAGGCCCGAGGGATAGTGGTTTAGCTGAGGAGAAAGGCGTAAGCCCAAGGAAGGCACGGCAATTGAGCTGAATGCCTAAGGGCAAAGGGCTAGTAATGGGAAGGGCATAGGCCTGAGGGAAAGTGGTTTAGCTGAGGAGAAAGGCGTAAGCCCAAGGAAGGCACGGCAATTGAGCTGAATGCCTAAGGGCAAAGGGCTAGTAATGGGAATGGCATAGGCCCGAGGGCTAGTGGTTTAGCTGAGGGGAATGGCGCAGGCCAGAGGGCTAGTGGTTGAGCTGGGGGCAAGGGCGCAGGCCCGAGGGCTAGTGGTTTAGCTGGGGGCAAGGGCGCAGGCCCGAGGGCTAGTGGTTTAGCTGTGGGCAAGGGCGCAGGCCCGAGGGCAAGTGGTTTAGCTGAGGGCAAGGGCGCAGGCCCGAGGGCAAGTGGTTTAGCTGAGGGCAAGGGCGCAGGGCCGAGGGCTAGTGGTTTAGCTGAGGGCAAGGGTGCAGGCCCGAAGGAAAGTGGTTTAGCTGAGGGCAAGGGCGTAGGCCCGAGGGCTAGTGGTTTAGCTGAGGGCAAGGGCGTAGGCCCGAGGGCTAGTGGTTTAGCTGAGGGCAAGGGCGTAGGCCCGAGGGCAAGTGGTTTAGCTGAGGGCAAGGGCGTAGGCCCAAGGAAGGCACGGCAATTGAAATGAATGCCTAAGGGTGAAGGGAGAATAATGGGAAAGGCATCGGCCAAAGGGCTAGTGGTTTAGCTGAGGGGAAGGGCATCGGCCAAAGGGCTAGTGGTTTAGCTGAGGGGAAGGGCATAGGCCCAAGGAAGGAATTGCTATTGAGCTGAATGCCTAGTAAGGGGAAGGGCATAGGCCCGAGGGCTAGTGGTTTAGCTGAGGGGAAGGGCATAGGCCCAAGGAAGGAATGGCTATTGAGCTGAATGCCTAGTAAGGGGAAGGGCGCAGGCCCGAGGGCAAGCGGTTTAGCTGAGGGCAAGGGCGCAGGCCCGAGGGCAAGCGGTTTAGCTGAGGGCAAGGGCGCAGGCCCGAGGGCAAGCGGTTTAGCTGAGGGCAAGGGCGCAGGCCCGAGGGCAAGCGGTTTAGCTGAGGGCAAGGGCGCAGGCCCGAGGGCAAGCGCTTTAGCTGAGGGCAAGGGCGCAGGCCCGAGGGCAAGCGCTTTAGCTGAGGGCAAGGGCGCAGGCCCGAGGGCAAGCGCTTTAGCTGAGGGCAAGGGCGCAGGCCCGAGGGCAAGCGCTTTAGCTGAGGGCAAGGGCGCAGGCCCGAGGGCAAGCGCTTTAGCTGAGGGCAAGGGCGCAGGCCCGAGGGCAAGCGCTTTAGCTGAGGGCAAGGGCGCAGGCCCGAGGGCAAGCGCTTTAGCTGAGGGCAAGGGCGCAGGCCCGAGGGCAAGCGCTTTAGCTGAGGGCAAGGGCATAGGACTAAGGAAGGAATGGCTATTGAGCTGAATGCCTAAGGACAAAGGGCTAGTAAGGGGAAGGGCATAGGCCCAAGGGAAAGTGGTTTAGCTGAGGGGAAGTGCATAGGCCCAAGGAAGGCACGGCAATTGAGCTGAATGCCTAAGGGTGAAGGGCTAGTAATGGGAATGGCATAGGCCTGAGGGCTAGTGGTTTAGCTGAGGGCAAGGGCGCAGGCCCGAGGGCTAGTGGTTTAGCTGAGGGCAAGTGCGCAGGCCCGAGGGCTAGTGGTTTGGCTGAGGGCAAGTGCGCAGGCCCGAGGGCTAGTGGTTTGGCTGAGGGCAAGTGCGCAGGCCCGAGGGCTAGTGGTTTGGCTGAGGGCAAGTGCGCAGGCCCGAGGGCTAGTGGTTTGGCTGAGGGCAAGTGCGCAGGCCCGAGGGCTAGTGGTTTAGCTGAGGGCAAGGGCGTAGGCCCGAGGGCTAGTGGTTTAGCTGAGGGCAAGGGCGTAGGCCCGAGGGCTAGTGGTTTAGCTGAGGGCAAGGGCGTAGGCCCGAGGGCTAGTGGTTTAGCTGAGGGCAAGGGCGTAGGCCCGAGGGCTAGTGGTTTAGCTGAGGGCAAGGGCGTAGGCCCAAGGATGGCATGGCAACTGAAATGAATGCCTAAGGGTGAAGGGAGAGTAATGGGAAGGGCATCGGCCAAAGGGATAGTGGTTTAGCTGAGGGGAAGGTGCAGGCCCGTGGGCTAGTGGTTTAGCTGAGGGCAAGGGCGCAGGCCCGTGGGCAAGTGGTTTAGCTGAGGGCAAGGGCGCAGGCCCGTGGGCAAGTGGTTTAGCTGAGGGCAAGGGCGTAGGCCCGAGGGCTAGTGGTTTAGCTGAGGGGAAGGGCGTAGGCCCGAGGGCAAGTGGTTTAGCTGAGGGGAAGGGCGTAGGCCCGAGGGCAAGTGGTTTAGCTGAGGGGAAAGGCGTAGGCCCGAGGGCTAGTGGTTTAGCTGAGGGCAAGGGCGCAGGCCCGAGGGCAAGTGGTTTAGCTGAGGGCAAGGGCACAGGCCCGAGGGCAAGTGGTTTAGCTGAGGGCAAGGGCGTAGGCCCGAGGGCTAGTGGTTTAGCTGAGGGCAAGGGCGCAGGCCCGAGGGCAAGTGTTTTAGCTGAGGGCAAGGGCACAGGCCCGAGGGCAAGTGGTTTAGCTGAGGGCAAGAGCGCAGGCCCGAGGGCAAGTGGTTTAGCTGAGGGCAAGGGCGCAGGCCCGAGGGCTAGTGGTTTAGCTGAGGGGAAGGGCATAGGACTAAGGAAGGAATGGCTATTGAGCTGAATGCCTAAGGACAAAGGGCTAGTAAGGGGAAGGGCATAGGCCCAAGGGAAAGTGGTTTAGCTGAGGGGAAGGGCGTATGCCCAAGGAAGGCACGGCAATTGAGCTGAATGCCTAAGGGCTAGTAATGGGAATGGCATAGGCCTGAGGGATAGTGGTTTAGCTGAGGGGAAGCACATAGGACTAAGGAAGGAATGGCTATTGAGCTGAATGCCTAAGGGCAAAGGGATAGTAAGGGGAAGGGCGCAGGCCCGAGGGCTAGTGGTTTAGCTGAGGGCAAGGGCGCAGGCCCGAGGGCTAGTAGTTTAGCTGAGGGCAAGGGCGCAGGCCCGAGGGCTAGTGGTTTAGCTGAGGACAAGGGCGCAGGCCCGAGGGCTAGTGGTTTAGCTGAGGGCAAGGGCGCAGGCCCGAGGGCTAGAGATTTAGCTGAGAGCAAGGGCGCAGGCCCGAGGGCTAGAGGTTTAGCTGAGAGCAAGGGCGCAGGCCCGAGGGCTAGAGGTTTAGCTGAGAGCAAGGGCGCAGGCCCGAGGGCTAGAGGTCTAGCTGAGAGCAAGGGCGCAGGCCCGAGGGCTAGAGGTTTAGCTGAGGGCAAGGGCGCAGGCCCAAGGGCTAGTGGTTTAGCTGAGGGCAAGGGCGCAGGCCCAAGGGCTAGTGGTTTAGCTGAGGACAAGGGCGCAGGCCCGAGGGCTAGTGGTTTAGCTGAGGACAAGGGCGCAGGCCCAAGGGCAAGTGGTTTAGCTGAGGAGAAGTGCGTAGACCCGAGGGCTAGTGGTTTAGCTGAGGGCAAGGGCGTAGGCCCGAGGGCTAGTGGTTTAGCTGAGGGGAAGGGCGTAGGCCCGAGGGCAAGTGGTTTAGCTGAGGGGAAGGGCGTAGGCCCGAGGGCAAGTGGTTTAGCTGAGGGGAAAGGCGTAGGCCCGAGGGCTAGTGGTTTAGCTGAGGGCAAGGGCGCAGGCCCGAGGGCAAGTGGTTTAGCTGAGGGCAAGGGCACAGGCCCGAGGGCAAGTGGTTTAGCTGAGGGCAAGGGCGTAGGCCCGAGGGCTAGTGGTTTAGCTGAGGGCAAGGGCGCAGGCCCGAGGGCAAGTGGTTTAGCTGAGGGCAAGGGCACAGGCCCGAGGGCAAGTGGTTTAGCTGAGGGCAAGAGCGCAGGCCCGAGGGCAAGTGGTTTAGCTGAGGGCAAGGGCGCAGGCCCGAGGGCTAGTGGTTTAGCTGAGGGGAAGGGCATAGGACTAAGGAAGGAATGGCTATTGAGCTGAATGCCTAAGGACAAAGGGCTAGTAAGGGGAAGGGCATAGGCCCAAGGGAAAGTGGTTTAGCTGAGGGGAAGGGCGTATGCCCAAGGAAGGCACGGCAATTGAGCTGAATGCCTAAGGGCTAGTAATGGGAATGGCATAGGCCTGAGGGATAGTGGTTTAGCTGAGGGGAAGCACATAGGACTAAGGAAGGAATGGCTATTGAGCTGAATGCCTAAGGGCAAAGGGATAGTAAGGGGAAGGGCGCAGGCCCGAGGGCTAGTGGTTTAGCTGAGGGCAAGGGCGCAGGCCCGAGGGCTAGTAGTTTAGCTGAGGGCAAGGGCGCAGGCCCGAGGGCTAGTGGTTTAGCTGAGGACAAGGGCGCAGGCCCGAGGGCTAGTGGTTTAGCTGAGGGCAAGGGCGCAGGCCCGAGGGCTAGAGATTTAGCTGAGAGCAAGGGCGCAGGCCCGAGGGCTAGAGGTTTAGCTGAGAGCAAGGGCGCAGGCCCGAGGGCTAGAGGTTTAGCTGAGAGCAAGGGCGCAGGCCCGAGGGCTAGAGGTTTAGCTGAGAGCAAGGGCGCAGGCCCGAGGGCTAGAGGTTTAGCTGAGAGCAAGGGCGCAGGCCCAAGGGCTAGTGGTTTAGCTGAGGGCAAGGGCGCAGGCCCGAGGGCTAGTGGTTTAGCTGAGGACAAGGGCGCAGGCCCGAGGGCTAGTGGTTTAGCTGAGAGCAAGGGCGCAGGCCCGAGGGCTAGAGATTTAGCTGAGAGCAAGGGCGCAGGCCCGAGGGCTAGAGGTTTAGCTGAGGGCAAGGGCGCAGGCCCGAGGGCTAGAGGTTTAGCTGAGGGCCAGGGCGCAGGCCCGAGGGCTAGTGGTTTAGCTGAGGGCAAGGGCGCAGGCCCGAGGGCTAGTGGTTTAGCTGAGGGCAAGGGCGCAGGCCCGAGGGCTAGTGGTTTAGCTGAGGGCAAGGGCGCAGGCCTGAGGGCTAGTGGTTTAGCTGAGGAGAAGCGCGTAGGACTAAGGAAGGAATGGCTATTGAGCTGAATGCCTAAGGAAGGAATGGCTATTGAGCTGAATGCCTAAGGACGAAGGGCTAGTAAGGGGAAGGGCATAGGCCCGAGGGCTAGTGGTTTAGCTGAGGGGAAGCGCATAGGACTAAGGAAGGAATGGCTATTGAGCTGAATGCCTAAGGACGAAAGGCTAGTAAGGGGAAGGGCGCAGGCCCGAGGGCAAGGGCTTTAGCTGAGGGGAAGGGCGCAGGCCCGAGGGCAAGGGCTTTAGCTGAGGGGAAGGGCGCAGGCCCGAGGGCAAGGGCTTTAGCTGAGGGGAAGGGCGCAGGCCCGAGGGCAAGGGCTTTAGCTGAGGGGAAGGGCGCAGGCCCGAGGGCAAGGGCTTTAGCTGAGGGGAAGGGCGCAGGCCCGAGGGCAAGGGCTTTAGCTGAGGGGAAGGGCGCAGGCCCGAGGGCAAGGGCTTTAGCTGAGGGGAAGGGCGCAGGCCCGAGGGCAAGGGCTTTAGCTGAGGGGAAGGGCGCAGGCCCGAGGGCAAGGGCTTTAGCTGAGCGGAAGGGCGCAGGCCCGAGGGCAAGGGCTTTAGCTGAGCGGAAGGGCGCAGGCCCGAGGGCAAGGGCTTTAGCTGAGCGGAAGGGCGTAGGCCCAAGGAAGGAACAGCTATTGAGCTGAGTGCCTAAGGGCGAAGGGCTAGTAAGGGGAAGGGCATAGTCTCAAGGGAAAGTGCTTTATCTGAGGCGAAGGGCATTGTCCCGAGGGAAAGTGGTTTAGCTGAGGGGAAGCATGTAGGCCCAAGGATGGGACGGCTATTGAGCTGAATGCCTAAGTGCGAAGAGCTAGTAAGCTAGTAAGTGGAAGAGTATATGCCCAACGGAAAGTGTTTAGCTGAGGAGAGGTTTTAGACCTAGTGAGCTGAAGGCCTAAAGAGAAGTGTGTAGGGCTAGTGAACCAGTTTCTGGTTTTCTTTCGCCTGTCTCTCATGCTTTGTGATGTCCTGCTGCTCTCCAGGTGTTGTGCATCTTGGTGCTATTCATCAGTAGAAGACTGGGCACCCATTTAAGGTCTGTTTGCCCCAGACCACCGTCCCTGCGTGCTGTCCTAGTGGACCCAGGGGGGCTGGATACTTACCCCCTGACCAAATGACTCTTTGTTAACACCGCTAGGTTACCCAAGTCATTCAGACAAGGCCTGAGAAATGGTCTCATCTTGGGGCCTATCCGAGTTCTCTAAGATCTCAGGAGTAATTAAAGCATTACTTCCTAGAGCCCAGAGAGAACTGGAAACCCAGCCCCAGCCACCCGTTGCCAGGTGACTGAACCAAAACCCGGGAAGGTAGGTCCCGTACAATACGTCACCTCCCAAACAGTTTTGGCTGGAGCTCCAATGCAGCGGATAGCTTCCTTACAGATCCCAGGGCATGCACCTTGAAATACTTTCAGGAAGATACCAAGCTTCTACTACATTGGAACTCCAATGGGTTGTGAACTGATGGCGGACAAGAGTTAAACCTCTGAAACCAGAGCATTCAACAGCCTTGTCAAGCTTCTACCATCAGCCCGCCCCCTCCTGATCCTAGGCACAGCTTGATAGACCTCATCTCTAACTCATAGTAATCACAATGAGGGTGAATAAAGATGAATATATTAACTTGTCGCCCAATCATATGTGGATATACAAATGACTTCCTAGCATTCCTGCATCTGGGAAATAATTTGCTTAGCCACATCTGGCCCCAAAGACAAAAAAACAACTTTGAGTAGCTGTAAAGTGTCTCTGGTAGTGCAGTGGTAAAGAACTACTCTCTCACACTAAAGGTTTCTGGTTCAAACCCAGCACAATACATCTTGAGCACACTGATATATAGATAGTAGTGAGGACTAAATTTAGATTTTTTTTTGTTTATTAACCTTTTCTTCAAAGGAACATCAAAATACTTGTGTGCTAATTTGCAAGCTGTATTGAGGAGAGTTTGGACCAGCAACCTTTGACAGGCCTGATATTTCACTTCATAATAATTACCCTGATGGTGAATACTTTGTTGTGTTGGAGGCCAGATGTGTTTTAATTAATACACGATCCACCAGGTTCCTTGTACTGGTCTGTGGCTTGGGTTGTGGACCCAAGTTGTGTTCAAAAGGAACATCAAAAACACAGTGCACTCATGAGCAAGTTGTACTGAGCTGGGTTTGAACCAGCAACCTTTAGTATGATAGAATAATAACTTACCACTGCACTAGCAGCCCCACTCTAAAATTGCCCAAAGTTGTTTTTTGTATGTGTTGTATGTGTGCGTGTGTGTGTTTCAGATCAGCTGTGGATATGCAAATTATTTCCCATCATCCCTGTGTTTTTGGTAGTACACCATCCACCAGAATCCTTGCACTGGTCTGTGGATAGTCTGAATCTTGTTTTCTGTAGGGTTGTATGCTTTGTTCCAAAATGAGCATGTTATTATATGATGGTAAAGTGGTGTTGTGTCTCTGAGTGCAGAGCTCTTGTGGTTTTTTTTTTTTTTTTTTTTTTGTTCTTTTCCTCAAAGGACCATCAAAATACTAGTGTGCTAATGTGTAAGTTGTATTAAGCAGAGTTAGGACCCACAACCTTTGATAGGCCTGATATTTCACTACATAATAATTACCCTGATGGTGAATACTTTGTTGTGTTTGAGGCCAGATATGGATATGCTAATTATTTCCCAGCGTCCCTGTGTTTTAGTTAATACACCATCCACCAGATTACTTGTATTGATCTTTGGCTTGGGTTGTGGACCCAAGTTTAGAACTGTTGTTATGTTTATTATGTAATGTTTTAGTTCTTTTTGTTTAATTTGTTTGTTTTATTATTTTTTCAAAAGGGACATCAAAATACCAGTGTACTCATGAGCAAGTTGTACTGAGCTGGATTTGATCCAACAACTTTTAGTATCATGGAGTAGTTTCTTACCACTGCACTACCAGAACTGCTTTGAAACCCCTCAACGTTGTTGTTGTTTGTTTGTTTTGTGTGTGTCAGTGTTTGATGCCAGAAGTGGATATGAAAATTATTTCCCAGCATCCCTGTGTTTTAGTTCATCCACCATCCACCAGAATCCTTGTACTGGTCTGTGGATGATCTGAGGCTTGTTTTCTGTATGATTGTATGCTCTGTTTTAAATTGAGTAGAGGGGAGCAAACACAGATCCAATGAGTTAGGGACAGGTCAATTGATCAATCAATCATTGTCAGGTTTGAATATAAGAACATAAACTGCACTCATTAAAATGACCTTCATGTATTGTGCTTCTGATCAGACCTGCTAGATGTTTTGAGCTGGAGCTGTAGTGTAACTAGTGAGAACAAATCAGACATGTTGTTACATGACAGGAAGGGGGTTGTGGACCTGAGTGCAGACATTTTGTTTTGTTTATTGTGTTGTATCTTTGGTGTTTTTTTATTTAATTAGTTTGTTTTATTATCCTCTTCTTCAAAGGAACATAATAATACTACTGTGCTTATGTGTAAATTGTATTGAGGAGAGTTTGGACCATATTTCACTTCATAATAATTGCACTAAATGTGAATACTTAGTTTTGTTTGAGTCTAGATATGGATATGCTAATTATTTCTCAGCATCCCTGTGTTGTAGTTAATACACCACAAACAAGATTCCTTGTACTGATCTGTGGTTGGGTTGTGGACCCAAGCTCAGAGCTGTTGTTATGTTTATTTTGTAATGTTTTAGTTTTTTTTAATTTTATTTCATTACTTTATTTTATTACCCTTTTTCCAAAGGAAAAACACCACTGTGCTCATGAGCAATTTGTATTGAGCTGGGTTTGAACCAGTAACCTTATATATGATTAAAGCAATTCCTTATAACTGCACTACCAAGATATTTTGACCTTGTACTGATTTGTGCCAATTTACTTTGATTGTGTATGATTGTGGGCTCCATTCAAGAAAAGGAGGAGGTGGGAGCAAACCCCGATCAGTTTGGGGCAAGTGGCTAAATATCAGGTAAGTACATGAAAATATAAGTTGCACCCAATGAAATGACCCACAGAAATCACATTATTGATCAGCCCTGCCAGGTCATTTAGGCTGGAGCTCCAATCAAGCAGATAGCTTCCTTACCTTACCTATTCCACAGCATCACATTGAAACATTCAGGAATCAACCAGTGGGTTGCAAAATTGGAATCTCAAATGGTTGTAAACTGATAGCAGACAAGTGCCATATGTCTAGAATCAGAGAGATCCTGGCTGTTTTGTTTCTGACCTGAACAGAGGACATACAGGCCTGATATCTAACTTCATAATAATCATGTTAATGGTGAATATTCTGTTGTGTTTGAGGCCAGGTGGGGATATACAAACTATTTCCCAGCATCCCTGTGATTTAGTTCATTCTAGAGATTTATTGTACTGACCTGTGGCTTGTTTTCTGTATGATTGTGTGCTCTGTTCAAAACGGAGCAGGTGTGAGCAAAACCAGGCCCTATCAGTCAAGGGAAAGTGGTTCAATGTCAGGTTTTAACTTGAAAATACATTTTGCACTCATTCCAATGATGCTCACACTACATTGGAATCCCAAATGGTTGCAATCAGATAGCACGTTTCTAGAACCAGAGAGCTTAGCAAAGTTTATTAGATGTCTACCTCCAGTCCTCTATGTTCTGTTCTGAACAAGGGCCAAACAGGCCTGATATCTAACTTCATAATAATCACATTGATGGTAAATACGCAGTTGTGTTTGAGGCCAGACGTGAATATGCA
Organism: Hoplias malabaricus; assembly: GCF_029633855.1. Lineage (NCBI taxonomy): Eukaryota > Metazoa > Chordata > Actinopteri > Characiformes > Erythrinidae > Hoplias > Hoplias malabaricus. Next base: position 335,903 of record NW_027101075.1, on the reverse strand, counting down.
AATTATTTCCCTGTACATGTTCTAACCATTTCTCACAGACCTAAGGAGTTTGGGACAAGTGGCTCAGTGTCAGGTTTGGATATAAAAACATGAACTACACTCATTAAAATTACCCTCAGGTTCCATACATTATGTCATCTCCCTGTCTTGAATGGAGCTTTGATGCTGTTGATTGCTCCTTAGTCTACTGTTTGTAGTTTTTGAGGTCTGGTGCACTGAGGGAGATTAGTATATTAATGTGAGCACTGTGGTCCAACTGGATGTGGATATGCAAATGACTTCCCAGCATCCATGTGTTTTAGTTCTTACACTGTCCTCTGGATTCCTTGTACTGTTAATCACCTATCTGCATTTGGGCTCTTTAAAGACAGCTTTGATTTGATCTGTCTGTTCTAAATCAAGGGAACAGTGACAGGGTTATGTGTAGTGTATTAGATATGAACATTCACATTGGTTAGTCTGTATTGAATGTATCTTCTGAGCTCAATTCTAGATACACCCCAAAATATTGTCATTTTCAGTTACACATGTGGCTTCAAATTAGAAAGTTTAGAACTTCTTGAGCAGTGGATATTTTTTTCACATAGTTGTCAAATTTACATTTAATTTGTTTAGTCATGTTTTATTTTGGCGGCATGGTGGTGCAGCAGGTAGAGTCACACAGCTCCAGGGACATGGAGGTTGTGGGTTCGATTCCCGCTCTGGGTGACTGTCTGTGAGGAGTTGGTGTGTTCTCCCTGTGTCCGTATGGGTTTCCTTTGGGTGCTCTGGTTTCCACCCACAGTCCAAAAACACACATTGGTAGGTGGATTGGTGACTCAAAAATATCCATAGGTGTGAATGTGTGTGTCTCTGTGTTGCCCTGTGAAGGACTGGTGCCCCCTCCAGGGTGTATTCATGCCTTGCGCCCAATGATTCCAGGAAGGCTCTGGACCCATCGTGACCCTCAACTGGATAAGCGGTTACAGATAATGAATGAATGTTTTATTTTTGAACAGTGCTCTATGTTCCAGACCTCCTAGGGTCCAGCTCCCTCCTCTCATAATGCCCCAAACAAAGTTCCAGAGCTCCCAGAACCAACTCTCTCTTCTCACTGCCCTATACACTCTGTTGCATTTTCATAAAATGCCCACCAGGTGGTGGCATAGTTACTGGACATATGAACCTTTTTCCATGTTTAAGCTTCCGTTTCCCTTACCATTTTAAACACAAGGACGTTCAAGTTTTCAATTTAAGTCCCACTACAGCAAAAAAATTATATTCTTGAATTATTTAACTAATTTTCTGTTATTTATGTTTGTGTTTAAAAGTTGCCAATTCTACATTCATATTCAATGATGGCCTTTTTTAAAATCATTCTCAGATTAAATGCAAGCTCCAAAGTAAAAGAGACCACCTGGTGCTTTGGTGTCAGTTCAGAGAAGCTACAGTGAATCAGAAAACTGTAGTGCAGTATTTTTATTGGAAAAACAGGTGGCGTAGTAAAGGTGTGTTAAAGCATAAAACCGTTTTGGCTTCAAATGTGTTGCAGTTTGAAAAGTCTCATTCAGCCCATCGCTACTTATAATCATCACAATCCACACAAAGTGCACTATCCTGGGCCTAGAATTTAACTGAAAGTATTTTAAACATTCCGGAGGTATTACATAAAAATTAAACACTGGTGATTGGTTCTCTCTGTGCTGTTCACTGGGTTGTGCAGTGCTGTTGATGTTTTCTCTCTGTTATTACTCATACCAGTAATCACACCAATCAGATTATTAATAATAATAATACATTTTATTTGTAATGAACTTTATGTCAGGAATCACGGGGGCGGACTGACGGAGACGGATGAACACACTAAAACACAGGACTTTTATTTAAACAAAAGATATAACAAAGCAAAGACAGGCAACTATGGAAACAACAAGTTATAGGAAATGAAACGAGGAAACGACAGAGACAGACAGACTGGACTAAGCAACATGACAGCATGATAAAGGAAGCAAAACACTACAATACTAGATGGGGAGAAACAAACAAACCTAGACAGGGAAAGCTAAACAGACAAACCTAGACATGGAGAGCGTAACAATACTAGGACTTGGAACGAGGAGACGACAGAGACAGACATACCAGACTAAGGAACAAGACATGGAAACACTGGAAGAGAAACAACAAGACTTGGAGGAAAGAAACGAAATGACTTGAAATAGGAAACAAAACGAATGACCAAGGAAATGACACAAGGGAACTTAAATACATGATACAGATGAGACACACCTGAAACAGATAACGAGGAGTACGGACAAGGAGGCTGAACAAAGGCAGGACAAGTGTGGAGACATGGACAATAACAGACAGAGCCATGTGCTAGGGACTGGAACGGGCTGTTCCAGAAGATGGTATTATGAGCACTGTGGTCAAATTAGACACTGTTTAGCCAATTACTTCCCACTATCCCTGTGCTTTAGATCAACTGGCAGAGGTGTGAGCAAAACCAGAGCCTAGAAGTCAAGACCAAATTGCTAAGTGTCAGATTTGGACTTGAAAACACAAGTTGCACTCATTCAAATAACCCTCACATTTTACATCAGATATTTTGGGCTGGAGCTCCTATGAAGAGGACCGTTTTCATACCTATCCCGAAGCAGCATTATCATGTTGATGATGTGTACTCTGTTGTGTGAAGTCAGACATGGATATGTAAATTAATTCTCAGCCTCCCTGTGTTTTAGTTCAAACACCTTTCACCATATTCTTTGTACTGATCTGTGTTTGATTTTAAAATGCAGCTTGCACTCATTCAAATAATCCTCACATATTAAACCTTTAATCAGCACTTAAATGTAAGTCTTGTTGTAAATTTGTCTTCTGGTGGTTTCAAAGTGAAGAGAGGAGACCAGTCTGGATTTAATGCTGTTTATTGAGCGCTCTGGTTGATCCTCAGACTGATCTCAGAATGATCTGGTCACAGGCTGAATCTCAGACTGATCTAATGGTTTGTAAGGGGCACACATCTTTATACCCATTTTACAACTTCACACATGGATTGATCTTTACCTAAAACAGGATCTGGAAGCACCAGGAACTGTCGTAACACATCACTGTCATGAACAAGCCATAAACAATCTAGGCCATAAACATCATCTGAGTTCCTGGTGCACTGTCGTAAAGTTAACAATCAGTTCTTATCAAAGGTGTTTAAAACAGGGAATGTGTGATCTCTAAAACAGTCCAAAATGTTATAGGAGAAATGGTACAATTCAGATCCAAAGGAAAAAAACAATACAACAGTCTCATGCAATATGTTACTTCTCAGATGGCTTGGGCTGAAGATCCAATGCAGTAGATAGATTCGCATGTTGCTTCAAATTGGAAATTGTAAACCACTTTGACTAGTGCATAATTTATTTAATACTGTTAGCATTGTAGAAACATCTTGCAGACATAGAGGGAAGATAAAAATGTAGGGGCCACAAAGGGGAAGAAATTATTACATATGAGGCATAGGGACTTTTTGAGACATGTAGAATTCTTTATGAAATGTAGAAAGACCTACCAGACATAGATCCTACAGAGTAGTGTGTACAAAAAGTAGTGAATACAATTCAAACATTTTATTATGGGATAAATTGGTGGGGTAGTGCAGATCCATTGTTTTGCTTATCATTTTTATTTTGCATTGTTATTTTTTTAAGTTATTTTAATAGTTAATTTTATTATCAATTTCCCACGACCCTAAATTGGATAAGCGGTTACAGATAATGGATGGATGGATGGATTATCAATTTCATTAAGGGAAAATCAAAATGTGCAAGTTAGATTGAGCTGGGTTTGATCCAACAGCCATTTGCTTACCACTGCACTAGTGGGGGCTGCTGAAAAAGGGTGGAATTAGAAACCACAAGAAGTGGTGGAAAAAAGGCGGGAAAACAAATCAAGGAGGCACTGAAAGCCAGTGTGCTCAAACAAAGGCCCGTGGATAAGAGAAAGAAAACACAAAACTGCCCTTGACATAGATATAGACATTGAGGAAGACCTAGCAGACATGGTGGAAATATTGGAGGTGTAGAGGGATAATAGAAGACACAGAGTCTTTAGTACAATTAGATAGACCTAGGAGACATAGTGGGACTGTAAAGTGTCTCTGATAGTGCAGTGGTAAAGAGCTACTCCATCATACTAAAGGTCACTGGTTCAAACCTAGCACAATACAACTGGCACACTGTTATATATATATTTTTAGATAGTAGTGAGGAAAAAGCTCAGAGCTGTTGTTATGTTTATTTTGTAATATTTTAGTTAATTTTATTGAATTTGTTTGTTTTATTATTATTTTTCCAAAGGAAAAAGGATTAATAACAGTGTGCTCATGAGCAAGTTGCATTGAGCTGGGTTTGAACCAGCAACCTTTAATACAATGGCATAGTACTTTACCACTGCACTACCAGAAACACTTTAAAACATCTTAAAGGAAAATTATTTCCCAGCATCCCTGTGTTTTAGTTCATACACCATGCTCTAAACTCTTTGTACTGATGAACACCTTCCTGCATTTGGTCAGTTCTAAGCTGGTTTTGAGTCAGGTCATCTGTTCCAAACCAAAGGTACAGAAGAATGCCAGACAAATCTGAGATACACCACAAAGTACATTTTTTCATTATTATTTTATTGGTCTGTGGATTATCTGAGGCATTTTTTTCTGTATGATTGTGTGCTCTGTTCCAATTTAAGCAGCTGGGAGCAAACCCAGACCCAAGGAGTTTGGGACAAGTGGCTCAGTGTCAGGTTTGGATAAATTACATAAATTACACTCATTAAAATTACCCTCAGGTTCCATACATTATGTCATCTCCCTGTCTTGAATGGAGCTTTGATGCTGTTGATTGCTCCTTAGTCTACTGTTTGTAGTGCTTGAGGTCTGGTGCACTGAGGGAGATTAATATATTAATGTGAGCACTGTGGTCCAACTGGATGTGGATAGGCAAATTACTTCTCAGCATCCATGTGTTTTAGTTCTTACACTGTCCTCCGGATTCCTTGTACCATTAATCACCTATCTGTATTTGGGCTCTTTAAAGACAGCTTTGATTTGATCTGTCTGTTCTAAATCAAGGGAACAGTGACAGGGTTATGTGTAGTGTATTAGATTTGAACATTCACATTGGTTAAACTGTATTGAATGTATCTTCTGAGCTCAATTTAAGATACACCCCAAAATATTGTCATTTTCAGTTATACATGTAACATATATGGTTACTTTAACTACCATAATCACAATGTCATATCACAACTGCACTTTAATCACAATCCATAATCATAATGTCATTTCATAACTGCACTTTATGTAAATAGTGATCAAGATGGCGCCGGTGTGTGTGGCTGGCCGTCTGCTGCTCTCACTTTGCCTTGTGTTGTTGGTGTTGCTAAGCTTTGGCACTTCACATGTGAAGTCTCTACTGGTGTATGATCGCCAATTTCTCCTGGATCTTAGATATAATATCTGTGATCTAGGTGTTTTTAATCATAGTGGACAGAACCCTCTGCCCCTGCACCTATCGGGTATTCCGAATCACCTGCACCGTGCCTTGGCCCAAACAATTCGGCGAAAGCGTCGCCGCCGCCGCGGTAAACATGGCGGTCGGCTAGTGAAACTAAAGGTCTGCCTCTCACAATCATCATCCAGTTCCCGGCCACGACGTGGATTATCCCCCCAATTTGTTGTGTCCTGGCATTTCCTGGAGACCATCAGCATCTCCCTGGTACCTGTCATCGGCCTGGATGAGGGATCCTGTCCTCACCGCCCCTGCTTTTCCTGGCTCCGCGAGCGTGGGGTGAATCCCCGCAACTTGAGGACGTCGCTTTGTGCTCCTAATCTGTCTAAAGCACAGGCCTCAGCTCCTGCCAGGATCGGCCTTGTGAACGCCAGATCACTGGCAAAAAAAAACTTTTATCCTGAGGGACTTCTTCTCTTCCCAAAGCCTGGATTTTCTTTTTGTGACAGAGACTTGGATTGGTGCTGGTGAGTACAGTGCTCTCGTTGAACTTCTGCCGGCTGGCTGTGGTTATTTTAATACCCTGCGGATGTCAGGCCGGGGAGGAGGAAAGGCGACTGTTTTTAAAAATAATTTTAAATGTAAACAGCGCGCTGTATCACCTTCATTTTCCAATTTTGAGGTCACTTTATTTGAGGTGGGCCGCTCTGACCCGGTGCTGTGTGCTGTCATCTATCGACCCCCTAAATACAATAAGGATTTCATAAATGACTTTTCTGATTTTTTGGCGGGACATATGCCGAACTATGACCGCATCCTTATCGTCGGGGATTTTAACATTCACGTCTGCTGTCCAGATAAACCGCTGGTGAAGGACTTTGTAAACATCATTGACTCTTTTAATTTAGTGCAGTATGTGTCCGGGCCCACACATGAACATGGACATACCTTAGACCTTGTTCTGTCTTATGGGTTGTCTGTGTTAAATTTAGAGATCCATGAAAGTGGGTTTTCTGATCACATGCCTGTTTTATTTGATGTTGTTTTATCCTGTGCTGCTTTTAAACCTTAAGCTCCTGCTCAGCTTGGTCGGAGTTTTAACTCTTTCACTGCCAGTCAGTTCACCTGTGCTTTCGACCAGCTTTGTTCTCCTCCTGACTCAGCCTCTGTTAATACGGAGGAGCTCAGCTCCTGGTTTCACTCCTCCTGCCAAACTATACTGGACTCAGTGGCTCCATTAAGAACTAAACAGCCCAAAGTTAAACCTGAGCCCTGGTTCAATGACCGAGTGTGTGCAGCAAAGCAGAAGTGTCACAGAACTGAACGCCGATGGAAAAAGGTTAAGCTGCAGGTTTCATTTCAAATGTTAAAAGACTGCTGTCATTCTTACCAGAGCACTATCAAAGAGGTTAAGAGAGAACAATTGTCAAATATTATTATGGCAAATTGTCATAAGCCACGTGTGTTATTTAAAACCATTGACTCTGTTCTCAGCCTGTCTGTTTGGAAGCATTTTTATTGATAAGATTGTTACTGCAAGAGCTCTTTCACAGCTCCTGCTGTTGACCCCTCTGACTCTGCCCCTTGCTTGGCTGTGTTTGATAGGTTTGAGCCGGTGACTCTGTCACACTTGGAGGATGTGTTGGGCCATTTAAAGCCCTCAGGTTCTCCTTGTGATGTTTTGCCTCCTCACTTTCTAAAAGAGATTTTTCATACTATAGGGCAGCAGGTTCTGGCCATTATTAACAGCAGCCTGTCTTCTGGTGTTGTTCCTGTGAGTTTTAAACATGCTGTAGTTCAACCCTTGCTCAAGAAACCTGGCCTCGACCAATACTGTATTGGCTAATTATAGGCCTATTTCCGAGCTGCCTTTTATTTCAAAGATCTTGGAGAAAGTTGTTTATGCTCAACTGAAATTATTTTTGGATGAGCATAATATTCTGGAGGTTTTTCAGTCTGGAGTCAGCCTTGCTCAGGGTTTTCAATGATATTCTCCTGGCCAATGATTCTGGGGACCATGCAATTCTTGTTCTGCCGGATCTAACTGCTGCTTTTGACACAGTGGATCACAACATTTTAGTTTCCCGCTTGCAGCATCTAGTTGGCATTTGTGGTAGTGCTTTGGACTGGTTTAGGTCCTATCTGATGGACAGAACTTTGTGTGTGAGTTTTGCTGGCTCAGAATCCTCCTCAGCTCCCCTATCATATGGAGTTCCATAGGGCTCAATCTTAGGACCCCTCCTTTTCTCACTTTATCTGCTCCCATTGGGCTCTATCTTGAGAAAACATGGCATTACATTCCACTGTTATGCTGATGACAGCCAGATATATGTCCCTTTATAGAAGAAAGATGCTTTCTCGATTAAACCACTGTTGTTATGTCTCAATGACATTAAAGACTGGATGGCTTTACATTTTTTACATTTTAATGAAAACAAAACAGAAGTGATGGTGTTTGGTCCCAGTGGGCCCTGTGAAGCCCCTCCAGTTGATTTGAGCCCCTTGACTTTGTATGTGAAGCCAACAATCTTAAATTTGTGTTTTAAGATGGACAGTGATTTTAAATTGGACCGCCAAAAAGGCACAGTAGTTAGGTCCAGCTTATTCCACCTGAGACAGCTGGCAAAGGTGAAGCCATTTCTCTCACACGAGCACTTTCAAACAGTAATCCATGCCTTCATCACATCCCGGCTGGATCACTGCAATGCACTGTATTTTGGAGTCAGCCAGTCCTCCCTCAGATGCCTTCAATTAGTTCAAAATGCTGCTGCCCGACTCTTAACGGGATCACGTAAGAGGGAGCATATAACTCCCATTCTGGCCTCTCTCCACTGGTTGCCTGTGCATTTTAGAGTACATTTTAGGATTCTCTTATTTGTTTTTAAATCTTTAAATGGACTAGCCCCACCTTACCTCACTGAGCTACTACATCCCCATGTCTCTGCTCGGTGCCTCAGGTCAGCTGATAAGCTGCTCCTGGAGGTGCCGAGGTCAAAACGTAAGCTCAGAGGAGATAAAGCCTTTTTAATTGTTGCGCCAAAACTGTGGAATAGCCTGCCATTACAGATTAGGCAGGCTTCTTCACTTTCGATTTTTAAAACCTATCTTAAAACCCACTTTTATTCCTTGGCTTTCAACCCAGCATGAGACGTTTGTTTTGTTTTGTTTTATTAGTTTTGTTTTTATTTAAGTTATTTATTTTTCCTTATTGGTTATTTTATTTTATTTTGTTTTATTTTGTTTTATAAATATCTTTTGTACAGCACTTTGTTTTAGCTGTTGGTGTTTTTTAAAGTGCTCTATAAATAAAGCTGAGTTGAGTTGAGTAAATAATCACAACTGCACTTTATGTAAATTATGTAAATAATGTTATATATTGCACTTCTGTTTAGATGCTAACTACATTTCATTGGCCCTGTACTTGTACTCTGCACAATGACAATAAAGTTGAATCTAATCTAATCTAATCTAATCTAACATGTGGCTTCAAATTAGAAAGTTTACACCTCCTTGAGCTGTGGATAATTTTTTCACATAGTTTATTTTTCAAATTTACATTTAATATGTTTGGTCATGTTTTATTTTGGTGGTGCAGCAGGTAGTGTCACAGTCACACAGCTCCAGGGACCTGGAGGTTGTGGGTTTGATTCCCGCTCCAGGTGACTGTCTGTAAGGAGTTGGTGTGTTCTCCCCGAGTCTGCGAGGGTTTCCTTTGGGTGCTCTGGTTTCCTCCCACAGTCCAAAAACACACGTTGGTAGGTGGATTGGCGACTCAAAAGTGTCCAAAAGTGTGAATGTGTCTGTGTTGCCCTGTGAAGGACTGGTGCCCCCTCCAGGGTGTATTCATGCCTTGCGCCCAATGATTCCAGGAAGGCTCTGGACCCATCGTGACCCTCAACTGGATAAGCGGTTACAGATAATGAATGAATGTTTTATTTTTGAACAGTGCTCTATGTTCCAGACCTCCTAGGGACCAGCTCCCTCCTCTCATAATGCCCCAAACAAAGTTCCAGAGCTCCCAGAACCAACTCTCTCCTCTCACTGCCCTATGCATTCTGTTGCATTGTCATAAAATGCCCACCAGGTTTCGGCATAGTTACTGGACATATGAACATTTTCCATGTTTAAGCTTCCATTTGCTTTACCATTTTGAACACAAGGACGTTCAAGTTTTCAATTCAAGTCCCACTGCAGCAAAAAAAATTATATTCTTGAGATATTTAACTCATCTTCTGTTATTTATGTTTGTGTTTAAAAGTTGTAAATTCTACATTCATATTCAATGATGGCCTTTTTTAAAATTTAACATTCAATATTTTTGAACATTATTTTTATGCAAGTAAAAAAAAAATATTCTCAGATGAAATGCAAGCTTCCAAGTAAAAGAGACTACCTGGTGCTTTGGTGTCAGTTCAGACAATCTACAGTGAATCAGGAAACTGTAGTGCAGTATTTTTATTGGAACAACAGGTGGCGTAGTAAAGGTGTTAAAGCATAAAAATATTTTGTCAAATGTGTTGCAGTTTGAAAAGTCTCACTCAGCCCATCGCTACTTATAATCATCACAATCCACACAAAGTGCACTACACTGGGTCTAGAATTTAACTGAAAGTATTTTAAACATTTCGGAAGCATTACATAAAAATTAAACACTGCTGATTGGTCCTCTCTGTTCTGTTCACTGGGTTGTGCAGCGATGCTGATGTTTTCTCTCTGCCATTACTTATACCAGTAATCACACCAATCAGATTATTAATAATAATAATACATTTTATTTGTAATGCACTTTATGTCAGGAATCACATGGGGTGGACTGATGGTGACGGATGCACACACTAAAACACAGTTCCTTTATTTAAACAAAATATATAACAAACCAAAAACAAGCAACTATGGAAACAACAAGATATAGGAAATGAAATGAGGAAACGACAGAGATAAACAGACTGGACTAAGCAACATGACAGCACGATAAGCTAAACAGACAAACATAGACATGGAGAGCGTAACAATACTAGGACTTAGAATGAGGAGACAACAGAGAAAGACATACCGGACTAAGGAACAAGACATGGAAACACTGGAAGAGAAACAACAAGACTTGGAGGAAAGAAATGACATGACTTGAAATAGGAAACAAAATGAATGACCAATACAAGGAAATGACACAAGGGAACTTAAATACGTCATACAGACAAGACACACCTGAAACAGATAATGAGGATTATGGACAAGGAGGGGGAACAAAGATGGAACAAGGGCGGAGACATGGAGAATAACAGACAGAGCCATGTGCTGAGAGAGCACATGGCGTGGAAAACAGACCTGACAGGATGAGGGTGTGATACTTTACATTTCAAGGAAATCTCAAAGTGCTAAAATTACAGCTTTCCATTCTTTAGGTGGAGAATGTGAGCAGTGTAGGGGAATGTAAACAACCTGTTAAAGCATTCTTAAAAAGCATTTCATCATTTTAATACAAGACTGATAAAAATCCCTGTGCTGAAAAACAGAGGCCCTCAAGGAAACAGAACAGACAAAACTGCTAGATAGTCCCTGAGGGATATTATAATTCAGATTATAAACAATACTTTGAAGCCAGTTCCCCCAGTATTCCATCAGCCTTTTGCTGATTTAGTGCAGTGTCCTGTATCCTCAAGAGATTGGGTTCAGCGATCTTGAACAGTCTCAAGCTGTTGTAAAGTTTTTGATGACTCACACCCAGAGTCCAGTGTGGTTCCATGTGGAAAGGTATAGCCACATTATCCCATACATAATAATAGTCAGACCTCTAACGTGCAGTGGATGCACCACCACGGAGTATGAGATTTCTTTTTTGTAGAGTCTGGTGTCCAGGACACGGAACACAGAAGCAAACTTCCTACAGAACTTCCTGGCATACCAAAACAGGAGCTCTCTCAGAAGAATGGTGAAGCAAATGTTGCTATAGCAAGACTTGTTTTGAAATGCCAGAGAAGTAGTGAATTTCTGCAAGAAATGCTGCTCCACATCAGCCAAATCATCTAAAGAACTGGCCAATAGAAAATTATTTTCAGCATCATCAATTTCAATACCTTTCACTGACAGACTCCACCACAGGTAGGTATCAAATCAAATCAAATTTATTTATATAGCGCTTTTCACAACTGATGCTTCACAGCATTCCAGTAAGACAAGATTTGACATGAAGTGTAAAAACAAATTGTAAAACCCTCAAATGAGCAAGCCAAGGGTGACAGTGGCAAGGAAAAACTCCCCCAGCTGAGGAAGAAACCTTGGGAGGAACCAACGCTCACAAGGGGTGACCCATCCTCCTCTGGTCAATCTACTGGTGTTGTTTAGTTGTTTAGTGTGGGGTCCTCTCTCATCTCTGATAAATTCACATGCTTCCCTTTACATTGTTTAAAGGGACGACCGCTGGAATTCACTTCCTCTGTCCACTCTCTGTAGATGAAGAAGACAGGGCTTTAACTTAATCATGCATTAATTACCTTTAATTAACTATTCATATGAATAATGTATGTGAACATTTTATCTTATAAAGGTTTGATAACAATAAGGGGATGATGTAATAAATCATACATTTAGATTTAATTGCTTTGCTAGAGCGGCACAGCAGCAGGTGAGAGGTGAGAGGTGGTGCAGCAGGAAGCGTCGCAGTCACACAGCTCCAGGGACCTGGAGGTTGTGGGTTCGATTCCCACTCTGGGTGACCCTCTGTGAGGAGTTGGTGTGTTCTCCCTGTTTCTGCATGGGTTTCCTCTCACAGTCTAAAAACACATTTTGATAGGTGGACTGGCGACTCAAAAGTGTCTGTAGGTGTGAGAGAATGTGTGTCTGTGTTGCCCTGTGAAGGACTGATGCCCCCTCCAGGGTGTATTAAGTTGTTCTTTGACAGTGAGGAGTTGGTGTGTTTTCATTGCCAGGGAGATCTGGCAACCCGTTTGGCTGTTTCTGTACCCGTTTGGAAGCTGTTTTGATCGCTCGGGTTTTCCTGTTTACTCGTTTCCATTGTTATTTCTATATTTATATCTGTTTTTATAACCTACTAACCATCCATAGATCTATCTTTTAGATTGTCTCCGCAGGAATATTCATTACAGAGGCACTAAAACTGCCACCGGACCCTGGAGTAACGTTCTTGGTGTAAGTTACTAAAATTCACTAAAAGCGGTAAGTACCTGCAATTCCATGGCTACTACTGGCTGTTTTGCCTGCTCGGAGTGTGGCATGTTTAGTTTAACGCCCTTTTCCACCTCTAGCGATAAATATAGTGGTTGTATTTGTAGTAAGTGTCAGCTAGTTAGCTCTCTGGTGGATAAAGTGGACCAGCTAGAAGTGCGCATCCGGAGCTTATTATTGTTGAGGGATAAACAGCGAGATTCAGTGTTAGCAACTCCGGGTGCCTTAGGGAGAGTTAGCACCCCCACGACTCCGGCGTTAGAGCCCTCACAGAGGGGTGAATGGGTGACGTCTCGGCGTCATAGCCGGAAAGCTAAGGCTGATGCTAACGCTGAGGCCAAAGCTAGCCCACCGGGACACCACGCTCCTCCGATTCGCGTGTCAAACAGGTTTGCCCTGCTCAGCGAAGCACCCGCTGAGGAGCCTGTTAAGAGTGCTCTGGTTATAGGAGACTCTATTGTTAGGCACGTGAAATTAGCTACTCCTTTAGGGGCGCCGGCAGTAACAGTTAGCTGTTTATCGGGAGCCAGAGCGCCGGATATTAGTGGCAACCTTAGACTGTTAGCTAATAGGAGATATTCGAGGGTAGTCATTCATGTAGGGGCCAATGATATTCGTCTGCGGCAGTCTGAGGTAACTAAGGTTAATATTAGAGAGGTGATTAAACTGGCCCAGACGATGTCCGATGCCGTAATCTGCTCTGGCCCCATACCAATGCGGCGTGGCGACGAAGCTTACAGCAGACTTTGGGCGTTAAACTGCTGGATGTCCAAGTGGTGTTCCGAAAATCAAGTGGGCTTTATAGACAATTGGTTACGTTTTGAGGGCAAGACTGGTCTTATAGGTAGGGATGGTATCCACCCCACGCGGGAGGGTGCTGCCTTACTTTCTTGCAGTATAGCACATAGTCTTTTAGTTAGTCAGCAGAGTAGTGTAGATAGCTGCTGACAATCCAGAGCCGGGACCAGGCCGCAGACAGACAGGCTAAACCGACCGTCTGCGAACTGTCTTGAGACGTCACCCAGGTTCAACTGTATTGAGACTGTGTCTTTCCCCCGAACTAAATGTAAAAGTAGAAAAACAAAATCAGCCTGTTTCAGCAACCTAATCAATATTAAATCATACAAAACACCTAGCAGCAACACCTCAGAACTAAAATTTGGGTTACTCAACATAAGATCACTAAACTCAAAAGCACTCATCGTAAATGATATTATAAGTGATCATAAATTCAATGTTTTCTGTCTCACGGAAACGTGGGTTAAACCAAATGAATATTTAGCACTAAATGAAGCCACCCCCCTAGGCTATAATTATGCACATAGCCCAAGAATATCAGGCAAAGGAGGTGGAGTATGTGTAATTTACCAAAATACCCTAGAAATTAGTCTTAAACAATGTGACACCTTCTCTTCTTTTGAGGTTCTCTCCACTATTATTACAAATCCGGTCACAAAAAAGGACGCATTTTTATTATGCAACATTTACAGACCACCAGGGCCTTACTTAGAATTTCTGAAAGAATTCAGCGATTTTGCTACAAACCTAGCGGTGTGCAATCATAAAGTTATAATTGTAGGAGACTTCAATATCCATTTTGAGAAGGAAAGTGACCCACTAAAAAAGGCATTTACCTCAATCTTAGACTCTATTGGTATTACTCAAAATGTAACAGGGCCTACACACTACTGCAGCCACACTTTAGACTTAGTTCTGACACTAGGTCTTAACATTGACAAAATTAATATCTTACCGCAATCCTCAGCAATCTCAGATCATTACTTAATTTCATATGAGCTACGTTTTATCCATAATATATGTAAGAACCCTCGCTATTCTACAAGGCGTATAATAAAACCATCTACCGCCCTACAATTTATAGAAAACCTACCAGAACTATCGACCCCAGTTCCAACTCCATCAGACCAAATGGACCTAGATGTACTAACTGATTACCTAGAAAATACCTGTCGATCTACTTTAGAAAAGGTAGCACCACTTAAACATAAAAGTATAAGACAGAAAAAGCTCGCACCATGGTATAACGATAAGACCCGTACTTTAAAACAAACATTACGAAAACTAGAGCGGAAATGGCGATCAACCAAGCTTGAAGTGTTCCATTCTGCCTGGAAGGACAGCCTTATAGAGTATAGAAATGCCCTCACTAAAGCTCGCTCAGCATATCTGGCCTCGCTGATCTCCCATAATAAAAATAATCCGAGAGCACTGTTTAGTGTGTTTTCTAGAATTACAAAAAATCAAGCAGGTTCTGAACAACTAATTCCAGCAACTCTCACCAGTAAAGATTTTATGGACTTTTTTAATAATAAAATTGAGAATATTAGACAACAAACTCTAGCCACAGGATCAAATCCATCCTGGCTGCCACCTGATGTGAATGAAATAAAACATAATATAACTGTAAAAGAAAGACTTGAAACCTTTTGCCCACTCCCACAATTAGAACTAGAGAAGATTATCACCTCCGCAAACTGTACAACTTGCACACTTGATGCAATTCCCACAAAGTTGCTCAAAGAAGTACTACCAGCTATTATTGATCCTCTTTTAACTATAGTAAACTCATCGCTTAGTCTGGGCCATGTACCCAAAGCTTTTAAACTAGCAGTTATTAAACCTATGATCAAGAAACCAAATCTTGATGCTAGTACACGGTCTAATTACAGGCCTATTTCTAATTTGCCATTTCTGTCTAAGATCTTAGAAAAAGCTGTGGCCCAACAACTTAGTTCATATCTACATAAGAATCATATATATGAAAAATTCCAATCTGGATTCAGGCAACATTATAGTACAGAGACAGCTCTAGTCAAGATAACAAATGATCTTCTTCTTGCCTCTGATCAAGGCCACGTATCCCTGTTGGTGCTTCTTGACCTAAGCGCAGCCTTTGATACAATAGACCACAATATTCTCATAGAAAGGTTAGAAAACATGGTTGGAATCACAGGGACAGCCCTATTATGGTTTAAATCTTACTTAACGGAACGTTATCAATTCGTAAAAGTAAACAATCTAAATTCAAATTATTCTAAAGTAAGATTTGGAATTCCACAAGGCTCTATTTTAGGACCATTATTATTTACATTATACATGTTACCGCTAGGCACAGTTATAAGAAACCATGACATTAACTTTCACTGGTACGCAGACGACACACAATTGTATATTTCAGCCAAGCCCGATGACAAACACAGATTAAAGAAAATAGAGGACTGTGTAAAAGACGTGAAAGGCTGGATGTTGCGTAATTTCCTCCTCCTAAACAGCAACAAAACAGAGGTCCTGCTTTTGGGTCCAAAAGTGACAAGAAATAAATTATCAGACTTAATTTTAAATCTAGCTAACTTTCCAGTTAAACCTGGTTCAGCAGCAAAAAATCTTGGTGTCATAATTGACCCGGATTTATCATTTGATCAACACATAGGTAGTATCACTAGGACAGCTTTTTTACATCTTCGCAATATTGCTAAGATTAGAAATGCCTTATCCCTCCAGGACGCAGAAACATTAGTACATGCCTTTATTACTTCAAGGCTTGACTACTGTAACGCACTACTGTCAGGATGCACCAGCAGCAATTTAAGAAAACTTCAACTAGTTCAAAATGCTGCAGCTAGGGTCCTCACTAAAACTAGAAAATTTGAACATATCAGCCCAGTTTTATCATCACTTCATTGGCTGCCTGTTAAATTCCGCATTGACTACAAAATTTTGTTATTAACATATAAAGCTCTACATGGGCTTGCTCCTGAATATCTTCAAGATACAATTTCCTATTATGAGCCCCCACGTTCACTCAGATCACAGAATACTGGATTTTTAAATGTTCCCAGAATTCAGAAGGCCTCAGCTGGGGGAAGAGCCTTTTCTTATAAAGCCCCCCAACTCTGGAATGATCTTCCAGAAAATGTTCGGGACTCAGACACAGTCGCAATCTTCAAATGTAGGCTAAAAACTCATTTGTTTAGTTTATCATTTGGTAGCTAATGCTCCCCCATAGATAAAGGCGGCAGATCCGGGGTGTGCATGGACACAGGGAATTATAGTAAACTGAGATGCTGGTGCTGTCGTCCCGCCGTTTCTCGCGATCACTCAGGTTTGTTGATGGTGGAGCGGAGGGATGCCAGTGTTTCAGGATGCTCCCGTGTCTGTGTGTCCTCCTGGTTCTCTCCTTTTAGTTAATGCTGTCATAGTCAGATCTGCCGGAGTCCTTAGCCACACTCTGGAAATTTTCATATTTTCTACTTTACAAACACAAAACAGTTCAAAACTAATTCCATCCCTTTACATCTTTCCGAGTAAACGACTGCCCACCTGTCTGTCTGGACACTGATGGATGACTGTCGAGATCCTCCTCCACGCTTCAGACTAGCTGCCCACGCTCCAGCAACCACCAAGTGCCTTGAAGCTGTCCCTACACTGAAGTTCTCATGGACTACTAACTATCATCACCAGTAGATTGACCAGAGGAGGATGGGTCACCCCTTGTGAGCCTTGGTTCCTCCCAAGGTTTCTTCCTCAGCTGGGGGAGTTTTTCCTTGCCACTGTCGCCCCTGGCTTGCTCACTTGAGGGTTTTACATTTGTCTTTACATTTCATGTCAAATCTTGTCTTACTGGAATTCTGTGAAGCTGCTTTGTGACAACATCAGTTGTGAAAAGCGCTATATAAATAAATTTGATTTGATTTGATTTGATTTGATTTGATATTCCTGCCTTGTGCCCAATGATTCAAGGCAGGCTCTGGACCAACTGTGACCCTGAATTGGATAAGCAGTTACAGATAATGAATGAATGCTTTGCTAGAAATTCTGTATTATATTAAGACATGGGTTTTGTATTTTTTACATAAAAAAAATTATTGGAAAAGATTTAACAAATATATCATTCCAAACTAAATGCAGCTGAGTCATAATTTTAGACCCTGACTTAGTTAAAATCTATATTAAATCATGTTGTTGTTTTTTTGTTGGTAAAATCAACATTATTTTAATAACGTGATGTTATTTCATTCATTTTATTAAGCCCTACATTTACACTTCTATTTCCTTTATGAAACACTTGTCCCAGTTTTGAAACTGAAAATTAAATACCTAAATAATTATTTATATAAACTGGCAAAAAAATGTAGAGCAGACTGAGACTCTGAAAACACTGTTCATCTAAACTATAAAAGTCTGTTAAAATCAGAAAATTAATCGAGATATTTGTCCTAAATATGAAGAATGTAGATTTGGCGGGAAAATACTCACAAATTAACTGTGAATGCTAGCTATGAGGCATTAGCCTGTTGGATACATTGGAAGACTGGATGTACTCTGCTTACCCCTCACACATGTTAGTTTCCATTAAAAAAGCTGGCCGTAACAAGTCTGGTGAAAGTGCCTCACAAAGACTGAGCTGGACTGTCCCACAGTGCCGCTAACTGCACTAAAGGAAGAGTGAGAGGGAGCACTGCCCTAGACTCTATCTTTCTCTGGGTGTGGACTTCACTGTTTTCTTATGGACGACAGTTACGTACATACAGAGTTACACATACACAAATGTGAAACTCACTTAGCCTTACATTATCCATAAGTACAAGCTTAACCCTGACACTGTTCTCAGGTACAGGCTTCATCAGGTTATGGGGATTCCTCCTCTTTGTGGGGAACACACATTCGTCTCAAGAGAAAGAGAAATCCCCTTGATCTAAGGTATTTATGTAACACACACACACACACACACACACAGCCTCTTGCTGTTTTTGAGGGTATTTCCGCTGATGGTGATTTTACTGAAGAGCTACCACTAGTTCTGAAGTAATAACCTCAAAAGTTTATTACTTTGTCAAAAAGCCACAAATCTCTGGCAATATGAAACACAACCCCGAGAACCATGTTTTCTCTCCTCAAACCTGATTCCTTTCACTAAAACACTACACATAGGTGTTATATGCTTATATCTTACAGAGCATCAAATACACACTGATATGATAAATTCAAAACACTACGATCAAATGTGTATTTGGATGCTTTTGAATCCATGTTATATATTCAAATTCATATGAGGGTGTGGAAAATCAATGTTTTTTTTTTTCATTTTGGTGAAGTGTAAGTTTTCTGTCCCAAAACAGAATTAACAATCCTACATGTAAACTGTATGTAACACACATGACCCATTTTACATAATACGTATCAAACACTGAGAAATGCTACAAGGAAAAAAAAGGGCAGATACAAAAACATAAATATATTTATTGTAAAAGGCATGAAACAAATTACTCCACACCCTGCCTCTTTTATGCCCTTACAAAAGATCAGGGGCAACATGAGTGAGACTTATTGGGAATCAGGAAGTAGAATTTTGAAGGACCGTGTTTCCAGGTGACCAACGTTTCCTAAATGATGCAGTGTATGTTTAGACATCTGTAAAACTGTAATTTAGTATGATATTTCAGTGGATAAAAAAAACAAATATTGTTGATACATGAACTTCAAGTTTTCAGAACTATGTGCACATTTCCTGTGTATGCAATGGAGAAAAACTTTCTATTTAGGAAATATCAAACAAAGTCATTGAATGGGTCGAGAACACAGTCAGTCTTGTTGTACATCAGTTATAATGAAACCAAATTACTCCCATTATGATATGAAAGAGTAACCTCTTAACTGATTTTCTGTCACACCTGTCTCTGTGGACGCCTCACTTCCTCCCTCACTTCATGACATATTACCACTTGAGTCTGTGAATTACTCTGGGGACTTCAGTTCCCATGGTTCAACGAATGGTCACATGACTCCATCAACCAATGGGAACTCTTTGGTGTGCTCTGGGTCACCTGAGTTTTAAGTTACAGCTGTTTTATATTTGACATAATCATTCAGTTACTATATAAACTCAGGCTTTTGTATCTGCCACTTGAGAAGTATTGATAACTCTTTGTTACTTACTAAGTGAACCTTGTTTATGAAAGCCAACCCGTGTATGACCATTTCTTACATTTCTCTTGACTCTGTCTTTTTGGATCTGGACTGCTATTGTTTGATATGTTTTGTTTTTGACTTCAGCGTGTACTTCTCTATTCTTTGGATTTTTTGTTGTGACTGCTCTCTCTTTACGGTGTGCTTTGCACGTTAACATCTCTGAAGTAAAACTGTTCCTGCTAAAAACCGTGAGCGTCTCTCCTGTTTACATAGCCTGACATCTTCAAGTATAGTAATGAACACTTTAGATTCTGGGACTCCACAGAAAAAAAAAATTGGCCTAATATTATTATTATTATTATTACAGTTATACATTTTATGGACCAAAACGTGTCCCTATATCTCAGCTTTGGGGTGTGGTAGGACAAAATTTACCACACCACTGTCTTCATCAGGATGTCCCTGACACACAGTGTGGGTTTGAAGAAGATCTGAGGAGGTCACATTTTTCACCCAAAAAAAAACACTAAACCCTTTGTGTTTTTTTAGACTAAATTTTTGACTGTCTCATATTTCTTCCAAACTCACGAAGTTGATTAAGCAGGTCCTGACTTACACAGGGGTGTGATTATTTTCAGCCTATCTATTTTCTCTCAATAGGTTTATTGTTGTTGAATATATTGGAATTAAACTTATGAGCTTGTTATACATCCAATAAAGCAAAATACAGATGCAATGTAGGATATATTGGACTGACTAGGCTTTTCTGATCGCACACTTCTACTCATGTGTTTACGTAGCTTCCCTGGAAGTAGGAATCCAATCATGAAATTTACAGTTATACATTTTATGCAGCAAAACATGTCCCTTTATCTCAGCTTTGGGATGTGGTAGGTCAAAAAGTACCATAACACTGTCTTCGTAAGGACATCCCTGACACACGGTGTGGGTTTGAAGAAGATCTGAGGAGGTCACATATTTTACCTAAAAAAACTTTGTGTTTTTTTAAGCAAAATTTTTGACCGTCTCAGATTTCTTCCAAACTCATGATGTTTATTGAGCAGGTCCTCACTTACACAGGGGTGTGATTATTTTTAGCCTATCTCATCCCAAAGCTGAGATATGAGGATTAACGTAACTGGGATTTTCTTTCAATAGGTTTATTGGTGTTTAATATATTGGAATTAAATTTATGAGCTTGTTATACATCCAATAAAGCAAAATACAGATGCAATGTAGGATATATTGGACTGACTAGGCTTTTCTGATCGCACTCTTCTACTCATGTGTTTACGTAGCTTCACTGGAAGTAGGAATCCCATCATGAAATTTACAGTTATACATTTTATGCAGCAAAACATGTCCCTTTATCTCAGCTTTGGGATGTGGTAGAACAAAAATTACCACACCACTGTCTTCGTCAGGACCTCCCTGACACACGGTGTGGGTTTGAAGAAGATCTGAGGAGGTCACATATTTTACCCAAAAAAGCACTAAGGGGTACCCCTTTGTGTTTTTTTAAGCAAAATTTTTGACCGTCTCAGATTTCATCCAAACTCACGAAGTTGATTAAGCAGGTCCTGACTTACACAGTGGTGTGATTGTTTTCAGCTTGTATCATCCCAAAGCTGAGATATGAGGACTTACGTAACTGGGATTTTCTCTCAATAGGTTTATTGGTGTTGAATATATTGGAATTAAATTTATGAACTTGTTATAAGTTCAATAAAGCAAAATACAGATGCAGTGTAGAGTATATTGGACTGACCAGGCTTTTCTTATCTCACCCTTCTACTAACGGGTTTACCTAGCATCACTGGAAGTAGGAATCCCATCATGAAATTTACAGTTATACATTTTATGCAGCACAACATGTCCCTATATCTTAGCTTTGGGATGTGGTAGGGCAACAATTACCACACCACTGTCTTTGTCAGGACCTCTCTGACACACGGTGTGGGTTTGAAGAAGATCTGAGGAGGTCACATATTTCACCCAAAAAACACTAAGGGGTACCCCTTTGTATTTTTTTAGACTCAATTTTTGACCGTCTCAGATTTCTTAAAAACTCACGGTGTTGATTAGGCAGGTCCTGACTTACACAAAGGTGTGATTATTTTCAGTCTATCTCATCCCAAAGCTGAGATATGAGGACAAACTTAACTGGGAATTTCTCTCAATAGGTTTATTGGTGTTGAATATATTGGCATTAAATTTATGAGCTTTTTATACGTCCAATAAAGCAAAATACAGATGCAATGTAGGATATATTGGACTGACTAGGCTTTTCTGATCGCACCCTTCTACTCATGTGTTTACCTAGCTTCACTGGAAGAAGGAATCCCATCATGAAATTTACAGTTATACATTCTATGCAGCAAAACATGTCCCTATATCTCAGCTTTGGGATGTGGTAGGGCAACAATTACCACACCACTGTCTTTGTCAGGACCTCCCTTTCACATGGTGTTGGTTTGAAGAAGAGCTGAGGAGGTCACATATTTCACCCAAAAAAACACTAAGGGGTACCCCTTTGTGTTTTTTTAGACTCAATTTTTGACCGTCTCAGATTTCTTCCAAACTCACGATATTGATTAGGTAGGTCCTGACTTACACAAAGGTGTGATTATTTTCAGCCTATCTCATCCCAAAGCTGAGATATGAGGACAAACTTAACTGGGATTTTCTCTCAATAGGTTTATTTGTGTTGAATATATTGGAATTAAATTTATGAGCTTGTTATACGTCCAATAAAGCAAAATACACATGCAATATAGGATATATTGGACTGACTAGGCTTTTCTGATCGCACACTTCTACTCATGTGTTTACCTAGCTTCCCTGGAAGTAGGAATCCCATCATGAAATTTACAGTTATACATTTTATGCAGCACAACATGTCCCTTTATCTCAGCTTTGGGATGTGGTAGGTCACAAATTACCATAAAACTGTCTTCATAAGGATATCCCTGACACACGGTGTGGGTTTGAAGAAGAGCTGAGGAGGTCACATATTTCACCCAAAAAAACACTAAGGGGTACCCCTTTGTTTTTTTTTAGACTAAATTTTTGACCGTCTCAGATTTCTTCCAAACTCACGATGTTGATTAGGCAGGTCCTGACTTACTCAAAGGTGTGATTATTTTCAGCCAATCTCATCCCAAAGCTGAGATATGAGGACAAACTTAACTGGGATTTTCTCTCAATAGGTTTATTGGTGTTGAATATATTGGAATTAAATGTATGAGCTTTTTATATGTCCAATAAAGCAAAATACAGATGCAATGTAGGATATATTGGACTGACTAGGCTTTTCTGATCGCACCCTTCTACTCTTGTGTTTACCTAGCTTCACTGGAAGTAGGAATCCCATCATGAAATTTACAGTTATTATTTTTATGCAGCATAGCATGTCCCTATATCTTAGCTTTGGGATGTGGTAGGGCAAAAATTACCACACCACTGTCTTCGTCAGGACCTCTCTGACACTCGGTGTGGGTTTGAAGAAGAGCTGAGGAGGTCACATATTTCACCCAAAAAAACACTAAGGGGTACCCCTTTGTGTTTTTTTAGACTCAATTTTTGACCGTCTCAGATTTCTTCCAAACTCACGATGTTGATTAGGCAGGTCCTGACTTTAACTGGGATTTTCTCTCAATAGGTTTATTGGTTTTGAATATATTGGAATTAAATTCATGAGCTTGTTATACGTCCAATAAAGCAAAGTACAGATGTAATGTAGGATATATTGGACTGACTAGGCTTTTCTGATCGCACCCTTCTACTCATGTGTTTACCTAGCTTCACTGTAAGTAGGAATCCTATCATGAAATATACAGTTATTAATTTTATGCAGCACAACATGTCCCTTTATCTTAGCTTTGGGATGTGGTAGTACAACAATTACCACAACACTGTCTTCGTCAGGACCTCTCTGACACACGGTGTGGGTTTGAAGAAGAGCTGAGGAGGTCACATATTTCACCCAAAAAAACACTAAGGGGTACCCCTTTGTGTTTTTTTAGACTCAATTTTTGACCGTCTCAGATTTCTTCCAAACTCACGATGTTGATTAAGCAGGTCCTGACTTACACAGGGGTGTGAATATTTTCAGCCTGTCTCATCCCAAAGCTGAGATATGAGGACAAACTTAACTGGGATTTTCTCTCAATAGGTTTATTGGTGTTGAATATTTTGGAATTAAATTTATGAGCTTGTTATATGTCCAATAAAGCAAAATACAGATGCAATGTAGGATATATTGGACTGACTAGGCTTTTCTGATCGCACCCTTCTACTCTTGTGTTTACCTAGCCTAACTGGGAGTAGGAATCCCATCATGAAATTTACAGTTATTCAGTTTATTCAGCATAGCATGTCCCTATATCTTAGCTTTGGGATGTGGGAGGGCAAAAATTACAACACCACTGTCTTCGTCAGGACCTCTCTGACACATGGTGTGGGTTTGAAGAAGAGCTGAGGAGGTCACATATTTCACCCCAAAAAAAACTAAGGGGTACCCCTTTGTGTTTTTTTAGACTAACTTTTTGACCGTCTCAGATTTCTTCCAAACTCACGATTTTGATTAGGCAGGTCCTGACTTTAACTGGGATTTTCTCTCAATAGGTTTATTGGTTTTGAATATATTGGAATTAAATTTATGAGCTTGTTATACGTCCAATAAAGCAAAGTACAGATGTAATGTAGGATATATTGGACTGACTAGGCTTTTCTGATCGCACCCTTCTACTCATGTGTTTACCTAGCTTCACTGGAAGAAGGAATCCCATCATGAAATTTACAGTTATACATTCTATGCAGCAAAACATGTCCCTATATCTCAGCTTTGGGATGTGGTAGGGCAACAATTACCACACCACTGTCTTTGTCAGGACCTCCCTGACACATGGTGTGGGTTTGAAGAAGAGCTGAGGAGGTCACATATTTCACCCAAAAAAACACTAAGGGGTACCCCTTTGTGTTTTTTTAGACTCAATTTTTGACCGTCTCAGATTTCTTCCAAACTCACGATGTTGATTAGGCAGGTCCTGACTTACACAAAGGTGTGATTATTTTCAGCCTATCTCATCCCAAAGCTGAGATATGAGGACAAACTTAACTGGGATTTTCTCTCAATAGGTTTATTGGTGTTGAATATATTGGAATTCAATTTATGAGCTTTTTATACGTCCAATAAAGCAAAATACAGATGCAATGTAGGATATATTGGACTGACTAGGCTTTTCTGATCGCACCCTTCTACTCATGTGTTTACCTAGCTTCACTGGAAGTAGGAATCCCATCATGAAATTTACAGTTATACATTTTATGCAGCACAACATGTCCCTATATCTTAGCTTTGGGATGTGGTAGGGCAACAATTACCACACCACTGTCTTTGTCAGGACCTCTCTGACACATGGTGTGGGTTTGAAGAAGATCTGAGGAGGTCACATATTTCACCCAAAAAACACTAAGGGGTACCCCTTTGTGTTTTTTTAGACTAAATTTTTGACCGTCTCAGATTTCTTCCAAACTCACGGTGTTGATTAGGCAGGTCCTGACTTACACAAAGGTGTGATTATTTTCAGCCTATCTCATCCCAAAGCTGAGATATGAGGACAAACTTAACTAGGATTTTCTCTCAATAGGTTTATTGGTGTTGAATATATTGGAATTCAATTTATGAGCTTTTTATACGTCCAATAAAGCAAAATACAGATGCAATGTAGGATATATTGGACTGACTAGGCTTTTCTGATTGCACCCTTCTACTCTTGTGTTTACCTAGCTTCACTGGAAGTAGGAATCCCATCATGAAATTTACGGTTATACATTTTATGCAGCACAACATGTCCCTATATCTTATCTTTGGGATGTGGTAGGGCAACAATTACCACACCACTGTCTTTGTCAGGACCTCTCTGACACACGGTGTGGGTTTGAAGAAGAGTTGAGGAGGTCACATATTTCACCCAAAAAAACACTAAGGGGTACCCCTTTGTGTTTTTTAGACTAAATTTTTGACCATCTCAGATTTCTTCCAAACTCACGGTGTTGATTAGGCAGGTCCTGACTTACACAAAGGTGTGATTATTTTCAGCCTATCTCATCCCAAAGCTGAGATATGAGGACAAACTTAACTAGGATTTTCTCTCAATAGGTTTATTGGTGTTGAATATATTGGAATTCAATTTATGAGCTTTTTATACGTCCAATAAAGCAAAATACAGATGCAATGTAGGATATATTGGACTGACTAGGCTTTTCTGATTGCACCCTTCTACTCTTGTGTTTACCTAGCTTCACTGGAAGTAGGAATCCCATCATGAAATTTACAGTTATACATTTTATGCAGCACAACATGTCCCTATATCTTAGCTTTGGGATGTGGTAGGGCAAAAATTACCACACCACTGTCTTCGTCAGGACCTCTCTGACACACGGTGTGGGTTTGAAGAAGAGCTGAGGAGGTCACATATTTCACCCAAAAAAACACTAAGGGGTACCCCTTTGTGTTTTTTAGACTAAATTTTTGACCATCTCAGATTTCTTCCAAACTCACGGTGTTGATTAGGCAGGTCCTGACTTACACAAAGGTGTGATTATTTTCAGCCTATCTCATCCCAAAGCTGAGATATGAGGACAAACTTCACTAGGATTTTCTCTCAATAGGTTTATTGGTGTTGAATATATTGGAATTCAATTTATGAGCTTTTTATACGTCCAATAAAGCAAAATACAGATGCAATGTAGGATATATTGGACTGACTAGGCTTTTCTGATTGCACCCTTCTACTCTTGTGTTTACCTAGCTTCACTGGAAGTAGGAATCCCATCATGAAATTTACAGTTATACATTTTATGCAGCACAACATGTCCCTATATCTTAGCTTTGGGATGTGGTATGGCAATAATTACCACACCACTGTCTTCGTCAGGACCTCTCTGACACACGGTGTGGGTTTGAAGAAGAGCTGAGGAGGTCACATATTTCACCCAAAAAAACACTAAGGGGTACCCCTTTGTGTTTTTTAGACTAAATTTTTGACCATCTCAGATTTCTTCCAAACTCACGGTGTTGATTAGGCAGGTCCTGACTTACACAAAGGTGTGATTATTTTCAGCCTATCTCATCCCAAAGCTGAGATATGAGGACAAACTTGACTAGGATTTTCTCTCAATAGGTTTATTGGTGTTGAATATATTGGAATTCAATTTATGAGCTTTTTATACGTCCAATAAAGCAAAATACAGATGCAATGTAGGATATATTGGACTGACTAGGCTTTTCTGATTGCACCCTTCTACTCTTGTGTTTACCTAGCTTCACTGGAAGTAGGAATCCCATCATGAAATTTACAGTTATACATTTTATGCAGCACAACATGTCCCTATATCTTAGCTTTGGGATGTGGTAGGGCAACAATTACCACACCACTGTCTTTGTCAGGACCTCTCTGACACACGGTGTGGGTTTGAAGAAGATCTGAGGAGGTCACATATTTCACCCAAAAAACACTAAGGGGTACCCCTTTGTGTTTTTTTAGACTCAATTTTTGACCGTCTCAGATTTCTTAAAAACTCACGGTGTTGATTAGGCAGGTCCTGACTTACACAAAGGTGTGATTATTTTCAGTCTATCTCATCCCAAAGCTGAGATATGAGGACAAACTTAACTGGGATTTTCTCTCAATAGGTTTATTGGTGTTGAATATATTGGAATTCAATTTATGAGCTTTTTATACATCCAATAAAGCAAAATACAGATGCAATGTAGGATATATTGGACTGACTAGGCTTTTCTGATCGCACCCTTCTACTCATGTGTTTACCTAGCTTCACTGGAAGAAGGAATCCCATCATGAAATTTACAGTTATACATTCTATGCAGCAAAACATGTCCCTATATCTCAGCTTTGGGATGTGGTAGGGCAACAATTACCACACCACTGTCTTTGTCAGGACCTCCCTTTCACATGGTGTTGGTTTGAAGAAGAGCTGAGGAGGTCACATATTTCACCCAAAAAAACACTAAGGGGTACCCCTTTGTGTTTTTTTAGACTCAATTTTTGACCGTCTCAGATTTCTTCCAAACTCACGATATTGATTAGGTAGGTCCTGACTTACACAAAGGTGTGATTATTTTCAGCCTATCTCATCCCAAAGCTGAGATATGAGGACAAACTTAACTGGGATTTTCTCTCAATAGGTTTATTGGTGTTGAATATATTGGAATTCAATTTATGAGCTTTTTATACATCCAATAAAGCAAAATACAGATGCAATGTAGGATATATTGGACTGACTAGGCTTTTCTGATCGCACCCTTCTACTCATGTGTTTACCTAGCTTCACTGGAAGAAGGAATCCCATCATGAAATTTACAGTTATACATTCTATGCAGCAAAACATGTCCCTATATCTCAGCTTTGGGATGTGGTAGGGCAACAATTACCACACCACTGTCTTTGTCAGGACCTCCCTGACACATGGTGTGGGTTTGAAGAAGAGCTGAGGAGGTCACATATTTCACCCAAAAAACACTAAGGGGTACCCCTTTGTGTTTTTTTAGACTAAATTTTTGACCGTCTCAGATTTCTTCCAAACTCACGGTGTTGATTAGGCAGGTCCTGACTTACACAAAGGTGTGATTATTTTCAGCCTATCTCATCCCAAAGCTGAGATATGAGGACAAACTTAACTAGGATTTTCTCTCAATAGGTTTATTGGTGTTGAATATATTGGAATTCAATTTATGAGCTTTTTATACGTCCAATAAAGCAAAATACAGATGCAATGTAGGATATATTGGACTGACTAGGCTTTTCTGATTGCACCCTTCTACTCTTGTGTTTACCTAGCTTCACTGGAAGTAGGAATCCCATCATGAAATTTACGGTTATACATTTTATGCAGCACAACATGTCCCTATATCTTATCTTTGGGATGTGGTAGGGCAACAATTACCACACCACTGTCTTTGTCAGGACCTCTCTGACACACGGTGTGGGTTTGAAGAAGAGTTGAGGAGGTCACATATTTCACCCAAAAAAACACTAAGGGGTACCCCTTTGTGTTTTTTAGACTAAATTTTTGACCATCTCAGATTTCTTCCAAACTCACGGTGTTGATTAGGCAGGTCCTGACTTACACAAAGGTGTGATTATTTTCAGCCTATCTCATCCCAAAGCTGAGATATGAGGACAAACTTAACTAGGATTTTCTCTCAATAGGTTTATTGGTGTTGAATATATTGGAATTCAATTTATGAGCTTTTTATACGTCCAATAAAGCAAAATACAGATGCAATGTAGGATATATTGGACTGACTAGGCTTTTCTGATTGCACCCTTCTACTCTTGTGTTTACCTAGCTTCACTGGAAGTAGGAATCCCATCATGAAATTTACAGTTATACATTTTATGCAGCACAACATGTCCCTATATCTTAGCTTTGGGATGTGGTAGGGCAACAATTACCACACCACTGTCTTTGTCAGGACCTCTCTGACACACGGTGTGGGTTTGAAGAAGATCTGAGGAGGTCACATATTTCACCCAAAAAACACTAAGGGGTACCCCTTTGTGTTTTTTTAGACTCAATTTTTGACCGTCTCAGATTTCTTAAAAACTCACGGTGTTGATTAGGCAGGTCCTGACTTACACAAAGGTGTGATTATTTTCAGTCTATCTCATCCCAAAGCTGAGATATGAGGACAAACTTAACTGGGAATTTCTCTCAATAGGTTTATTGGTGTTGAATATATTGGAATTAATTTTATGAGCTTTTTATACGTCCAATAAAGCAAAATACAGATGCAATGTAGGATATATTGGACTGACTAGGCTTTTCTGAT
Organism: Hoplias malabaricus; assembly: GCF_029633855.1. NCBI lineage: Eukaryota > Metazoa > Chordata > Actinopteri > Characiformes > Erythrinidae > Hoplias > Hoplias malabaricus. Next base: position 306,452 of record NW_027101075.1, on the reverse strand, counting down.
TGCACCCTTCTACTCTTGTGTTTACCTAGCTTCACTGGAAGTAGGAATCCCATCATGAAATTTACAGTTATACATTTTATGCAGCAAAACATGTCCCTATATCTCAGCTTTGGGATGTGGTAGGGCAAAAATTACCACACCACTGTCTTCGTCAGGACCTCTCTGACACACGGTGTGGGTTTGAAGAAGAGCTGAGGAGGTCACATATTTCACCCAAAAAAACACTAAGGGGTACCCCTTTGTGTTTTTTAGACTAAATTTTTGACCATCTCAGATTTCTTCCAAACTCACGGTGTTGATTAGGCAGGTCCTGACTTACACAAAGGTGTGATTATTTTCAGCCTATCTCATCCCAAAGCTGAGATATGAGGACAAACTTAACTAGGATTTTCTCTCAATAGGTTTATTGGTGTTGAATATATTGGAATTCAATTTATGAGCTTTTTATACGTCCAATAAAGCAAAATACAGATGCAATGTAGGATATATTGGACTGACTAGGCTTTTCTGATTGCACCCTTCTACTCTTGTGTTTACCTAGCTTCACTGGAAGTAGGAATCCCATCATGAAATTTACAGTTATACATTTTATGCAGCACAACATGTCCCTATATCTTAGCTTTGGGATGTGGTATGGCAATAATTACCACACCACTGTCTTCGTCAGGACCTCTCTGACACACGGTGTGGGTTTGAAGAAGAGCTGAGGAGGTCACATATTTCACCCAAAAAAACACTAAGGGGTACCCCTTTGTGTTTTTTAGACTAAATTTTTGACCATCTCAGATTTCTTCCAAACTCACGGTGTTGATTAGGCAGGTCCTGACTTACACAAAGGTGTGATTATTTTCAGCCTATCTCATCCCAAAGCTGAGATATGAGGACAAACTTAACTAGGATTTTCTCTCAATAGGTTTATTGGTGTTGAATATATTGGAATTCAATTTATGAGCTTTTTATACGTCCAATAAAGCAAAATACAGATGCAATGTAGGATATATTGGACTGACTAGGCTTTTCTGATTGCACCCTTCTACTCTTGTGTTTACCTAGCTTCACTGGAAGTAGGAATCCCATCATGAAATTTACAGTTATACATTTTATGCAGCACAACATGTCCCTATATCTTAGCTTTGGGATGTGGTAGGGCAACAATTACCACACCACTGTCTTTGTCAGGACCTCTCTGACACACGGTGTGGGTTTGAAGAAGATCTGAGGAGGTCACATATTTCACCCAAAAAACACTAAGGGGTACCCCTTTGTATTTTTTTAGACTCAATTTTTGACCGTCTCAGATTTCTTAAAAACTCACGGTGTTGATTAGGCAGGTCCTGACTTACACAAAGGTGTGATTATTTTCAGTCTATCTCATCCCAAAGCTGAGATATGAGGACAAACTTAACTGGGAATTTCTCTCAATAGGTTTATTGGTGTTGAATATATTGGCATTAAATTTATGAGCTTTTTATACGTCCAATAAAGCAAAATACAGATGCAATGTAGGATATATTGGACTGACTAGGCTTTTCTGATCGCACCCTTCTACTCATGTGTTTACCTAGCTTCACTGGAAGAAGGAATCCCATCATGAAATTTACAGTTATACATTCTATGCAGCAAAACATGTCCCTATATCTCAGCTTTGGGATGTGGTAGGGCAACAATTACCACACCACTGTCTTTGTCAGGACCTCCCTTTCACATGGTGTTGGTTTGAAGAAGAGCTGAGGAGGTCACATATTTCACCCAAAAAAACACTAAGGGGTACCCCTTTGTGTTTTTTTAGACTCAATTTTTGACCGTCTCAGATTTCTTCCAAACTCACGATATTGATTAGGTAGGTCCTGACTTACACAAAGGTGTGATTATTTTCAGCCTATCTCATCCCAAAGCTGAGATATGAGGACAAACTTAACTGGGATTTTCTCTCAATAGGTTTATTGGTGTTGAATATATTGGAATTCAATTTATGAGCTTTTTATACATCCAATAAAGCAAAATACAGATGCAATGTAGGATATATTGGACTGACTAGGCTTTTCTGATCGCACCCTTCTACTCATGTGTTTACCTAGCTTCACTGGAAGAAGGAATCCCATCATGAAATTTACAGTTATACATTCTATGCAGCAAAACATGTCCCTATATCTCAGCTTTGGGATGTGGTAGGGCAACAATTACCACACCACTGTCTTTGTCAGGACCTCCCTGACACATGGTGTGGGTTTGAAGAAGAGCTGAGGAGGTCACATATTTCACCCAAAAAAACACTAAGGGGTACCCCTTTGTGTTTTTTTAGACTCAATTTTTGACCGTCTCAGATTTCTTCCAAACTCACGATGTTGATTAGGCAGGTCCTGACTTACACAAAGGTGTGATTATTTTCAGCCTATCTCATCCCAAAGCTGAGATATGAGGACAAACTTAACTGGGATTTTCTCTCAATAGGTTTATTGGTGTTGAATATATTGGAATTCAATTTATGAGCTTTTTATACGTCCAATAAAGCAAAATACAGATGCAATGTAGGATATATTGGACTGACTAGGCTTTTCTGATCGCACCCTTCTACTCATGTGTTTACCTAGCTTCACTGGAAGTAGGAATCCCATCATGAAATTTACAGTTATACATTTTATGCAGCACAACATGTCCCTATATCTTAGCTTTGGGATGTGGTAGGGCAACAATTACCACACCACTGTCTTTGTCAGGACCTCTCTGACACATGGTGTGGGTTTGAAGAAGATCTGAGGAGGTCACATATTTCACCCAAAAAACACTAAGGGGTACCCCTTTGTGTTTTTTTAGACTAAATTTTTGACCATCTCAGATTTCTTCCAAACTCACGGTGTTGATTAGGCAGGTCCTGACTTACACAAAGGTGTGATTATTTTCAGCCTATCTCATCCCAAAGCTGAGATATGAGGACAAACTTAACTAGGATTTTCTCTCAATAGGTTTATTGGTGTTGAATATATTGGAATTCAATTTATGAGCTTTTTATACGTCCAATAAAGCAAAATACAGATGCAATGTAGGATGTATTGGACTGACTAGGCTTTTCTGATTGCACCCTTCTACTCTTGTGTTTACCTAGCTTCACTGGAAGTAGGAATCCCATCATGAAATTTACGGTTATACATTTTATGCAGCACAACATGTCCCTATATCTTATCTTTGGGATGTGGTAGGGCAACAATTACCACACCACTGTCTTTGTCAGGACCTCTCTGACACACGGTGTGGGTTTGAAGAAGAGTTGAGGAGGTCACATATTTCACCCAAAAAAACACTAAGGGGTACCCCTTTGTGTTTTTTAGACTAAATTTTTGACCATCTCAGATTTCTTCCAAACTCACGGTGTTGATTAGGCAGGTCCTGACTTACACAAAGGTGTGATTATTTTCAGCCTATCTCATCCCAAAGCTGAGATATGAGGACAAACTTAACTAGGATTTTCTCTCAATAGGTTTATTGGTGTTGAATATATTGGAATTCAATTTATGAGCTTTTTATACGTCCAATAAAGCAAAATACAGATGCAATGTAGGATATATTGGACTGACTAGGCTTTTCTGATTGCACCCTTCTACTCTTGTGTTTACCTAGCTTCACTGGAAGTAGGAATCCCATCATGAAATTTACAGTTATACATTTTATGCAGCACAACATGTCCCTATATCTTAGCTTTGGGATGTGGTAGGGCAACAATTACCACACCACTGTCTTTGTCAGGACCTCTCTGACACACGGTGTGGGTTTGAAGAAGATCTGAGGAGGTCACATATTTCACCCAAAAAACACTAAGGGGTACCCCTTTGTGTTTTTTTAGACTCAATTTTTGACCATCTCAGATTTCTTAAAAACTCACGGTGTTGATTAGGCAGGTCCTGACTTACACAAAGGTGTGATTATTTTCAGTCTATCTCATCCCAAAGCTGAGATATGAGGACAAACTTAACTGGGAATTTCTCTCAATAGGTTTATTGGTGTTGAATATATTGGAATTAATTTTATGAGCTTTTTATACGTCCAATAAAGCAAAATACAGATGCAATGTAGGATATATTGGACTGACTAGGCTTTTCTGATTGCACCCTTCTACTCTTGTGTTTACCTAGCTTCACTGGAAGTAGGAATCCCATCATGAAATTTACAGTTATACATTTTATGCAGCAAAACATGTCCCTATATCTCAGCTTTGGGATGTGGTAGGGCAAAAATTACCACACCACTGTCTTCGTCAGGACCTCTCTGACACACGGTGTGGGTTTGAAGAAGAGCTGAGGAGGTCACATATTTCACCCAAAAAAACACTAAGGGGTACCCCTTTGTGTTTTTTAGACTAAATTTTTGACCGTCTCAGATTTCTTCCAAACTCACGGTGTTGATTAGGCAGGTCCTGACTTACACAAAGGTGTGATTATTTTCAGCCTATCTCATCCCAAAGCTGAGATATGAGGACAAACTTCACTAGGATTTTCTCTCAATAGGTTTATTGGTGTTGAATATATTGGAATTCAATTTATGAGCTTTTTATACGTCCAATAAAGCAAAATACAGATGCAATGTAGGATATATTGGACTGACTAGGCTTTTCTGATTGCACCCTTCTACTCTTGTGTTTACCTAGCTTCACTGGAAGTAGGAATCCCATCATGAAATTTACAGTTATACATTGTATGCAGCACAACATGTCCCTATATCTTAGCTTTGGGATGTGGTATGGCAATAATTACCACACCACTGTCTTCGTCAGGACCTCTCTGACACACGGTGTGGGTTTGAAGAAGAGCTGAGGAGGTCACATATTTCACCCAAAAAAACACTAAGGGGTACCCCTTTGTGTTTTTTAGACTAAATTTTTGACCATCTCAGATTTCTTCCAAACTCACGGTGTTGATTAGGCAGGTCCTGACTTACACAAAGGTGTGATTATTTTCAGCCTATCTCATCCCAAAGCTGAGATATGAGGACAAACTTAACTAGGATTTTCTCTCAATAGGTTTATTGGTGTTGAATATATTGGAATTCAATTTATGAGCTTTTTATACGTCCAATAAAGCAAAATACAGATGCAATGTAGGATATATTGGACTGACTAGGCTTTTCTGATTGCACCCTTCTACTCTTGTGTTTACCTAGCTTCACTGGAAGTAGGAATCCCATCATGAAATTTACAGTTATACATTTTATGCAGCACAACATGTCCCTATATCTTAGCTTTGGGATGTGGTAGGGCAACAATTACCACACCACTGTCTTTGTCAGGACCTCTCTGACACACGGTGTGGGTTTGAAGAAGATCTGAGGAGGTCACATATTTCACCCAAAAAACACTAAGGGGTACCCCTTTGTATTTTTTTAGACTCAATTTTTGACCGTCTCAGATTTCTTAAAAACTCACGGTGTTGATTAGGCAGGTCCTGACTTACACAAAGGTGTGATTATTTTCAGTCTATCTCATCCCAAAGCTGAGATATGAGGACAAACTTAACTGGGAATTTCTCTCAATAGGTTTATTGGTGTTGAATATATTGGCATTAAATTTATGAGCTTTTTATACGTCCAATAATGCAAAATACAGATGCAATGTAGGATATATTGGACTGACTAGGCTTTTCTGATCGCACCCTTCTACTCTTGTGTTTACCTAGCTTCACTGGAAGTAGGAATCCCATCATGAAATTTACAGTTATACATTTTATGCAGCAAAACATGTCCCTATATCTCAGCTTTGGGATGTGGTAGGGCAACAATTACCACACCACTGTCTTTGTCAGGACCTCCCTTTCACATGGTGTGGGTTTGAAGAAGAGCTGAGGAGGTCACATATTTCACCCAAAAAAACACTAAGGGGTACCCCTTTGTGTTTTTTTAGACTCAATTTTTGACCGTCTCAGATTTCTTCCAAACTCATGATGTTGATTAGGCAGGTCCTGACTTACACAAAGGTGTGATTATTTTCAGCCTATCTCATCCCAAAGCTGAGATATGAGGACAAACTTAACTGGGATTTTCTCTCAATAGGTTTATTGGTGTTGAATATATTGGAATTAAATTTATGAGCTTTTTATACGTCCAATAAAGCAATATACAGATGCAATGTAGTATATATTGGACTGACTAGGCTTTTCTGATCGCACCCTTCTACTCTTGTGTTTACCTAGCTTCACTGGAAGTAGGAATCCCATCATGAAATTTACAGTTATACATTTTATGCAGTACAACATGTCCCTATATCTCAGCTTTGGGATGTGGTAGGGCAAAAATTACCACACCATTCTCGTCGTCAGGACGTCCTTGACACACGGTGTGAGTTTGAAGAAGATCTGAGGAGGATACTTTTTTTCACCCAAAAAAACACTAAGGGGTACCCCTTTGTGTTTTTTTTGTTTTGACTAAAATTTTGACCGTCTCAGATTTCTTCCAAACTTACGATGTTGATTAAGCAGGTCCTGACTTACACAGGGGTGTGATTATTTTCAGCCTATCTAATCCCAAAGCTGAGAATTGAGGACTTACGTAACTGGGATTTTCTCTCAATTGGTTTATTGGTGTTGAATATATTGGAATTAAATTTATGAACTTGTTATACGTCCAATAAAGCAAAATACAGATGCAATGTAGGATATATTGGACTGACTAGGCTTTTCTGATCGCACCCTTCTACTCTTGTGTTTACTTAGCTTCACTGGAAGTAGGAATCCCATCATGAAATTTACAGTTATACATTTTATGCAGCAAAACATGTCCCTATATCTCAGCTTTGGGATGTGGTAGGGCAACAATTACCACACCACTGTCTTTGTCAGGACCTCCCTTTCACATGGTGTGGGTTTGAAGAAGAGCTGAGGAGGTCACATATTTCACCCAAAAAAACACTAAGGGGTACCCCTTTGTGTTTTTTTAGACTCAATTTTTGACCGTCTCAGATTTCTTCCAAACTCACGATATTGATTAGGCAGGTCCTGACTTACACAAAGGTGTGATTATTTTCAGCCTATCTCATCCCAAAGCTGAGATATGAGGACAAACTTAACTGGGATTTTCTCTCAATAGGTTTATTGGTGTTGAATATATTGGAATTCAATTTATGAGCTTTTTATACGTCCAATAAAGCAAAATACAGATGCAATGTAGGATATATTGGACTGACTAGGCTTTTCTGATCGCACCCTTCTACTCATGTGTTTACCTAGCTTCACTGGAAGAAGGAATCCCATCATGAAATTTACAGTTATACATTTTATGCAGCAAAACATGTCCCTATATCTCAGCTTTGGGATGTGGTAGGGCAACAATTACCACACCACTGTCTTTGTCAGGACCTCCCTGACACATGGTGTGGGTTTGAAGAAGAGCTGAGGAGGTCACATATTTCACCCAAAAAAACACTAAGGGGTACCCCTTTGTGTTTTTTTAGACTCAATTTTTGACCGTCTCAGATTTCTTCCAAACTCATGATGTTGATTAGGCAGGTCCTGACTTACACAAAGGTGTGATTATTTTCAGCCTATCTCATCCCAAAGCTGAGATATGAGGACAAACTTAACTGGGATTTTCTCTCAATAGGTTTATTGGTGTTGAATATATTGGAATTCAATTTATGAGCTTGTTATATGTCCAATAAAGCAATATACAGATGCAATGTAGGATATATTGGACTGACTAGGCTTTTCTGATCGCACCCTTCTACTCTTGTGTTTACCTAGCTTCACTGGAAGTAGGAATCCCATCATGAAATTTACAGTTATACATTTTATGCAGTACAACATGTCCCTATATCTCAGCTTTGGGATGTGGTAGGGCAAAAATTACCACACCACTGTCTTCGTCAGGACCTCTCTGACACACGGTGTGGGTTTGAAGAAGAGCTGAGGAGGTCACATGTTTCACCCAAAAAAACACTAAGGGGTACCCCTTTGTGTTTTTTTTGTTTTGACTAAAATTTTGACCGTCTCAGATTTCTTCCAAACTTACGATGTTGATTAAGCAGGTCCTGACTTACACAGGGGTGTGATTATTTTCAGCCTATCTAATCCCAAAGCTGAGAATTGAGGACTTACGTAACTGGGATTTTCTCTCAATTGGTTTATTGGTGTTGAATATATTGGAATTAAATTTATGAACTTGTTATACGTCCAATAAAGCAAAATACAGATGCAATGTAGGATATATTGGACTGACTAGGCTTTTCTGATCGCACCCTTCTACTCTTGTGTTTACCTAGCTTCACTGGAAGTAGGAATCCCATCATGAAATTTACAGTTATACATTTTATGCAGCAAAACATGTCCCTATATCTCAGCTTTGGGATGTGGTAGGGCAACAATTACCACACCACTGTCTTTGTCAGGACCTCCCTTTCACATGGTGTGGGTTTGAAGAAGAGCTGAGGAGGTCACATATTTCACCCAAAAAAACACTAAGGGGTACCCCTTTGTGTTTTTTTAGACTCAATTTTTGACCGTCTCAGATTTCTTCCAAACTCACGATATTGATTAGGCAGGTCCTGACTTACACAAAGGTGTGATTATTTTCAGCCTATCTCATCCCAAAGCTGAGATATGAGGACAAACTTAACTGGGATTTTCTCTCAATAGGTTTATTGGTGTTGAATATATTGGAATTCAATTTATGAGCTTTTTATACGTCCAATAAAGCAAAATACAGATGCAATGTAGGATATATTGGACTGACTAGGCTTTTCTGATCGCACCCTTCTACTCATGTGTTTACCTAGCTTCACTGGAAGAAGGAATCCCATCATGAAATTTACAGTTATACATTTTATGCAGCAAAACATGTCCCTATATCTCAGCTTTGGGATGTGGTAGGGCAACAATTACCACACCACTGTCTTTGTCAGGACCTCCCTTTCACATGGTGTGGGTTTGAAGAAGAGCTGAGGAGGTCACATATTTCACCCAAAAAAACACTAAGGGGTACCCCTTTGTGTTTTTTTAGACTCAATTTTTGACCGTCTCAGATTTCTTCCAAACTCACGATATTGATTAGGCAGGTCCTGACTTACACAAAGGTGTGATTATTTTCAGCCTATCTCATCCCAAAGCTGAGATATGAGGACAAACTTAACTGGGATTTTCTCTCAATAGGTTTATTGGTGTTGAATATATTGGAATTCAATTTATGAGCTTTTTATACGTCCAATAAAGCAAAATACAGATGCAATGTAGGATATATTGGACTGACTAGGCTTTTCTGATCGCACCCTTCTACTCATGTGTTTACCTAGCTTCACTGGAAGAAGGAATCCCATCATGAAATTTACAGTTATACATTTTATGCAGCAAAACATGTCCCTATATCTCAGCTTTGGGATGTGGTAGGGCAACAATTACCACACCACTGTCTTTGTCAGGACCTCCCTGACACATGGTGTGGGTTTGAAGAAGAGCTGAGGAGGTCACATATTTCACCCAAAAAAACACTAAGGGGTACCCCTTTGTGTTTTTTTAGACTCAATTTTTGACCGTCTCAGATTTCTTCCAAACTCATGATGTTGATTAGGCAGGTCCTGACTTACACAAAGGTGTGATTATTTTCAGCCTATCTCATCCCAAAGCTGAGATATGAGGACAAACTTAACTGGGATTTTCTCTCAATAGGTTTATTGGTGTTGAATATATTGGAATTCAATTTATGAGCTTGTTATATGTCCAATAAAGCAATATACAGATGCAATGTAGGATATATTGGACTGACTAGGCTTTTCTGATCGCACCCTTCTACTCTTGTGTTTACCTAGCTTCACTGGAAGTAGGAATCCCATCATGAAATTTACAGTTATACATTTTATGCAGTACAACATGTCCCTATATCTCAGCTTTGGGATGTGGTAGGGCAAAAATTACCACACCACTGTCTTCATCAGGACCTCTCTGACACACGGTGTGGGTTTGAAGAAGAGCTGAGGAGGTCACATGTTTCACCCAAAAAAACACTAAGGGGTACCCCTTTGTGTTTTTTTTGTTTTGACTAAAATTTTGACCGTCTCAGATTTCTTCCAAACTTACGATGTTGATTAAGCAGGTCCTGACTTACACAGGGGTGTGATTATTTTCAGCCTATCTAATCCCAAAGCTGAGAATTGAGGACTTACGTAACTGGGATTTTCTCTCAATTGGTTTATTGGTGTTGAATATATTGGAATTAAATTTATGAACTTGTTATACGTCCAATAAAGCAAAATACAGATGCAATGTAGGATATATTGGACTGACTAGGCTTTTCTGATCGCACCCTTCTACTCTTGTGTTTACCTAGCTTCACTGGAAGTAGGAATCCCATCATGAAATTTACAGTTATACATTTTATGCAGCAAAACATGTCCCTATATCTCAGCTTTGGGATGTGGTAGGGCAACAATTACCACACCACTGTCTTTGTCAGGACCTCCCTTTCACATGGTGTGGGTTTGAAGAAGAGCTGAGGAGGTCACATATTTCACCCAAAAAAACACTAAGGGGTACCCCTTTGTGTTTTTTTAGACTCAATTTTTGACCGTCTCAGATTTCTTCCAAACTCACGATATTGATTAGGCAGGTCCTGACTTACACAAAGGTGTGATTATTTTCAGCCTATCTCATCCCAAAGCTGAGATATGAGGACAAACTTAACTGGGATTTTCTCTCAATAGGTTTATTGGTGTTGAATATATTGGAATTCAATTTATGAGCTTTTTATACGTCCAATAAAGCAAAATACAGATGCAATGTAGGATATATTGGACTGACTAGGCTTTTCTGATCGCACCCTTCTACTCATGTGTTTACCTAGCTTCACTGGAAGAAGGAATCCCATCATGAAATTTACAGTTATACATTTTATGCAGCAAAACATGTCCCTATATCTCAGCTTTGGGATGTGGTAGGGCAACAATTACCACACCACTGTCTTTGTCAGGACCTCCCTGACACATGGTGTGGGTTTGAAGAAGAGCTGAGGAGGTCACATATTTCACCCAAAAAAACACTAAGGGGTACCCCTTTGTGTTTTTTTAGACTCAATTTTTGACCGTCTCAGATTTCTTCCAAACTCATGATGTTGATTAGGCAGGTCCTGACTTACACAAAGGTGTGATTATTTTCAGCCTATCTCATCCCAAAGCTGAGATATGAGGACAAACTTAACTGGGATTTTCTCTCAATAGGTTTATTGGTGTTGAATATATTGGAATTAAATTTATGAGCTTGTTATATGTCCAATAAAGCAAAATACAGATGCAATGTAGGATATATTGGACTGACTAGGCTTTTCTGATCGCACCCTTCTACTCTTGTGTTTACCTAGCTTCACTGGAAGTAGGAATCCCATCATGAAATTTACAGTTATACATTTTATGCAGCAAAACATGTCCCTATATCTCAGCTTTGGGATATGGCAGGGCAAAAATTACCACACCACTGTCTTCGTCAGGACCTCTCTGACACACGGTGTGGGTTTGAAGAAGAGCTGAGGAGGTCACATATTTCACCCAAAAAAACACTAAGGGGTACCCCTTTGTGTTTTTTTAGACTCAATTTTTGACCGTCTCAGATTTCTTCCAAACTCATGATGTTGATTAGGCATGTCCTGACTTACACAAAGGTGTGATTATTTTCAGCCTATCTCATCCCAAAGCTGAGATATGAGGACAAACTTAACTGGGATTTTCTCTCAATAGGTTTACTGGTGTTGAATATATTGGAATTAAATTTATGAGCTTGTTATATGTCCAATAAAGCAAAATACAGATGCAATGTAGGATATATTGGACTGACTAGGATTTTCTGATCGCACCCTTCTACTCTTGTGTTTACCTAGCTTCACTGGAAATAGGAATCCCATCATGAAATTTACAGTTATACATTTTATGCAGCAAAACATGTCCCTATATCTCAGCTTTGGGATGTGGTAGGGCAAAAATTACCACACCACTGTCTTCGTCAGGACCTCTCTGACACACGGTGTGGGTTTGAAGAAGAGCTGAGGAGGTCACATATTTCACCCAAAAAAACACTAAGGGGTACCCCTTTGTGTTTTTTTAGACTCAATTTTTGACCGTCTCAGATTTCTTCCAAACTCATGGTGTTGATTAGGCAGGTCCTGACTTACACAAAGGTGTGATTATTTTCAGCCTATCTCATCCCAAAGCTGAGATATGAGGACAAACTTAACTGGGATTTTCTCTCAATAGGTTTATTGGTGTTGAATATATTGGAATTAAATTTATGAGCTTGTTATATGTCCAATAAAGCAAAATACAGATGCAATGTAGGATATATTGGACTGACTAGGCTTTTCTGATCGCACCCTTCTACTCTTGTGTTTACCTAGCTTCACTGGAAGTAGGAATCCCATCATGAAATTTACAGTTATACATTTTATGCAGCAAAACATGTCCCTATATCTCAGCTTTGGGATGTGGTAGGGCAACAATTACCACACCACTGTCTTTGTCAGGACCTCCCTGACACACGGTGTGGGTTTGAAGAAGAGCTGAGGAGGTCACATATTTCACCCAAAAAACACTAAGGGGTACCCTATTGTGTTTTTTAGACTCAATTTTTGACCGTCTCAGATTTCTTCCAAACTCACGGTGTTGATTAGGCAGGTCCTGACTTACACAAAGGTGTGATTATTTTCAGCCTATCTCATCCCAAAGCTGAGATATGAGGACAAACTTAACTGGGAATTTCTCTCAATAGGTTTATTGGTGTTGAATATATTGGAATTAAATTTATGAGCTTTTTATATGTCCAATAAAGCAAAATACAGATGCAATGTAGGATATATTGGACTGACTAGGCTTTTCTGATCGCACCCTTCTACTCATGTGTTTACCTAGCTTCACTGGAAGTAGGAATCCCCTCATGAAATTTACAGTTATACATTTTATGCAGCACAACATGTCCCTATATCTTAGCTTTGGGATGTGGTAGGGCAACAATTACCACACCACTGTCTTTGTCAGGACCTCTCTGACACACGGTGTGGGTTTGAAGAAGAGCTGAGGAGGTCACATACTTCACCCAAAAAAAAACACTAAGGGGTACCCCTTTGTGTTTTTTTAGACTCAATTTTTGACCGTCTCAGATTTCTTCCAAACTCACGGTGTTGATTAGGCAGGTCCTGACTTACACAAAGGTGTGATTATTTTCAGCCTATCTCATCCCAAAGCTGAGATATGAGGACAAACTTAACTGGGAATTTCTCTCAATAGGTTTATTGGTGTTGAATATATTGGAATTAAATTTATGAGCTTTTTATACGTCCAATAAAGCAAAATACAGATGCAATGTAGAATATATTGGACTGACTAGGCTTTTCTGATTGCACCCTTCTACTCTTGTGTTTACCTAGCTTCACTGGAAATAGGAATCCCATCATGAAATTTACAGTTATACATTTTATGCAGCAAAACATGTCCCTATATCTCAGCTTTGGGATGTGGTAGGGCAAAAATTACCACACCACTGTCTTCGTCAGGACCTCTCTGACACACGGTGTGGGTTTGAAGAAGAGCTGAGGAGGTCACATATTTCACCCAAAAAAACACTAAGGGGTACCCCTTTGTGTTTTTTTAGACTCAATTTTTGACCGTCTCAGATTTCTTCCAAACTCATGGTGTTGATTAGGCAGGTCCTGACTTACACAAAGGTGTGATTATTTTCAGCCTATCTCATCCCAAAGCTGAGATATGAGGACAAACTTAACTGGGATTTTCTCTCAATAGGTTTACTGGTGTTGAATATATTGGAATTAAATTTATGAGCTTGTTATATGTCCAATAAAGCAAAATACAGATGCAATGTAGGATATATTGGACTGACTAGGATTTTCTGATCGCACCCTTCTACTCTTGTGTTTACCTAGCTTCACTGGAAATAGGAATCCCATCATGAAATTTACAGTTATACATTTTATGCAGCAAAACATGTCCCTATATCTCAACTTTGGGATGTGGTAGGGCAAAAATTACCACACCACTGTCTTCGTCAGGACCTCTCTGACACACGGTGTGGGTTTGAAGAAGAGCTGAGGAGGTCACATATTTCACCCAAAAAAACACTAAGGGGTACCCCTTTGTGTTTTTTTAGACTCAATTTTTGACCGTCTCAGATTTCTTCCAAACTCATGGTGTTGATTAGGCAGGTCCTGACTTACACAAAGGTGTGATTATTTTCAGCCTATCTCATCCCAAAGCTGAGATATGAGGACAAACTTAACTGGGATTTTCTCTCAATAGGTTTACTGGTGTTGAATATATTGGAATTAAATTTATGAGCTTGTTATATGTCCAATAAAGCAAAATACAGATGCAATGTAGGATATATTGGACTGACTAGGCTTTTCTGATCGCACCCTTCTACTCTTGTGTTTACCTAGCTTCACTGGAAGTAGGAATCCCATCATGAAATTTACAGTTATACATTTTATGCAGCACAACATGTCCCTATATCTCAGCTTTGGGATGTGGTAGGGCAACAATTACCACACCACTGTCTTTGTCAGGACCTCCCTGACACACGGTGTGGGTTTGAAGAAGATCTGAGGAGGTCACATATTTCACCCAAAAAAACACTAAGGGGTACCCCTTTGTGTTTTTTTAGACTCAATTTTTGACCGTCTCAGATTTCTTCCAAACTCATGGTGTTGATTAGGCAGGTCCTGACTTACACAAAGGTGTGATTATTTTCAGCCTATCTCATCCCAAAGCTGAGATATGAGGACAAACTTAACTGGGATTTTCTCTCAATAGGTTTATTGGTGTTGAATATATTGGAATTAAATTTATGAGCTTGTTATATGTCCAATAAAGCAAAATACAGATGCAATGTAGGATATATTGGACTGACTAGGCTTTTCTGATCGCACCCTTCTACTCTTGTGTTTACCTAGCTTCACTGGAAGTAGGAATCCCATCATGAAATTTACAGTTATACATTTTATGCAGCAAAACATGTCCCTATATCTCAGCTTTGGGATGTGGTAGGGCAACAATTACCACACCACTGTCTTTGTCAGGACCTCCCTGACACACGGTGTGGGTTTGAAGAAGATCTGAGGAGGTCACATATTTCACCCAAAAAACACTAAGGGGTACCCCTTTGTGTTTTTTAGACTCAATTTTTGACCGTCTCAGATTTCTTCCAAACTCACGGTGTTGATTAGGCAGGTCCTGACTTACACAAAGGTGTGATTATTTTCAGCCTATCTCATCCCAAAGCTGAGATATGAGGACAAACTTAACTGGAATTTCTCTCAATAGGTTTATTGGTGTTGAATATATTGGAATTAAATTTATGAGCTTGTTATATGTCCAATAAAGCAAAATACAGATGCAATGTAGGATATATTGGACTGACTAGGCTTTTCTGATCGCACCCTTCTACTCTTGTGTTTACTTAGCTTCACTGGAAGTAGGAATCCCATCATGAAATTTACAGTTATACATTTTATGCAGCAAAACATGTCCCTATATCTCAGCTTTGGGATGTGGTAGGGCAACAATTACCACACCACTGTCTTTGTCAGGACCTCCCTGACACACGGTGTGGGTTTGAAGAAGAGCTGAGGAGGTCACATATTTCACCCAAAAAAACACTAAGGGGTACCCCTTTGTGTTTTTTTAGACTCAATTTTTGACCGTCTCAGATTTCTTCCAAACTCACGGTGTTGATTAGGCAGGTCCTGACTTACACAAAGGTGTGATTATTTTCAGCCTATCTCATCCCAAAGCTGAGATATGAAGACAAACTTAACTGGGAATTTCTCTCAATAGGTTTATTGGTGTTGAATATATTGGAATTAAATTTATGAGCTTTTTATACGTCCAATAAAGCAAAATACAGATGCAATGTAGAATATATTGGACTGACTAGGCTTTTCTGATTGCACCCTTCTACTCTTGTGTTTACCTAGCTTCACTGGAAGTAGGAATCCCATCATGAAATTTACAGTTATACATTTTATGCAGCAAAACGTGTCCCTATATCTCAGCTTTGGGATGTGGTAGGGCAAAAATTACCACACCACTGTCTTCGTCAGGACCTCTCTGACACACGGTGTGGGTTTGAAGAAGAGCTGAGGAGGTCACATATTTCACCCAAAAAAACACTAAGGGGTACCCCTTTGTGTTTTTTTAGACTCAATTTTTGACCGTCTCAGATTTCTTCCAAACTCATGGTGTTGATTAGGCAGGTCCTGACTTACACAAAGGTGTGATTATTTTCAGCCTATCTCATCCCAAAGCTGAGATATGAGGACAAACTTAACTGGGAATTTCTCTCAATAGGTTTATTGGTGTTGAATATATTGGAATTAAATTTATGAGCTTTTTATACGTCCAATAAAGCAAAATACAGATGCAATGTAGGATATATTGGACTGACTAGGCTTTTCTGATCACACCCTTCTACTCATGTGTTTACCTAGCTTCACTGGAAGTAGGAATCCCATCATGAAATTTACAGTTATACATTTTATGCAGCACAACATGTCCCTATATCTTAGCTTTGGGATGTGGTAGGGCAACAATTACCACACCACTGTCTTTGTCAGGACCTCTCTGACACACGGTGTGGGTTTGAAGAAGATCTGAGGAGGTCACATATTTCACCCAAAAAAACACTAAGGGGTACCCCTTTGTGTGTTTTTAGACTCAATTTTTGACCATCTCAGATATCTTCCAAACTCACGGTGTTGATTAGGCAGGTCCTGACTTAAACAAAGGTGTGATTATTTTCAGCCTATCTCATCCCAAAGCTGAGATATGAGGACAAACTTAACTGGGATTTTCTATCAATAGGTTTATTGGTGTTGAATATATTGGAATTAAATTTATGAGCTTTTTATACGTCCAATAAAGCAAAATACAGATGCAATGTAGGATATATTGGACTGACTAGGCTTTTCTGATCGCACCCTTCTACTCATGTGTTTACCTAGCTTCACTGGAAGAAGGAATCCCATCATGAAATTTACAGTTATACATTTTATGCAGCACAACATGTCCCTATATCTTAGCTTTGGGATGTGGTAGGGCAACAATTACCACACCACTGTCTTTGTCAGGACCTCTCTGACACACGGTGTGGGTTTGAAGAAGATCTGAGGAGGTCACATATTTCACCCAAAAAAACACTAAGGGGTACCCCTTTGTGTTTTTTTAGACTAAATTTTTGACCGTCTCAGATTTCTTCCAAACTCACGGTGTTGATTAGGCAGGTCCTGACTTACACAAAGGTGTGATTATTTTCAGCCTATCTCATCCCAAAGCTGAGATATGAAGACAAACTTAACTGGGAATTTCTCTCAATAGGTTTATTGGTGTTGAATATATTGGAATTAAATTTATGAGCTTTTTATACGTCCAATAAAGCAAAATACAGATGCAATGTAGGATATATTGGACTGACTAGGCTTTTCTGATCGCACCCTTCTACTCTTGTGTTTACTTAGCTTCACTGGAAGTAGGAATCCCATCATGAAATTTACAGTTATACATTTTATGCAGCAAAACATGTCCCTATATCTCAGCTTTGGGATGTGGTAGGGCAAAAATTACCACACCACTGTCTTCGTCAGGACCTCTCTGACACACGGTGTGGGTTTGAAGAAGAGCTGAGGAGGTCACATATTTCACCCAAAAAAACACTAAGGGGTACCCCTTTGTGTGTTTTTAGACTCAATTTTTGACCATCTCAGATTTCTTCCAAACTCACGGTGTTGATTAGGCAGGTCCTGACTTAAACAAAGGTGTGATTATTTTCAGCCTATCTCATCCCAAAGCTGAGATATGAGGACAAACTTAACTGGGATTTTCTATCAATAGGTTTATTGGTGTTGAATATATTGGAATTAAATTTATGAGCTTTTTATACGTCCAATAAAGCAAAATACAGATGCAATGTAGGATATATTGGACTGACTAGGCTTTTCTGATCACACCCTTCTACTCATGTGTTTACCTAGCTTCACTGGAAGTAGGAATCCCATCATGAAATTTACAGTTATACATTTTATGCAGCACAACATGTCCCTATATCTCAGCTTTGGGATGTGATAGGGCAACAATTACCACACCACTGTCTTTGTCAGGACCTCTCTGACACATGGTGTGGGTTTGAAGAAGATCTGAGGAGGTCACATATTTCACCCAAAAAAACACTAAGGGGTACCCCTTTGTGTTTTTTTAGACTAAATTTTTGACCGTCTCAGATTTCTTCCAAACTCACGGTGTTGATTAGGCAGGTCCTGACTTACACAAAGGTGTGATTATTTTCAGCCTATCTCATCCCAAAGCTGAGATATGAAGACAAACTTAACTGGGAATTTCTCTCAATAGGTTTATTGGTGTTGAATATATTGGAATTAAATTTATGAGCTTTTTATACGTCCAATAAAGCAAAATACAGATCCAATGTAGGATATATTGGACTGACTAGGCTTTTCTGATCGCACCCTTCTACTCTTGTGTTTACTTAGCTTCACTGGAAGTAGGAATCCCATCATGAAATTTACAGTTATACATTTTATGCAGCAAAACATGTCCCTATATCTCAGCTTTGGGATGTGGTAGGGCAACAATTACCACACCACTGTCTTTGTCAGGACCTCCCTGACACACGGTGTGGGTTTGAAAAAGAGCTGAGGAGGTCACATATTTCACCCAAAAAAACACTAAGGGGTACCCCTTTGTGTTTTTTTAGACTCAATTTTTGACCGTCTCAGATTTATTCCAAACTCACGGTGTTGATTAGGCAGGTCCTGACTTACACAAAGGTGTGATTATTTTCAGCCTATCTCATCCCAAAGCTGAGATATGAGGACAAACTTAACTGGGAATTTCTCTCAATAGGTTTATTGGTGTTGAATATATTGGAATTAAATTTATGAGCTTTTTATACGTCCAATAAAGCAAAATACAGATGCAATGTAGGATATATTGGACTGACTAGGCTTTTCTGATCGCACCCTTCTACTCATGTGTTTACCTAGCTTCACTGGAAGTAGGAATCCCATCATGAAATTTACAGTTATACATTTTATGCAGCACAACATGTCCCTATATCTTAGCTTTGGGATGTGGTAGGGCAACAATTACCACACCACTGTCTTTGTCAGGACCTCTCTGACACACGGTGTGGGTTTGAAGAAGATCTGAGGAGGTCACATATTTCACCCAAAAAAACACTAAGGGGTACCCCTTTGTGTTTTTTTAGACTCAATTTTTGACCGTCTCAGATTTCTTCCAAACCCACGGTGTTGATTAGGCAGGTCCTGACTTAGACAAAGGTGTGATTATTTTCAGCCTATCTCATCCCAAAGCTGAGATATGAGGACAAACTTAACTGGGATTTTCTCTCAATAGGTTTATTGGTGTTGAATATATTGGAATTAAATTTATGAGCTTTTTATACGTCCAATAAAGCAAAATACAGATGCAATGTAGGATATATTGGACTGAGTAGGCTTTTCTGATCACACCCTTCTACTCTTGTGTTTACTTAGCTTCACTGGAAGTAGGAATCCCATCATGAAATTTACAGTTATACATTTTATGCAGCAAAACATGTCCCTATATCTCAGCTTTGGGATGTGGTAGGGCAACAATTACCACACCACTGTCTTTGTCAGGACCTCCCTGACACACGGTGTGGGTTTGAAGAAGAGCTGAGGAGGTCACATATTTCACCCAAAAAAACACTAAGGGGTACCCCTTTGTGTTTTTTTAGACTCAATTTATGACCGTCTCAGATTTCTTCCAAACTCACGGTGTTGATTAGGCAGGTCCTGACTTACACAAAGGTGTGATTATTTTCAGCCTATCTCATCCCAAAGCTGAGATATGAAGACAAACTTAACTGGGAATTTCTCTCAATAGGTTTATTGGTGTTGAATATATTGGAATTAAATTTATGAGCTTTTTATACGTCCAATAAAGCAAAATACAGATGCAATGTAGGATATATTGGACTGACTAGGCTTTTCTGATCGCACCCTTCTACTCTTGTGTTTACCTAGCTTCACTGGAAGTAGGAATCCCATCATGAAATTTACAGTTATACATTTTATGCAGCAAAACATGTCCCTATATCTCAGCTTTGGGATATGGCAGGGCAAAAATTACCACACCACTGTCTTCGTCAGGACCTCTCTGACACACGGTGTGGGTTTGAAGAAGAGCTGAGGAGGTCACATATTTCACCCAAAAAAACACTAAGGGGTACCCCTTTGTGTTTTTTTAGACTCAATTTTTGACCGTCTCAGATTTCTTCCAAACTCATGATGTTGATTAGGCATGTCCTGACTTACACAAAGGTGTGATTATTTTCAGCCTATCTCATCCCAAAGCTGAGATATGAGGACAAACTTAACTGGGATTTTCTCTCAATAGGTTTACTGGTGTTGAATATATTGGAATTAAATTTATGAGCTTGTTATATGTCCAATAAAGCAAAATACAGATGCAATGTAGGATATATTGGACTGACTAGGATTTTCTGATCGCACCCTTCTACTCTTGTGTTTACCTAGCTTCACTGGAAATAGGAATCCCATCATGAAATTTACAGTTATACATTTTATGCAGCAAAACATGTCCCTATATCTCAGCTTTGGGATGTGGTAGGGCAAAAATTACCACACCACTGTCTTCGTCAGGACCTCTCTGACACACGGTGTGGGTTTGAAGAAGAGCTGAGGAGGTCACATATTTCACCCAAAAAAACACTAAGGGGTACCCCTTTGTGTTTTTTTAGACTCAATTTTTGACCGTCTCAGATTTCTTCCAAACTCATGGTGTTGATTAGGCAGGTCCTGACTTACACAAAGGTGTGATTATTTTCAGCCTATCTCATCCCAAAGCTGAGATATGAGGACAAACTTAACTGGGATTTTCTCTCAATAGGTTTATTGGTGTTGAATATATTGGAATTAAATTTATGAGCTTGTTATATGTCCAATAAAGCAAAATACAGATGCAATGTAGGATATATTGGACTGACTAGGCTTTTCTGATCGCACCCTTCTACTCTTGTGTTTACCTAGCTTCACTGGAAGTAGGAATCCCATCATGAAATTTACAGTTATACATTTTATGCAGCAAAACATGTCCCTATATCTCAGCTTTGGGATGTGGTAGGGCAACAATTACCACACCACTGTCTTTGTCAGGACCTCCCTGACACACGGTGTGGGTTTGAAGAAGAGCTGAGGAGGTCACATATTTCACCCAAAAAACACTAAGGGGTACCCTATTGTGTTTTTTAGACTCAATTTTTGACCGTCTCAGATTTCTTCCAAACTCACGGTGTTGATTAGGCAGGTCCTGACTTACACAAAGGTGTGATTATTTTCAGCCTATCTCATCCCAAAGCTGAGATATGAGGACAAACTTAACTGGGAATTTCTCTCAATAGGTTTATTGGTGTTGAATATATTGGAATTAAATTTATGAGCTTTTTATATGTCCAATAAAGCAAAATACAGATGCAATGTAGGATATATTGGACTGACTAGGCTTTTCTGATCGCACCCTTCTACTCATGTGTTTACCTAGCTTCACTGGAAGTAGGAATCCCCTCATGAAATTTACAGTTATACATTTTATGCAGCACAACATGTCCCTATATCTTAGCTTTGGGATGTGGTAGGGCAACAATTACCACACCACTGTCTTTGTCAGGACCTCTCTGACACACGGTGTGGGTTTGAAGAAGAGCTGAGGAGGTCACATACTTCACCCAAAAAAAAACACTAAGGGGTACCCCTTTGTGTTTTTTTAGACTCAATTTTTGACCGTCTCAGATTTCTTCCAAACTCACGGTGTTGATTAGGCAGGTCCTGACTTACACAAAGGTGTGATTATTTTCAGCCTATCTCATCCCAAAGCTGAGATATGAGGACAAACTTAACTGGGAATTTCTCTCAATAGGTTTATTGGTGTTGAATATATTGGAATTAAATTTATGAGCTTTTTATACGTCCAATAAAGCAAAATACAGATGCAATGTAGAATATATTGGACTGACTAGGCTTTTCTGATTGCACCCTTCTACTCTTGTGTTTACCTAGCTTCACTGGAAATAGGAATCCCATCATGAAATTTACAGTTATACATTTTATGCAGCAAAACATGTCCCTATATCTCAGCTTTGGGATGTGGTAGGGCAAAAATTACCACACCACTGTCTTCGTCAGGACCTCTCTGACACACGGTGTGGGTTTGAAGAAGAGCTGAGGAGGTCACATATTTCACCCAAAAAAACACTAAGGGGTACCCCTTTGTGTTTTTTTAGACTCAATTTTTGACCGTCTCAGATTTCTTCCAAACTCATGGTGTTGATTAGGCAGGTCCTGACTTACACAAAGGTGTGATTATTTTCAGCCTATCTCATCCCAAAGCTGAGATATGAGGACAAACTTAACTGGGATTTTCTCTCAATAGGTTTACTGGTGTTGAATATATTGGAATTAAATTTATGAGCTTGTTATATGTCCAATAAAGCAAAATACAGATGCAATGTAGGATATATTGGACTGACTAGGATTTTCTGATCGCACCCTTCTACTCTTGTGTTTACCTAGCTTCACTGGAAATAGGAATCCCATCATGAAATTTACAGTTATACATTTTATGCAGCAAAACATGTCCCTATATCTCAGCTTTGGGATGTGGTAGGGCAAAAATTACCACACCACTGTCTTCGTCAGGACCTCTCTGACACACGGTGTGGGTTTGAAGAAGAGCTGAGGAGGTCACATATTTCACCCAAAAAAACACTAAGGGGTACCCCTTTGTGTTTTTTTAGACTCAATTTTTGACCGTCTCAGATTTCTTCCAAACTCATGGTGTTGATTAGGCAGGTCCTGACTTACACAAAGGTGTGATTATTTTCAGCCTATCTCATCCCAAAGCTGAGATATGAGGACAAACTTAACTGGGATTTTCTCTCAATAGGTTTACTGGTGTTGAATATATTGGAATTAAATTTATGAGCTTGTTATATGTCCAATAAAGCAAAATACAGATGCAATGTAGGATATATTGGACTGACTAGGCTTTTCTGATCGCACCCTTCTACTCTTGTGTTTACCTAGCTTCACTGGAAGTAGGAATCCCATCATGAAATTTACAGTTATACATTTTATGCAGCACAACATGTCCCTATATCTCAGCTTTGGGATGTGGTAGGGCAACAATTACCACACCACTGTCTTTGTCAGGACCTCCCTGACACACGGTGTGGGTTTGAAGAAGATCTGAGGAGGTCACATATTTCACCCAAAAAAACACTAAGGGGTACCCCTTTGTGTTTTTTTAGACTCAATTTTTGACCGTCTCAGATTTCTTCCAAACTCATGGTGTTGATTAGGCAGGTCCTGACTTACACAAAGGTGTGATTATTTTCAGCCTATCTCATCCCAAAGCTGAGATATGAGGACAAACTTAACTGGGATTTTCTCTCAATAGGTTTATTGGTGTTGAATATATTGGAATTAAATTTATGAGCTTGTTATATGTCCAATAAAGCAAAATACAGATGCAATGTAGGATATATTGGACTGACTAGGCTTTTCTGATCGCACCCTTCTACTCTTGTGTTTACCTAGCTTCACTGGAAGTAGGAATCCCATCATGAAATTTACAGTTATACATTTTATGCAGCAAAACATGTCCCTATATCTCAGCTTTGGGATGTGGTAGGGCAACAATTACCACACCACTGTCTTTGTCAGGACCTCCCTGACACACGGTGTGGGTTTGAAGAAGATCTGAGGAGGTCACATATTTCACCCAAAAAACACTAAGGGGTACCCCTTTGTGTTTTTTAGACTCAATTTTTGACCGTCTCAGATTTCTTCCAAACTCACGGTGTTGATTAGGCAGGTCCTGACTTACACAAAGGTGTGATTATTTTCAGCCTATCTCATCCCAAAGCTGAGATATGAGGACAAACTTAACTGGAATTTCTCTCAATAGGTTTATTGGTGTTGAATATATTGGAATTAAATTTATGAGCTTGTTATATGTCCAATAAAGCAAAATACAGATGCAATGTAGGATATATTGGACTGACTAGGCTTTTCTGATCGCACCCTTCTACTCTTGTGTTTACTTAGCTTCACTGGAAGTAGGAATCCCATCATGAAATTTACAGTTATACATTTTATGCAGCAAAACATGTCCCTATATCTCAGCTTTGGGATGTGGTAGGGCAACAATTACCACACCACTGTCTTTGTCAGGACCTCCCTGACACACGGTGTGGGTTTGAAGAAGAGCTGAGGAGGTCACATATTTCACCCAAAAAAACACTAAGGGGTACCCCTTTGTGTTTTTTTAGACTCAATTTTTGACCGTCTCAGATTTCTTCCAAACTCACGGTGTTGATTAGGCAGGTCCTGACTTACACAAAGGTGTGATTATTTTCAGCCTATCTCATCCCAAAGCTGAGATATGAAGACAAACTTAACTGGGAATTTCTCTCAATAGGTTTATTGGTGTTGAATATATTGGAATTAAATTTATGAGCTTTTTATACGTCCAATAAAGCAAAATACAGATGCAATGTAGAATATATTGGACTGACTAGGCTTTTCTGATTGCACCCTTCTACTCTTGTGTTTACCTAGCTTCACTGGAAGTAGGAATCCCATCATGAAATTTACAGTTATACATTTTATGCAGCAAAACGTGTCCCTATATCTCAGCTTTGGGATGTGGTAGGGCAAAAATTACCACACCACTGTCTTCGTCAGGACCTCTCTGACACACGGTGTGGGTTTGAAGAAGAGCTGAGGAGGTCACATATTTCACCCAAAAAAACACTAAGGGGTACCCCTTTGTGTTTTTTTAGACTCAATTTTTGACCGTCTCAGATTTCTTCCAAACTCATGGTGTTGATTAGGCAGGTCCTGACTTACACAAAGGTGTGATTATTTTCAGCCTATCTCATCCCAAAGCTGAGATATGAGGACAAACTTAACTGGGAATTTCTCTCAATAGGTTTATTGGTGTTGAATATATTGGAATTAAATTTATGAGCTTTTTATACGTCCAATAAAGCAAAATACAGATGCAATGTAGGATATATTGGACTGACTAGGCTTTTCTGATCACACCCTTCTACTCATGTGTTTACCTAGCTTCACTGGAAGTAGGAATCCCATCATGAAATTTACAGTTATACATTTTATGCAGCACAACATGTCCCTATATCTTAGCTTTGGGATGTGGTAGGGCAACAATTACCACACCACTGTCTTTGTCAGGACCTCTCTGACACACGGTGTGGGTTTGAAGAAGATCTGAGGAGGTCACATATTTCACCCAAAAAAACACTAAGGGGTACCCCTTTGTGTGTTTTTAGACTCAATTTTTGACCATCTCAGATATCTTCCAAACTCACGGTGTTGATTAGGCAGGTCCTGACTTAAACAAAGGTGTGATTATTTTCAGCCTATCTCATCCCAAAGCTGAGATATGAGGACAAACTTAACTGGGATTTTCTATCAATAGGTTTATTGGTGTTGAATATATTGGAATTAAATTTATGAGCTTTTTATACGTCCAATAAAGCAAAATACAGATGCAATGTAGGATATATTGGACTGACTAGGCTTTTCTGATCACACCCTTCTACTCATGTGTTTACCTAGCTTCACTGGAAGTAGGAATCCCATCATGAAATTTACAGTTATACATTTTATGCAGCACAACATGTCCCTATATCTTAGCTTTGGGATGTGGTAGGGCAACAATTACCACACCACTGTCTTTGTCAGGACCTCTCTGACACACGGTGTGGGTTTGAAGAAGATCTGAGGAGGTCACATATTTCACCCAAAAAAACACTAAGGGGTACCCCTTTGTGTTTTTTTAGACTAAATTTTTGACCGTCTCAGATTTCTTCCAAACTCACGGTGTTGATTAGGCAGGTCCTGACTTACACAAAGGTGTGATTATTTTCAGCCTATCTCATCCCAAAGCTGAGATATGAAGACAAACTTAACTGGGAATTTCTCTCAATAGGTTTATTGGTGTTGAATATATTGGAATTAAATTTATGAGCTTTTTATACGTCCAATAAAGCAAAATACAGATGCAATGTAGGATATATTGGACTGACTAGGCTTTTCTGATCGCACCCTTCTACTCTTGTGTTTACTTAGCTTCACTGGAAGTAGGAATCCCATCATGAAATTTACAGTTATACATTTTATGCAGCAAAACATGTCCCTATATCTCAGCTTTGGGATGTGGTAGGGCAAAAATTACCACACCACTGTCTTCGTCAGGACCTCTCTGACACACGGTGTGGGTTTGAAGAAGAGCTGAGGAGGTCACATATTTCACCCAAAAAAACACTAAGGGGTACCCCTTTGTGTGTTTTTAGACTCAATTTTTGACCATCTCAGATTTCTTCCAAACTCACGGTGTTGATTAGGCAGGTCCTGACTTAAACAAAGGTGTGATTATTTTCAGCCTATCTCATCCCAAAGCTGAGATATGAGGACAAACTTAACTGGGATTTTCTATCAATAGGTTTATTGGTGTTGAATATATTGGAATTAAATTTATGAGCTTTTTATACGTCCAATAAAGCAAAATACAGATGCAATGTAGGATATATTGGACTGACTAGGCTTTTCTGATCACACCCTTCTACTCATGTGTTTACCTAGCTTCACTGGAAGTAGGAATCCCATCATGAAATTTACAGTTATACATTTTATGCAGCACAACATGTCCCTATATCTCAGCTTTGGGATGTGATAGGGCAACAATTACCACACCACTGTCTTTGTCAGGACCTCTCTGACACATGGTGTGGGTTTGAAGAAGATCTGAGGAGGTCACATATTTCACCCAAAAAAACACTAAGGGGTACCCCTTTGTGTTTTTTTAGACTAAATTTTTGACCGTCTCAGATTTCTTCCAAACTCACGGTGTTGATTAGGCAGGTCCTGACTTACACAAAGGTGTGATTATTTTCAGCCTATCTCATCCCAAAGCTGAGATATGAAGACAAACTTAACTGGGAATTTCTCTCAATAGGTTTATTGGTGTTGAATATATTGGAATTAAATTTATGAGCTTTTTATACGTCCAATAAAGCAAAATACAGATCCAATGTAGGATATATTGGACTGACTAGGCTTTTCTGATCGCACCCTTCTACTCTTGTGTTTACTTAGCTTCACTGGAAGTAGGAATCCCATCATGAAATTTACAGTTATACATTTTATGCAGCAAAACATGTCCCTATATCTCAGCTTTGGGATGTGGTAGGGCAACAATTACCACACCACTGTCTTTGTCAGGACCTCCCTGACACACGGTGTGGGTTTGAAAAAGAGCTGAGGAGGTCACATATTTCACCCAAAAAAACACTAAGGGGTACCCCTTTGTGTTTTTTTAGACTCAATTTTTGACCGTCTCAGATTTATTCCAAACTCACGGTGTTGATTAGGCAGGTCCTGACTTACACAAAGGTGTGATTATTTTCAGCCTATCTCATCCCAAAGCTGAGATATGAGGACAAACTTAACTGGGAATTTCTCTCAATAGGTTTATTGGTGTTGAATATATTGGAATTAAATTTATGAGCTTTTTATACGTCCAATAAAGCAAAATACAGATGCAATGTAGGATATATTGGACTGACTAGGCTTTTCTGATCGCACCCTTCTACTCATGTGTTTACCTAGCTTCACTGGAAGTAGGAATCCCATCATGAAATTTACAGTTATACATTTTATGCAGCACAACATGTCCCTATATCTTAGCTTTGGGATGTGGTAGGGCAACAATTACCACACCACTGTCTTTGTCAGGACCTCTCTGACACACGGTGTGGGTTTGAAGAAGATCTGAGGAGGTCACATATTTCACCCAAAAAAACACTAAGGGGTACCCCTTTGTGTTTTTTTAGACTCAATTTTTGACCGTCTCAGATTTCTTCCAAACCCACGGTGTTGATTAGGCAGGTCCTGACTTAGACAAAGGTGTGATTATTTTCAGCCTATCTCATCCCAAAGCTGAGATATGAGGACAAACTTAACTGGGATTTTCTCTCAATAGGTTTATTGGTGTTGAATATATTGGAATTAAATTTATGAGCTTTTTATACGTCCAATAAAGCAAAATACAGATGCAATGTAGGATATATTGGACTGAGTAGGCTTTTCTGATCACACCCTTCTACTCTTGTGTTTACTTAGCTTCACTGGAAGTAGGAATCCCATCATGAAATTTACAGTTATACATTTTATGCAGCAAAACATGTCCCTATATCTCAGCTTTGGGATGTGGTAGGGCAACAATTACCACACCACTGTCTTTGTCAGGACCTCCCTGACACACGGTGTGGGTTTGAAGAAGAGCTGAGGAGGTCACATATTTCACCCAAAAAAACACTAAGGGGTACCCCTTTGTGTTTTTTTAGACTCAATTTATGACCGTCTCAGATTTCTTCCAAACTCACGGTGTTGATTAGGCAGGTCCTGACTTACACAAAGGTGTGATTATTTTCAGCCTATCTCATCCCAAAGCTGAGATATGAAGACAAACTTAACTGGGAATTTCTCTCAATAGGTTTATTGGTGTTGAATATATTGGATATAAATTTATGAGCTTTTTATACGTCCAATAAAGCAAAATACAGATGCAATGTAGGATTTATTGGACTGACTAGGCTTTTCTGATTGCACCCTTCTACTCTTGTGTTTACCTAGCTTCACTGGAAGTAGGAATCCCATCATGAAATTTACAGTTATACATTTTATGCAGCAAAACATGTCCCTATATCTCAGCTTTGGGATGTGGTAGGGCAAAAATTACCACACCACTGTCTTCGTCAGGACCTCTCTGACACACGGTGTGGGTTTGAAGAAGAGCTGAGGAGGTCACATATTTCACCCAAAAAAACACTAAGGGGTACCCCTTTGTGCTTTTTTAGACTCAATTTTTGACCGTCTCAGATTTCTTCCAAACTCATGGTGTTGATTAGGCAGGTCCTGACTTACACAAAGGTGTGATTATTTTCAGCCTATCTCATCCCAAAGCTGAGATATGAGGACAAACTTAACTGGGATTTTCTCTCAATAGGTTTATTGGTGTTGAATATATTGGAATTAAATTTATGAGCTTGTTATATGTCCAATAAAGCAAAATACAGATGCAATGTAGGATATATTGGACTGACTAGGCTTTTCTGATCGCACCCTTCTACTCTTGTGTTTACTTAGCTTCACTGGAAGTAGGAATCCCATCATGAAATTTACAGTTATACATTTTATGCAGCAAAACATGTCCCTATATCTCAGCTTTGGGATGTGGTAGGGCAACAATTACCACACCACTGTCTTCGTCAGGACCTCTCTGACACACGGTGTGGGTTTGAAGAAGAGCTGAGGAGGTCACATATTTCACCCAAAAAAACACTAAGGGGTACCCCTTTGTGTTTTTTTAGACTCAATTTTTGACCGTCTCAGATTTCTTCCAAACTCATGGTGTTGATTAGGCAGGTCCTGACTTACACAAAGGTGTGATTATTTTTAGCCTATCTCGTCCCAAAGCTGAGATATGAAGACAAACTTAACTGGGAATTTTTCTCAATAGGTTTATTGGTGTTGAATATATTGGAATTAAATTTATGAGCTTTTTATACGTCCAATAAAGCAAAATACAGATGCAATGTAGAATATATTGGACTGACTAGGCTTTTCTGATTGCACCCTTCTACTCTTGTGTTTACCTAGCTTCACTGGAAGTAGGAATCCCATCATGAAATTTACAGTTATACATTTTATGCAGCAAAACATGTCCCTATATCTCAGCTTTGGGATGTGGTAGGGCAAAAATTACCACACCACTGTCTTCGTCAGGACCTCTCTGACACACGGTGTGGGTTTGAAGAAGAGCTGAGGAGGTCACATATTTCACCCAAAAAAACACTAAGGGGTACCCCTTTGTGTTTTTTTAGACTCAATTGTTGACCGTCTCAGATTTCTTCCAAACTCATGGTGTTGATTAGGCAGGTCCTGACTTACACAAAGGTGTGATTATTTTCAGCCTATCTCATCCCAAAGCTGAGATATGAGAACAAACTTAACTGGGATTTTCTCTCAATAGGTTTATTGGTGTTGAATATATTGGAATTAAATTTATGAGCTTTTTATACGTCCAATAAAGCAAAATACAGATGCAATGTAGAATATATTGGACTGACTAGGCTTTTCTGATTGCACCCTTCTACTCTTGTGTTTACCTAGCTTCACTGGAAGTAGGAATCCCATCATGAAATTTACAGTTATACATTTTATGCAGCAAAACATGTCCCTATATCTCAGCTTTGGGATGTGGTAGGGCAAAAATTACCACACCACTGTCTTCGTCAGGACCTCTCTGACACACGGTGTGGGTTTGAAGAAGAGCTGAGGAGGTCACATATTTCACCCAAAAAAACACTAAGGGGTACCCCTTTGTGCTTTTTTAGACTCAATTTTTGACCGTCTCAGATTTCTTCCAAACTCATGGTGTTGATTAGGCAGGTCCTGACTTACACAAAGGTGTGATTATGTTCAGCCTATCTCATCCCAAAGCTGAAATATGAGGACAAACTTAACTGGGATTTTCTCTCAATAGGTTTATTGGTGTTGAATATATTGGAATTAAATTTATGAGCTTGTTATATGTCCAATAAAGCAAAATACAGATGCAATGTAGGATATATTGGACTGACTAGGCTTTTCTGATCGCACCCTTCTACTCTTGTGTTTACTTAGCTTCACTGGAAGTAGGAATCCCATCATGAAATTTACAGTTATACATTTTATGCAGCAAAACATGTCCCTATATCTCAGCTTTGGGATGTGGTAGGGCAACAATTACCACACCACTGTCTTCGTCAGGACCTCTCTGACACACGGTGTGGGTTTGAAGAAGAGCTGAGGAGGTCACATATTTCACCCAAAAAAACACTAAGGGGTACCCCTTTGTGTTTTTTTAGACTAAATTTTTGACCGTCTCAGATTTCTTCCAAACTCATGGTGTTGATTAGGCAGGTCCTGACTTAAACAAAGGTGTGATTATTTTTAGCCTATCTCGTCCCAAAGCTGAGATATGAAGACAAACTTAACTGGGAATTTTTCTCAATAGGTTTATTGGTGTTGAATATATTGGAATTAAATTTATGAGCTTTTTATACGTCCAATAAAGCAAAATACAGATGCAATGTAGAATATATTGGACTGACTAGGCTTTTCTGATTGCACCCTTCTACTCTTGTGTTTACCTAGCTTCACTGGAAGTAGGAATCCCATCATGAAATTTACAGTTATACATTTTATGCAGCAAAACATGTCCCTATATCTCAGCTTTGGGATGTGGTAGGGCAAAAATTACCACACCACTGTCTTCGTCAGGACCTCTCTGACACACGGTGTGGGTTTGAAGAAGAGCTGAGGAGGTCACATATTTCACCCAAAAAAACACTAAGGGGTACCCCTTTGTGTTTTTTTAGACTCAATTGTTGACCGTCTCAGATTTCTTCCAAACTCACGGTGTTGATTAGGCAGGTCCTGACTTACACAAAGTGTGATTATTTTCAGCCTATCTCATCCCAAAGCTGAGATATGAAGACAAACTTAACTGGGAATTTCTCTCAATAGGTTTATTGGTGTTGAATATATTGGAATTAAATTTATGAGCTTTTTATACGTCCAATAAAGCAAAATACAGATGCAATGTAGGATTTATTGGACTGACTAGGCTTTTCTGATTGCACCCTTCTACTCTTGTGTTTACCTAGCTTCACTGGAAGTAGGAATCCCATCATGAAATTTACAGTTATACATTTTATGCAGCAAAACATGTCCCTATATCTCAGCTTTGGGATGTGGTAGGGCAAAAATTACCACACCACTGTCTTCGTCAGGACCTCTCTGACACACGGTGTGGGTTTGAAGAAGAGCTGAGGAGGTCACATATTTCACCCAAAAAAACACTAAGGGGTACCCCTTTGTGCTTTTTTAGACTCAATTTTTGACCGTCTCAGATTTCTTCCAAACTCATGGTGTTGATTAGGCAGGTCCTGACTTACACAAAGGTGTGATTATGTTCAGCCTATCTCATCCCAAAGCTGAAATATGAGGACAAACTTAACTGGGATTTTCTCTCAATAGGTTTATTGGTGTTGAATATATTGGAATTAAATTTATGAGCTTGTTATATGTCCAATAAAGCAAAATACAGATGCAATGTAGGATATATTGGACTGACTAGGCTTTTCTGATCGCACCCTTCTACTCTTGTGTTTACTTAGCTTCACTGGAAGTAGGAATCCCATCATGAAATTTACAGTTATACATTTTATGCAGCAAAACATGTCCCTATATCTCAGCTTTGGGATGTGGTAGGGCAACAATTACCACACCACTGTCTTCGTCAGGACCTCTCTGACACACGGTGTGGGTTTGAAGAAGAGCTGAGGAGGTCACATATTTCACCCAAAAAAACACTAAGGGGTACCCCTTTGTGTTTTTTTAGACTCAATTTTTGACCGTCTCAGATTTCTTCCAAACTCATGGTGTTGATTAGGCAGGTCCTGACTTACACAAAGGTGTGATTATTTTTAGCCTATCTCGTCCCAAAGCTGAGATATGAAGACAAACTTAACTGGGAATTTTTCTCAATAGGTTTATTGGTGTTGAATATATTGGAATTAAATTTATGAGCTTTTTATACGTCCAATAAAGCAAAATACAGATGCAATGTAGAATATATTGGACTGACTAGGCTTTTCTGATTGCACCCTTCTACTCTTGTGTTTACCTAGCTTCACTGGAAGTAGGAATCCCATCATGAAATTTACAGTTATACATTTTATGCAGCAAAACATGTCCCTATATCTCAGCTTTGGGATGTGGTAGGGCAAAAATTACCACACCACTGTCTTCGTCAGGACCTCTCTGACACACGGTGTGGGTTTGAAGAAGAGCTGAGGAGGTCACATATTTCACCCAAAAAAACACTAAGGGGTACCCCTTTGTGTTTTTTTAGACTCAATTGTTGACCGTCTCAGATTTCTTCCAAACTCATGGTGTTGATTAGGCAGGTCCTGACTTACACAAAGGTGTGATTATTTTCAGCCTATCTCATCCCAAAGCTGAGATATGAGAACAAACTTAACTGGGATTTTCTCTCAATAGGTTTATTGGTGTTGAATATATTGGAATTAAATTTATGAGCTTGTTATATGTCCAATAAAGCAAAATACAGATGCAATGTAGGATATATTGGACTGACTAGGCTTTTCTGATCGCACCCTTCTACTCTTGTGTTTACCTAGCTTCACTGGAAGTAGGAATCCCATCATGAAATTTACAGTTATACATTTTATGCAGCAAAACATGTCCCTATATCTCAGCTTTGGGATGTGGTAGGGCAACAATTACCACACCACTGTCTTTGTCAGGACCTCCCTGACACATGGTGTGGGTTTGAAGAAGATCTGAGGAGGTCACATATTTCACCCAAAAAACACTAAGGGGTACCCCTTTGTGTTTTTTAGACTCAATTTTTGACCGTCTCAGATTTCTTCCAAACTCACGGTGTTGATTAGGCAGGTCCTGACTTACACAAAGGTGTGATTATTTTCAGCCTATCTCATCCCAAAGCTGAGATATGAGGACAAACTTAACTGGGAATTTCTCTCAATAGGTTTATTGGTGTTGAATATATTGGAATTAAATTTATGAGCTTTTTATACGTCCAATAAAGCAAAATACAGATGCAATGTAGAATATATTGGACTGACTAGGCTTTTCTGATTGCACCCTTCTACTCTTGTGTTTACCTAGCTTCACTGGAAGTAGGAATCCCATCATGAAATTTACAGTTATACATTTTATGCAGCAAAACATGTCCCTATATCTCAGCTTTGGGATGTGGTAGGGCAAAAATTACCACACCACTGTCTTCGTCAGGACCTCTCTGACACACGGTGTGGGTTTGAAGAAGAGCTGAGGAGGTCACATATTTCACCCAAAAAAACACTAAGGGGTACCCCTTTGTGCTTTTTTAGACTCAATTTTTGACCGTCTCAGATTTCTTCCAAACTCATGGTGTTGATTAGGCAGGTCCTGACTTACACAAAGGTGTGATTATGTTCAGCCTATCTCATCCCAAAGCTGAAATATGAGGACAAACTTAACTGGGATTTTCTCTCAATAGGTTTATTGGTGTTGAATATATTGGAATTAAATTTATGAGCTTGTTATATGTCCAATAAAGCAAAATACAGATGCAATGTAGGATATATTGGACTGACTAGGCTTTTCTGATCGCACCCTTCTACTCTTGTGTTTACTTAGCTTCACTGGAAGTAGGAATCCCATCATGAAATTTACAGTTATACATTTTATGCAGCAAAACATGTCCCTATATCTCAGCTTTGGGATGTGGTAGGGCAACAATTACCACACCACTGTCTTCGTCAGGACCTCTCTGACACACGGTGTGGGTTTGAAGAAGAGCTGAGGAGGTCACATATTTCACCCAAAAAAACACTAAGGGGTACCCCTTTGTGTTTTTTTAGACTAAATTTTTGACCGTCTCAGATTTCTTCCAAACTCATGGTGTTGATTAGGCAGGTCCTGACTTAAACAAAGGTGTGATTATTTTTAGCCTATCTCGTCCCAAAGCTGAGATATGAAGACAAACTTAACTGGGAATTTTTCTCAATAGGTTTATTGGTGTTGAATATATTGGAATTAAATTTATGAGCTTTTTATACGTCCAATAAAGCAAAATACAGATGCAATGTAGAATATATTGGACTGACTAGGCTTTTCTGATTGCACCCTTCTACTCTTGTGTTTACCTAGCTTCACTGGAAGTAGGAATCCCATCATGAAATTTACAGTTATACATTTTATGCAGCAAAACATGTCCCTATATCTCAGCTTTGGGATGTGGTAGGGCAAAAATTACCACACCACTGTCTTCGTCAGGACCTCTCTGACACACGGTGTGGGTTTGAAGAAGAGCTGAGGAGGTCACATATTTCACCCAAAAAAACACTAAGGGGTACCCCTTTGTGTTTTTTTAGACTCAATTGTTGACCGTCTCAGATTTCTTCCAAACTCACGGTGTTGATTAGGCAGGTCCTGACTTACACAAAGTGTGATTATTTTCAGCCTATCTCATCCCAAAGCTGAGATATGAAGACAAACTTAACTGGGAATTTCTCTCAATAGGTTTATTGGTGTTGAATATATTGGAATTAAATTTATGAGCTTTTTATACGTCCAATAAAGCAAAATACAGATGCAATGTAGGATTTATTGGACTGACTAGGCTTTTCTGATTGCACCCTTCTACTCTTGTGTTTACCTAGCTTCACTGGAAGTAGGAATCCCATCATGAAATTTACAGTTATACATTTTATGCAGCAAAACATGTCCCTATATCTCAGCTTTGGGATGTGGTAGGGCAAAAATTACCACACCACTGTCTTCGTCAGGACCTCTCTGACACACGGTGTGGGTTTGAAGAAGAGCTGAGGAGGTCACATATTTCACCCAAAAAAACACTAAGGGGTACCCCTTTGTGCTTTTTTAGACTCAATTTTTGACCGTCTCAGATTTCTTCCAAACTCATGGTGTTGATTAGGCAGGTCCTGACTTACACAAAGGTGTGATTATGTTCAGCCTATCTCATCCCAAAGCTGAAATATGAGGACAAACTTAACTGGGATTTTCTCTCAATAGGTTTATTGGTGTTGAATATATTGGAATTAAATTTATGAGCTTGTTATATGTCCAATAAAGCAAAATACAGATGCAATGTAGGATATATTGGACTGACTAGGCTTTTCTGATCGCACCCTTCTACTCTTGTGTTTACTTAGCTTCACTGGAAGTAGGAATCCCATCATGAAATTTACAGTTATACATTTTATGCAGCAAAACATGTCCCTATATCTCAGCTTTGGGATGTGGTAGGGCAACAATTACCACACCACTGTCTTCGTCAGGACCTCTCTGACACACGGTGTGGGTTTGAAGAAGAGCTGAGGAGGTCACATATTTCACCCAAAAAAACACTAAGGGGTACCCCTTTGTGTTTTTTTAGACTCAATTTTTGACCGTCTCAGATTTCTTCCAAACTCATGGTGTTGATTAGGCAGGTCCTGACTTACACAAAGGTGTGATTATTTTTAGCCTATCTCGTCCCAAAGCTGAGATATGAAGACAAACTTAACTGGGAATTTTTCTCAATAGGTTTATTGGTGTTGAATATATTGGAATTAAATTTATGAGCTTTTTATACGTCCAATAAAGCAAAATACAGATGCAATGTAGAATATATTGGACTGACTAGGCTTTTCTGATTGCACCCTTCTACTCTTGTGTTTACCTAGCTTCACTGGAAGTAGGAATCCCATCATGAAATTTACAGTTATACATTTTATGCAGCAAAACATGTCCCTATATCTCAGCTTTGGGATGTGGTAGGGCAAAAATTACCACACCACTGTCTTCGTCAGGACCTCTCTGACACACGGTGTGGGTTTGAAGAAGAGCTGAGGAGGTCACATATTTCACCCAAAAAAACACTAAGGGGTACCCCTTTGTGTTTTTTTAGACTCAATTGTTGACCGTCTCAGATTTCTTCCAAACTCATGGTGTTGATTAGGCAGGTCCTGACTTACACAAAGGTGTGATTATTTTCAGCCTATCTCATCCCAAAGCTGAGATATGAGAACAAACTTAACTGGGATTTTCTCTCAATAGGTTTATTGGTGTTGAATATATTGGAATTAAATTTATGAGCTTGTTATATGTCCAATAAAGCAAAATACAGATGCAATGTAGGATATATTGGACTGACTAGGCTTTTCTGATCGCACCCTTCTACTCTTGTGTTTACCTAGCTTCACTGGAAGTAGGAATCCCATCATGAAATTTACAGTTATACATTTTATGCAGCAAAACATGTCCCTATATCTCAGCTTTGGGATGTGGTAGGGCAACAATTACCACACCACTGTCTTTGTCAGGACCTCCCTGACACATGGTGTGGGTTTGAAGAAGATCTGAGGAGGTCACATATTTCACCCAAAAAACACTAAGGGGTACCCCTTTGTGTTTTTTAGACTCAATTTTTGACCGTCTCAGATTTCTTCCAAACTCACGGTGTTGATTAGGCAGGTCCTGACTTACACAAAGGTGTGATTATTTTCAGCCTATCTCATCCCAAAGCTGAGATATGAGGACAAACTTAACTGGGAATTTCTCTCAATAGGTTTATTGGTGTTGAATATATTGGAATTAAATTTATGAGCTTTTTATACGTCCAATAAAGCAAAATACAGATGCAATGTAGAATATATTGGACTGACTAGGCTTTTCTGATTGCACCCTTCTACTCTTGTGTTTACCTAGCTTCACTGGAAGTAGGAATCCCATCATGAAATTTACAGTTATACATTTTATGCAGCAAAACATGTCCCTATATCTCAGCTTTGGGATGTGGTAGGGCAAAAATTACCACACCACTGTCTTCGTCAGGACCTCTCTGACACACGGTGTGGGTTTGAAGAAGAGCTGAGGAGGTCACATATTTCACCCAAAAAAACACTAAGGGGTACCCCTTTGTGCTTTTTTAGACTCAATTTTTGACCGTCTCAGATTTCTTCCAAACTCATGGTGTTGATTAGGCAGGTCCTGACTTACACAAAGGTGTGATTATGTTCAGCCTATCTCATCCCAAAGCTGAAATATGAGGACAAACTTAACTGGGATTTTCTCTCAATAGGTTTATTGGTGTTGAATATATTGGAATTAAATTTATGAGCTTGTTATATGTCCAATAAAGCAAAATACAGATGCAATGTAGGATATATTGGACTGACTAGGCTTTTCTGATCGCACCCTTCTACTCTTGTGTTTACTTAGCTTCACTGGAAGTAGGAATCCCATCATGAAATTTACAGTTATACATTTTATGCAGCAAAACATGTCCCTATATCTCAGCTTTGGGATGTGGTAGGGCAAAAATTACCACACCACTGTCTTCGTCAGGACCTCTCTGACACACGGTGTGGGTTTGAAGAAGAGCTGAGGAGGTCACATATTTCACCCAAAAAAACACTAAGGGGTACCCCTTTGTGTTTTTTTAGACTCAATTGTTGACCGTCTCAGATTTCTTCCAAACTCATGGTGTTGATTAGGCAGGTCCTGACTTACACAAAGGTGTGATTATTTTCAGCCTATCTCATCCCAAAGCTGAGATATGAGAACAAACTTAACTGGGATTTTCTCTCAATAGGTTTATTGGTGTTGAATATATTGGAATTAAATTTATGAGCTTGTTATATGTCCAATAAAGCAAAATACAGATGCAATGTAGGATATATTGGACTGACTAGGCTTTTCTGATCGCACCCTTCTACTCTTGTGTTTACCTAGCTTCACTGGAAGTAGGAATCCCATCATGAAATTTACAGTTATACATTTTATGCAGCAAAACATGTCCCTATATCTCAGCTTTGGGATGTGGTAGGGCAACAATTACCACACCACTGTCTTTGTCAGGACCTCCCTGACACATGGTGTGGGTTTGAAGAAGATCTGAGGAGGTCACATATTTCACCCAAAAAACACTAAGGGGTACCCCTTTGTGTTTTTTAGACTCAATTTTTGACCGTCTCAGATTTCTTCCAAACTCACGGTGTTGATTAGGCAGGTCCTGACTTACACAAAGGTGTGATTATTTTCAGCCTATCTCATCCCAAAGCTGAGATATGAGGACAAACTTAACTGGGAATTTCTCTCAATAGGTTTATTGGTGTTGAATATATTGGAATTAAATTTATGAGCTTTTTATACGTCCAATAAAGCAAAATACAGATGCAATGTAGAATATATTGGACTGACTAGGCTTTTCTGATTGCACCCTTCTACTCTTGTGTTTACCTAGCTTCACTGGAAGTAGGAATCCCATCATGAAATTTACAGTTATACATTTTATGCAGCAAAACATGTCCCTATATCTCAGCTTTGGGATGTGGTAGGGCAAAAATTACCACACCACTGTCTTCGTCAGGACCTCTCTGACACACGGTGTGGGTTTGAAGAAGAGCTGAGGAGGTCACATATTTCACCCAAAAAAACACTAAGGGGTACCCCTTTGTGCTTTTTTAGACTCAATTTTTGACCGTCTCAGATTTCTTCCAAACTCATGGTGTTGATTAGGCAGGTCCTGACTTACACAAAGGTGTGATTATGTTCAGCCTATCTCATCCCAAAGCTGAAATATGAGGACAAACTTAACTGGGATTTTCTCTCAATAGGTTTATTGGTGTTGAATATATTGGAATTAAATTTATGAGCTTGTTATATGTCCAATAAAGCAAAATACAGATGCAATGTAGGATATATTGGACTGACTAGGCTTTTCTGATCGCACCCTTCTACTCTTGTGTTTACTTAGCTTCACTGGAAGTAGGAATCCCATCATGAAATTTACAGTTATACATTTTATGCAGCAAAACATGTCCCTATATCTCAGCTTTGGGATGTGGTAGGGCAACAATTACCACACCACTGTCTTCGTCAGGACCTCTCTGACACACGGTGTGGGTTTGAAGAAGAGCTGAGGAGGTCACATATTTCACCCAAAAAAACACTAAGGGGTACCCCTTTGTGTTTTTTTAGACTCAATTTTTGACCGTCTCAGATTTCTTCCAAACTCATGGTGTTGATTAGGCAGGTCCTGACTTACACAAAGGTGTGATTATTTTTAGCCTATCTCGTCCCAAAGCTGAGATATGAAGACAAACTTAACTGGGAATTTTTCTCAATAGGTTTATTGGTGTTGAATATATTGGAATTAAATTTATGAGCTTTTTATACGTCCAATAAAGCAAAATACAGATGCAATGTAGAATATATTGGACTGACTAGGCTTTTCTGATTGCACCCTTCTACTCTTGTGTTTACCTAGCTTCACTGGAAGTAGGAATCCCATCATGAAATTTACAGTTATACATTTTATGCAGCAAAACATGTCCCTATATCTCAGCTTTGGGATGTGGTAGGGCAAAAATTACCACACCACTGTCTTCGTCAGGACCTCTCTGACACACGGTGTGGGTTTGAAGAAGAGCTGAGGAGGTCACATATTTCACCCAAAAAAACACTAAGGGGTACCCCTTTGTGTTTTTTTAGACTCAATTGTTGACCGTCTCAGATTTCTTCCAAACTCATGGTGTTGATTAGGCAGGTCCTGACTTACACAAAGGTGTGATTATTTTCAGCCTATCTCATCCCAAAGCTGAGATATGAGAACAAACTTAACTGGGATTTTCTCTCAATAGGTTTATTGGTGTTGAATATATTGGAATTAAATTTATGAGCTTGTTATATGTCCAATAAAGCAAAATACAGATGCAATGTAGGATATATTGGACTGACTAGGCTTTTCTGATCGCACCCTTCTACTCTTGTGTTTACCTAGCTTCACTGGAAGTAGGAATCCCATCATGAAATTTACAGTTATACATTTTATGCAGCAAAACATGTCCCTATATCTCAGCTTTGGGATGTGGTAGGGCAACAATTACCACACCACTGTCTTTGTCAGGACCTCCCTGACACATGGTGTGGGTTTGAAGAAGATCTGAGGAGGTCACATATTTCACCCAAAAAACACTAAGGGGTACCCCTTTGTGTTTTTTAGACTCAATTTTTGACCGTCTCAGATTTCTTCCAAACTCACGGTGTTGATTAGGCAGGTCCTGACTTACACAAAGGTGTGATTATTTTCAGCCTATCTCATCCCAAAGCTGAGATATGAGGACAAACTTAACTGGGAATTTCTCTCAATAGGTTTATTGGTGTTGAATATATTGGAATTAAATTTATGAGCTTTTTATACGTCCAATAAAGCAAAATACAGATGCAATGTAGAATATATTGGACTGACTAGGCTTTTCTGATTGCACCCTTCTACTCTTGTGTTTACCTAGCTTCACTGGAAGTAGGAATCCCATCATGAAATTTACAGTTATACATTTTATGCAGCAAAACATGTCCCTATATCTCAGCTTTGGGATGTGGTAGGGCAAAAATTACCACACCACTGTCTTCGTCAGGACCTCTCTGACACACGGTGTGGGTTTGAAGAAGAGCTGAGGAGGTCACATATTTCACCCAAAAAAACACTAAGGGGTACCCCTTTGTGCTTTTTTAGACTCAATTTTTGACCGTCTCAGATTTCTTCCAAACTCATGGTGTTGATTAGGCAGGTCCTGACTTACACAAAGGTGTGATTATGTTCAGCCTATCTCATCCCAAAGCTGAAATATGAGGACAAACTTAACTGGGATTTTCTCTCAATAGGTTTATTGGTGTTGAATATATTGGAATTAAATTTATGAGCTTGTTATATGTCCAATAAAGCAAAATACAGATGCAATGTAGGATATATTGGACTGACTAGGCTTTTCTGATCGCACCCTTCTACTCTTGTGTTTACTTAGCTTCACTGGAAGTAGGAATCCCATCATGAAATTTACAGTTATACATTTTATGCAGCAAAACATGTCCCTATATCTCAGCTTTGGGATGTGGTAGGGCAAAAATTACCACACCACTGTCTTCGTCAGGACCTCTCTGACACACGGTGTGGGTTTGAAGAAGAGCTGAGGAGGTCACATATTTCACCCAAAAAAACACTAAGGGGTACCCCTTTGTGTTTTTTTAGACTCAATTGTTGACCGTCTCAGATTTCTTCCAAACTCATGGTGTTGATTAGGCAGGTCCTGACTTACACAAAGGTGTGATTATTTTCAGCCTATCTCATCCCAAAGCTGAGATATGAGAACAAACTTAACTGGGATTTTCTCTCAATAGGTTTATTGGTGTTGAATATATTGGAATTAAATTTATGAGCTTGTTATATGTCCAATAAAGCAAAATACAGATGCAATGTAGGATATATTGGACTGACTAGGCTTTTCTGATCGCACCCTTCTACTCTTGTGTTTACCTAGCTTCACTGGAAGTAGGAATCCCATCATGAAATTTACAGTTATACATTTTATGCAGCAAAACATGTCCCTATATCTCAGCTTTGGGATGTGGTAGGGCAACAATTACCACACCACTGTCTTCGTCAGGACCTCTCTGACACACGGTGTGGGTTTGAAGAAGAGCTGAGGAGGTCACATATTTCACCCAAAAAAACACTAAGGGGTACCCCT
This sequence comes from Hoplias malabaricus, assembly GCF_029633855.1. NCBI lineage: Eukaryota > Metazoa > Chordata > Actinopteri > Characiformes > Erythrinidae > Hoplias > Hoplias malabaricus. Next base: position 264,156 of record NW_027101075.1, on the reverse strand, counting down.
TTGTGCTTTTTTAGACTCAATTTTTGACCGTCTCAGATTTCTTCCAAACTCATGGTGTTGATTAGGCAGGTCCTGACTTACACAAAGGTGTGATTATGTTCAGCCTATCTCATCCCAAAGCTGAAATATGAGGACAAACTTAACTGGGATTTTCTCTCAATAGGTTTATTGGTGTTGAATATATTGGAATTAAATTTATGAGCTTGTTATATGTCCAATAAAGCAAAATACAGATGCAATGTAGGATATATTGGACTGACTAGGCTTTTCTGATCGCACCCTTCTACTCTTGTGTTTACTTAGCTTCACTGGAAGTAGGAATCCCATCATGAAATTTACAGTTATACATTTTATGCAGCAAAACATGTCCCTATATCTCAGCTTTGGGATGTGGTAGGGCAACAATTACCACACCACTGTCTTCGTCAGGACCTCTCTGACACACGGTGTGGGTTTGAAGAAGAGCTGAGGAGGTCACATATTTCACCCAAAAAAACACTAAGGGGTACCCCTTTGTGTTTTTTTAGACTCAATTTTTGACCGTCTCAGATTTCTTCCAAACTCATGGTGTTGATTAGGCAGGTCCTGACTTACACAAAGGTGTGATTATTTTTAGCCTATCTCGTCCCAAAGCTGAGATATGAAGACAAACTTAACTGGGAATTTTTCTCAATAGGTTTATTGGTGTTGAATATATTGGAATTAAATTTATGAGCTTTTTATACGTCCAATAAAGCAAAATACAGATGCAATGTAGAATATATTGGACTGACTAGGCTTTTCTGATTGCACCCTTCTACTCTTGTGTTTACCTAGCTTCACTGGAAGTAGGAATCCCATCATGAAATTTACAGTTATACATTTTATGCAGCAAAACATGTCCCTATATCTCAGCTTTGGGATGTGGTAGGGCAAAAATTACCACACCACTGTCTTCGTCAGGACCTCTCTGACACACGGTGTGGGTTTGAAGAAGAGCTGAGGAGGTCACATATTTCACCCAAAAAAACACTAAGGGGTACCCCTTTGTGTTTTTTTAGACTCAATTGTTGACCGTCTCAGATTTCTTCCAAACTCATGGTGTTGATTAGGCAGGTCCTGACTTACACAAAGGTGTGATTATTTTCAGCCTATCTCATCCCAAAGCTGAGATATGAGAACAAACTTAACTGGGATTTTCTCTCAATAGGTTTATTGGTGTTGAATATATTGGAATTAAATTTATGAGCTTGTTATATGTCCAATAAAGCAAAATACAGATGCAATGTAGGATATATTGGACTGACTAGGCTTTTCTGATCGCACCCTTCTACTCTTGTGTTTACCTAGCTTCACTGGAAGTAGGAATCCCATCATGAAATTTACAGTTATACATTTTATGCAGCAAAACATGTCCCTATATCTCAGCTTTGGGATGTGGTAGGGCAACAATTACCACACCACTGTCTTTGTCAGGACCTCCCTGACACATGGTGTGGGTTTGAAGAAGATCTGAGGAGGTCACATATTTCACCCTAAAAACACTAAGGGGTACCCCTTTGTGTTTTTTAGACTCAATTTTTGACCGTCTCAGATTTCTTCCAAACTCACGGTGTTGATTAGGCAGGTCCTGACTTACACAAAGGTGTGATTATTTTCAGCCTATCTCATCCCAAAGCTGAGATATGAGGACAAACTTAACTGGGAATTTCTCTCAATAGGTTTATTGGTGTTGAATATATTGGAATTAAATTTATGAGCTTTTTATACGTCCAATAAAGCAAAATACAGATGCAATGTAGGATATATTGGACTGACTAGGCTTTTCTGATCGCACCCTTCTACTCATGTGTTTACCTAGCTTCACTGGAAGTAGGAATCCCATCATGAAATTTACAGTTATACATTTTATGCAGCACAACATGTCCCTATATCTTAGCTTTGGGATGTGGTAGGGCAACAATTACCACACCACTGTCTTTGTCAGGACCTCTCTGACACACGATGTGGGTTTGAAGAAGATCTGAGGAGGTCACATATTTCACCCAAAAAAACACTAAGGGGTACCCCTTTGTGTTTTTTTAGACTCAATTTTTGACCGTCTCAGGTTTCTTCCAAACTCACGGTGTTGATTAGGCAGGTCCTGACTTACACAAAGGTGTGATTATTTTCAGCCTATCTCATCCCAAAGCTGAGATATGAGGACAAACTTAACTGGGATTTTCTCTCAATAGGTTTATTGGTGTTGAATATATTGGAATTAAATTTATGAGCTTTTTATACATCCAATAAAGCAAAATACAGATGCAATGTAGGATATATTGGACTGACTAGGCTTTTCTGATTGCACCCTTCTACTCTTGTGTTTACCTAGCTTCACTGGAAGTAGGAATCCCATCATGAATTTACAGTTATACATTTTATGCAGCAAAACATGTCCATTTATCTCAGCTTTGGGATGTGGTAGGGCAAAAATTACCACACCACTGTCTTCGTCAGGACCTCTCTGACACACGGTGTGGGTTTGAAGAAGAGCTGAGGAGGTCACATATTTCACCCAAAAAAACACTAAGGGGTACCCCTTTGTGTTTTTTAGACTAAATTTTTGACCGTCTCAGATTTCTTCCAAACTCACGATGTTGATTAGGCAGGTCCTGACTTACACAAAGGTGTGATTATTTTCAGCCTATCTCATCCCAAAGCTGAGATATGAGGACAAACTTAACTGGGAATTTCTCTCAATAGGTTTATTGGTGTTGAATATATTGGAATTAAATTTATGAGCTTTTTATACGTCCAATAAAGCAAAATACAGATGCAATGTAGGATATATTGGACTGACTAGGCTTTTCTGATCGCACCCATCTACTCTTGTGTTTACCTAGCTTCACTGGAAGTAGGAATCCCATCATGAAATTTACAGTTATACATTTTATGCAGCAAAACATGTCCCTATATCTCAGCTTTGGGATGTGGTAGGGCAAAATTTACCACACCACTGTCTTCGTCAGGACCTCTCTGACACACGGTGTGGGTTTGAAGAAGAGCTGAGGAGGTCACATATTTCACCCAAAAAACACACTAAGGGGTACCCCTTTGTGTTTTTTAGACTCAATTTTTGACCGTCTCAGATTTCTTCCAAACTCACGGTGTTGATTAGGCAGGTCCTGACTTACACAAAGGTGTGATTATGTTCAGCCTATCTCATCCCAAAGCTGAAATATGAGGACAAACTTAACTGGGATTTTCTCTCAATAGGTTTATTGGTGTTGAATATATTGGAATTAAATTTATGAGCTTTTTATACATCCAATAAAGCAAAATACAGATGCAATGTAGGATATATTGGACTGACTAGGCTTTTCCGATTGCACCCTTCTACTCTTGTGTTTACCTAGCTTCACTGGAAGTAGGAATCCCATCATGAATTTACAGTTATACATTTTATTATGCAAAACATGTCCATTTATCTCAGCTTTGGGATGTGGTAGGGCAAAAATTACCACACCACTGTCTTCGTCAGGACCTCTCTGACACACGGTGTGGGTTTGAAGAAGAGCTGAGGAGGTCACATATTTCACCCAAAAAAACACTAAGGGGTACCCCTTTGTGTTTTTTAGACTCAATTTTTGACCGTCTCAGATTTCTTCCAAACTCACGATGTTGATTAGGCAGGTCCTGACTTACACAAAGGTGTGATTATTTTCAGCCTATCTCATCCCAAAGCTGAGATATGAGGACAAACTTAACTGGGAATTTCTCTCAATATGTTTATTGGTGTTGAATATATTGGAATTAAATTTATGAGCTTTTTATACGTCCAATAAAGCAAAATACAGATGCAATGTAGGATATATTGGACTGACTAGGCTTTTCTGATTGCACCCTTCTACTCTTGTGTTTACCTAGCTTCACTGGAAGTAGGAATCCCATCATGAAATTTACAGTTATACATTTTATGCAGCAAAACATGTCCCTATATCTTAGCTTTGGGATGTGGTAGGGCAACAATTACCACACCACTGTCTTTGTCAGGACCTCTCTGACACACGATGTGGGTTTGAAGAAGATCTGAGGAGGTCACATATTTCACCCAAAAAAACACTAAGGGGTACCCCTTTGTGTTTTTTTAGACTCAATTTTTGACCGTCTCAGGTTTCTTCCAAACTCACGGTGTTGATTAGGCAGGTCCTGACTTACACAAAGGTGTGATTATTTTCAGCCTATCTCATCCCAAAGCTGAGATATGAGGACAAACTTAACTGGGATTTTCTCTCAATAGGTTTATTGGTGTTGAATATATTGGAATTAAATTTATGAGCTTTTTATACATCCAATAAAGCAAAATACAGATGCAATGTAGGATATATTGGACTGACTAGGCTTTTCTGATTGCACCCTTCTACTCTTGTGTTTACCTAGCTTCACTGGAAGTAGGAATCCCATCATGAATTTACAGTTATACATTTTATGCAGCAAAACATGTCCATTTATCTCAGCTTTGGGATGTGGTAGGGCAAAAATTACCACACCACTGTCTTCGTCAGGACCTCTCTGACACACGGTGTGGGTTTGAAGAAGAGCTGAGGAGGTCACATATTTCACCCAAAAAACACACTAAGGGGTACCCCTTTGTGTTTTTTAGACTCAATATTTGACCGTCTCAGATTTCTTCCAAACTCACGGTGTTGATTAGGCAGGTCCTGACTTACACAAAGGTGTGATTATGTTCAGCCTATCTCATCCCAAAGCTGAAATATGAGGACAAACTTAACTGGGATTTTCTCTCAATAGGTTTATTGGTGTTGAATATATTGGAATTAAATTTATGAGCTTTTTATACATCCAATAAAGCAAAATACAGATGCAATGTAGGATATATTGGACTGACTAGGCTTTTCCGATTGCACCCTTCTACTCTTGTGTTTACCTAGCTTCACTGGAAGTAGGAATCCCATCATGAATTTACAGTTATACATTTTATGCAGCAAAACATGTCCATTTATCTCAGCTTTGGGATGTGGTAGGGCAAAAATTACCACACCACTGTCTTCGTCAGGACCTCTCTGACACACGGTGTGGGTTTGAAGAAGAGCTGAGGAGGTCACATATTTCACCCAAAAAAACACTAAGGGGTACCCCTTTGTGTTTTTTTAGACTAAATTTTTGACCGTCTCAGATTTCTTCCAAACTCACGATGTTGATTAGGCAGGTCCTGACTTACACAAAGGTGTGATTATTTTCAGCCTATCTCATCCCAAAGCTGAGATATGAGGACAAACTTAACTGGGAATTTCTCTCAATAGGTTTATTGGTGTTGAATATATTGGAATTAAATTTATGAGCTTTTTATACGTCCAATAAAGCAAAATACAGATGCAATGTAGGATATATTGGACTGACTAGGCTTTTCTGATTGCACCCTTCTACTCTTGTGTTTACCTAGCTTCACTGGAAGTAGGAATCCCATCATGAAATTTACAGTTATACATTTTATGCAGTAAAACATGTCCCTATATCTCAGCTTTGGGATGTGGTAGGGCAAAAATTACCACACCACTGTCTTCGTCAGGACCTCTCTGACACACGGTGTGGGTTTGAAAAAGAGCTGAGGAGGTCACATATTTCACCCAAAAAAACACTAAGGGGTACCCCTTTGTGTTTTTTTAGACTCAATTTTTGACCGTCTCAGATTTCTTCCAAACTCATGGTGTTGATTAGGCAGGTCCTGACTTACACAAAGGTGTGATTATTTTCAGCCTATCTCATCCCAAAGCTGAGATATGAGGACAAACTTAACTGGGAATTTCTCTCAATAGGTTTATTGGTGTTGAATATATTGGAATTAAATTTATGAGCTTTTTATACGTCCAATAAAGCAAAATACAGATGCAATGTAGGATATATTGGACTGACTAGGCTTTTCTGATCGCACCCTTCTACTCATGTGTTTACCTAGCTTCACTGGAAGTAGGAATCCCATCATGAAATTTACAGTTATACATTTTATGCAGCAAAACATGTCCCTATATCTCAGCTTTGGGATGTGGTAGGGCAACAATTACCACACCACTGTCTTTGTCAGGACCTCCCTGACACACGGTGTGGGTTTGAAGAAGAGCTGAGGAGGTCACATATTTCACCCAAAAAAACACTAAGGGGTACCCCTTTGTGTTTTTTTAGACTCAATTTTTGACCGTCTCAGATTTCTTCCAAACTCACGGTGTTGATTAGGCAGGTCCTGACTTACACAAAGGTGTGATTATTTTCAGCCTATCTCATCCCAAAGCTGAGATATGAGAACAAACTTAACTGGGATTTTCTCTCAATAGGTTTATTGGTGTTGAATATATTGGAATTAAATTTATGAGCTTGTTATATGTCCAATAAAGCAAAATACAGATGCAATGTAGGATATATTGGACTGACTAGGCTTTTCTGATCGCACCCTTCTACTCTTGTGTTTACCTAGCTTCACTGGAAGTAGGAATCCCATCATGAAATTTACAGTTATACATTTTATGCAGCAAAACATGTCCCTATATCTCAGCTTTGGGATGTGGTAGGGCAACAATTACCACACCACTGTCTTTGTCAGGACCTCCCTGACACATGGTGTGGGTTTGAAGAAGATCTGAGGAGGTCACATATTTCACCCAAAAAACACTAAGGGGTACCCCTTTGTGTTTTTTAGACTCAATTTTTGACCGTCTCAGATTTCTTCCAAACTCACGGTGTTGATTAGGCAGGTCCTGACTTACACAAAGGTGTGATTATTTTCAGCCTATCTCATCCCAAAGCTGAGATATGAGGACAAACTTAACTGGGAATTTCTCTCAATAGGTTTATTGGTGTTGAATATATTGGAATTAAATTTATGAGCTTTTTATACGTCCAATAAAGCAAAATACAGATGCAATGTAGGATATATTGGACTGACTAGGCTTTTCTGATCGCACCCTTCTACTCATGTGTTTACCTAGCTTCACTGGAAGTAGGAATCCCATCATGAAATTTACAGTTATACATTTTATGCAGCACAACATGTCCCTATATCTTAGCTTTGGGATGTGGTAGGGCAACAATTACCACACCACTGTCTTTGTCAGGACCTCTCTGACACACGATGTGGGTTTGAAGAAGATCTGAGGAGGTCACATATTTCACCCAAAAAAACACTAAGGGGTACCCCTTTGTGTTTTTTTAGACTCAATTTTTGACCGTCTCAGGTTTCTTCCAAACTCACGGTGTTGATTAGGCAGGTCCTGACTTACACAAAGGTGTGATTATTTTCAGCCTATCTCATCCCAAAGCTGAGATATGAGGACAAACTTAACTGGGATTTTCTCTCAATAGGTTTATTGGTGTTGAATATATTGGAATTAAATTTATGAGCTTTTTATACATCCAATAAAGCAAAATACAGATGCAATGTAGGATATATTGGACTGACTAGGCTTTTCTGATCGCACCCTTCTACTCATGTGTTTACCTAGCTTCACTGGAAGTAGGAATCCCATTATGAAATTTACAGTTATACATTTTATGCAGCACAACATGTCCCTATATCTCAGCTTTGGGATGTGATAGGGCAACAATTACCACACCACTGTCTTTGTCAGGACCTCTCTGACACACGGTGTGGGTTTGAAGAAGATCTGAGGAGGTCACATATTTCACCCAAAAAAACACTAAGGGGTACCCCTTTGTGTTTTTTTAGACTAAATTCTTGACCGTCTCAGATTTCCTCCAAACTCACGATGTTGATTAGGCAGGTCCTGACTTACACAAAGGTGTGATTATGTTCAGCCTATCTCATCCCAAAGCTGAGATATGAGGACAAACTTAACTGGGATTTTCTCTCAATAGGTTTATTGGTGTTGAATATATTGGAAATAAATTTATGAGCTTTTTATACATCCAATAAAGCAAAATACAGATGCAATGTAGGATATATTGGACTGACTAGGCTTTTCTGATCGCACCCTTCTACTCATGTGTTTACCTAGCTTCACTGGAAGTAGGAATCCCATTATGAAATTTACAGTTATACATTTTATGCAGCACAACATGTCCCTATATCTCAGCTTTGGGATGTGATAGGGCAACAATTACCACACCACTGTCTTTGTCAGGACCTCTCTGACACACGGTGTGGGTTTGAAGAAGATCTGAGGAGGTCACATATTTCACCCAAAAAAACACTAAGGGGTACCCCTTTGTGTTTTTTTAGACTAAATTCTTGACCGTCTCAGATTTCCTCCAAACTCACGATGTTGATTAGGCAGGTCCTGACTTACACAAAGGTGTGATTATGTTCAGCCTATCTCATCCCAAAGCTGAAATATGAGGACAAACTTAACTGGGATTTTCTCTCAATAGGTTTTTTGGTGTTAAATATATTGGAATTAAATTTATGAGCTTTTTATACATCCAATAAAGCAAAATACAGATGCAATGTAGGATATATTGGACTGACTAGGCTTTTCTGATTGCACCCTTCTACTCTTGTGTTTACCTAGCTTCACTGGAAGTAGGAATCCCATCATGAATTTACAGTTATACATTTTATGCAGCAAAACATGTCCATTTATCTCAGCTTTGGGATGTGGTAGGGCAAAAATTACCACACCACTGTCTTCGTCAGGACCTCTCTGACACACGGTGTGGGTTTGAAGAAGAGCTGAGGAGGTCACATATTTCACCCAAAAAAACACTAAGGGGTACCCCTTTGTGTTTTTTAGACTAAAATTTTGACCGTCTCAGATTTCTTCCAAACTCACGATGTTGATTAGGCAGGTCCTGACTTACACAAAGGTGTGATTATTTTCAGCCTATCTCATCCCAAAGCTGAGATATGAGGACAAACTTAACTGGGAATTTCTCTCAATAGGTTTATTGGTGTTGAATATATTGGAATTAAATTTATGAGCTTTTTATACGTCCAATAAAGCAAAATACAGATGCAATGTAGGATATATTGGACTGACTAGGCTTTTCTGATCGCACCCATCTACTCTTGTGTTTACCTAGCTTCACTGGAAGTAGGAATCCCATCATGAAATTTACAGTTATACATTTTATGCAGCAAAACATGTCCCTATATCTCAGCTTTGGGATGTGGTAGGGCAAAATTTACCACACCACTGTCTTCGTCAGGACCTCTCTGACACACGGTGTGGGTTTGAAGAAGAGCTGAGGAGGTCACATATTTCACCCAAAAAACACACTAAGGGGTACCCCTTTGTGTTTTTTAGACTCAATTTTTGACCGTCTCAGATTTCTTCCAAACTCACGGTGTTGATTAGGCAGGTCCTGACTTACACAAAGGTGTGATTATGTTCAGCCTATCTCATCCCAAAGCTGAAATATGAGGACAAACTTAACTGGGATTTTCTCTCAATAGGTTTATTGGTGTTGAATATATTGGAATTAAATTTATGAGCTTTTTATACATCCAATAAAGCAAAATACAGATGCAATGTAGGATATATTGGACTGACTAGGCTTTTCCGATTGCACCCTTCTACTCTTGTGTTTACCTAGCTTCACTGGAAGTAGGAATCCCATCATGAATTTACAGTTATACATTTTATGCAGCAAAACATGTCCATTTATCTCAGCTTTGGGATGTGGTAGGGCAAAAATTACCACACCACTGTCTTCGTCAGGACCTCTCTGACACACGGTGTGGGTTTGAAGAAGAGCTGAGGAGGTCACATATTTCACCCAAAAAACACACTAAGGGGTACCCCTTTGTGTTTTTTAGACTCAATTTTTGACCGTCTCAGATTTCTTCCAAACTCACGGTGTTGATTAGGCAGGTCCTGACTTACACAAAGGTGTGATTATGTTCAGCCTATCTCATCCCAAAGCTGAAATATGAGGACAAACTTAACTGGGATTTTCTCTCAATAGGTTTATTGGTGTTGAATATATTGGAATTAAATTTATGAGCTTTTTATACATCCAATAAAGCAAAATACAGATGCAATGTAGGATATATTGGACTGACTAGGCTTTTCCGATTGCACCCTTCTACTCTTGTGTTTACCTAGCTTCACTGGAAGTAGGAATCCCATCATGAATTTACAGTTATACATTTTATGCAGCAAAACATGTCCATTTATCTCAGCTTTGGGATGTGGTAGGGCAAAAATTACCACACCACTGTCTTCGTCAGGACCTCTCTGACACACGGTGTGGGTTTGAAGAAGAGCTGAGGAGGTCACATATTTCACCCAAAAAAACACTAAGGGGTACCCCTTTGTGTTTTTTAGACTAAATTTTTGACCGTCTCAGATTTCTTCCAAACTCACGATGTTGATTAGGCAGGTCCTGACTTACACAAAGGTGTGATTATTTTCAGCCTATCTCATCCCAAAGCTGAGATATGAGGACAAACTTAACTGGGAATTTCTCTCAATAGGTTTATTGGTGTTGAATATATTGGAATTAAATTTATGAGCTTTTTATACGTCCAATAAAGCAAAATACAGATGCAATGTAGGATATATTGGACTGACTAGGCTTTTCTGATTGCACCCTTCTACTCTTGTGTTTACCTAGCTTCACTGGAAGTAGGAATCCCATCATGAAATTTACAGTTATACATTTTATGCAGCAAAACATGTCCCTATATCTCAGCTTTGGGATGTGGTAGGGCAAAAATTACCACACCACTGTCTTCGTCAGGACCTCTCTGACACACGGTGTGGGTTTGAAAAAGAGCTGAGGAGGTCACATATTTCACCCAAAAAAACACTAAGGGGTACCCCTTTGTTTTTTTTTAGACTCAATTTTTGACCGTCTCAGATTTCTTCCAAACTCATGGTGTTGATTAGGCAGGTCCTGACTTACACAAAGGTGTGATTATTTTCAGCCTATCTCATCCCAAAGCTGAGATATGAGGACAAACTTAACTGGGAATTTCTCTCAATAGGTTTATTGGTGTTGAATATATTGGAATTAAATTTATGAGCTTTTTATACGTCCAATAAAGCAAAATACAGATGCAATGTAGGATATATTGGACTGACTAGGCTTTTCTGATCGCACCCTTCTACTCATGTGTTTACCTAGCTTCACTGGAAGTAGGAATCCCATCATGAAATTTACAGTTATACATTTTATGCAGCACAACATGTCCCTATATCTTAGCTTTGGGATGTGGTAGGGCAACAATTACCACACCACTGTCTTTGTCAGGACCTCTCTGACACACGATGTGGGTTTGAAGAAGATCTGAGGAGGTCACATATTTCACCCAAAAAAACACTAAGGGGTACCCCTTAATGTTTTTTTAGACTCAATTTTTGACCGTCTCAGGTTTCTTCCAAACTCACGGTGTTGATTAGGCAGGTCCTGACTTACACAAAGGTGTGATTATTTTCAGCCTATCTCATCCCAAAGCTGAGATATGAGGACAAACTTAACTGGGATTTTCTCTCAATAGGTTTATTGGTGTTGAATATATTGGAATTAAATTTATGAGCTTTTTATACATCCAATAAAGCAAAATACAGATGCAATGTAGGATATATTGGACTGACTAGGCTTTTCTGATCGCACCCTTCTACTCATGTGTGTACCTAGCTTCACTGGAAGTAGGAATCCCATTATGAAATTTACAGTTATACATTTTATGCAGCACAACATGTCCCTATATCTCAGCTTTGGGATGTGATAGGGCAACAATTACCACACCACTGTCTTTGTCACGACCTCTCTGACACACGGTGTGGGTTTGAAGAAGATCTGAGGAGGTCACATATTTCACCCAAAAAAACACTAAGGGGTACCCCTTTGTGTTTTTTTAGACTAAATTCTTGACCGTCTCAGATTTCCTCCAAACTCACGATGTTGATTAGGCAGGTCCTGACTTACACAAAGGTGTGATTATGTTCAGCCTATCTCATCCCAAAGCTGAAATATGAGGACAAACTTAACTGGGATTTTCTCTCAATAGGTTTTTTGGTGTTAAATATATTGGAATTAAATTTATGAGCTTTTTATACATCCAATAAAGCAAAATACAGATGCAATGTAGGATATATTGGACTGACTAGGCTTTTCTGATTGCACCCTTCTACTCTTGTGTTTACCTAGCTTCACTGGAAGTAGGAATCCCATCATGAATTTACAGTTATACATTTTATGCAGCAAAACATGTCCATTTATCTCAGCTTTGGGATGTGGTAGGGCAAAAATTACCACACCACTGTCTTCGTCAGGACCTCTCTGACACACGGTGTGGGTTTGAAGAAGAGCTGAGGAGGTCACATATTTCACCCAAAAAAACACTAAGGGGTACCCCTTTGTGTTTTTTAGACTAAATTTTTGACCGTCTCAGATTTCTTCCAAACTCACGATGTTGATTAGGCAGGTCCTGACTTACACAAAGGTGTGATTATTTTCAGCCTATCTCATCCCAAAGCTGAGATATGAGGACAAACTTAACTGGGATTTTCTATCAATAGGTTTATTGGTGTTGAATATATTGGAATTAAATTTATGAGCTTTTTATACGTCCAATAAAGCAAAATACAGATGCAATGTAGGATATATTGGACTGACTAGGCTTTTCTGATCGCACCCTTCTACTCATGTGTTTACCTAGCTTCACTGGAAGTAGGAATCCCATCATGAAATTTACAGTTATACATTTTATGCAGCACAACATGTCCCTATATCTTAGCTTTGGGATGTGGTAGGGCAACAATTACCACACCACTGTCTTTGTCAGGACCTCTCTGACACACGATGTGGGTTTGAAGAAGATCTGAGGAGGTCACATATTTCACCCAAAAAAACACTAAGGGGTACCCCTTTGTGTTTTTTTAGACTCAATTTTTGACCGTCTCAGGTTTCTTCCAAACTCACGGTGTTGATTAGGCAGGTCCTGACTTACACAAAGGTGTGATTATTTTCAGCCTATCTCATCCCAAAGCTGAGATATGAGGACAAACTTAACTGGGATTTTCTCTCAATAGGTTTATTGGTGTTGAATATATTGGAATTAAATTTATGAGCTTTTTATACATCCAATAAAGCAAAATACAGATGCAATGTAGGATATATTGGACTGACTAGGCTTTTCTGATCGCACCCTTCTACTCATGTGTTTACCTAGCTTCACTGGAAGTAGGAATCCCATTATGAAATTTACAGTTATACAATTTATGCAGCACAACATGTCCCTATATCTCAGCTTTGGGATGTGATAGGGCAACAATTACCACACCACTGTCTTTGTCAGGACCTCTCTGACACACGGTGTGGGTTTGAAGAAGATCTGAGGAGGTCACATATTTCACCCAAAAAAACACTAAGGGGTACCCCTTTGTGTTTTTTTAGACTAAATTCTTGACCGTCTCAGATTTCCTCCAAACTCACGATGTTGATTAGGCAGGTCCTGACTTACACAAAGGTGTGATTATGTTCAGCCTATCTCATCCCAAAGCTGAAATATGAGGACAAACTTAACTGGGATTTTCTCTCAATAGGTTTTTTGGTGTTAAATATATTGGAATTAAATTTATGAGCTTTTTATACATCCAATAAAGCAAAATACAGATGCAATGTAGGATATATTGGACTGACTAGGCTTTTCTGATTGCACCCTTCTACTCTTGTGTTTACCTAGCTTCACTGGAAGTAGGAATCCCATCATGAATTTACAGTTATACATTTTATGCAGCAAAACATGTCCATTTATCTCAGCTTTGGGATGTGGTAGGGCAAAAATTACCACACCACTGTCTTCGTCAGGACCTCTCTGACACACGGTGTGGGTTTGAAGAAGAGCTGAGGAGGTCACATATTTCACCCAAAAAAACACTAAGGGGTACCCCTTTGTGTTTTTTAGACTAAATTTTTGACCGTCTCAGATTTCTTCCAAACTCACGATGTTGATTAGGCAGGTCCTGACTTACACAAAGGTGTGATTATTTTCAGCCTATCTCATCCCAAAGCTGAGATATGAGGACAAACTTAACTGGGAATTTCTTTCAATAGGTTTATTGGTGTTGAATATATTGGAATTAAATTTATGAGCTTTTTATACGTCCAATAAAGCAAAATACAGATGCAATGTAGGATATATTGGACTGACTAGGCTTTTCTGATTGCACCCTTCTACTCTTGTGTTTACCTAGCTTCACTGGAAGTAGGAATCCCATCATGAAATTTACAGTTATACATTTTATGCAGCAAAACATGTCCCTATATCTCAGCTTTGGGATGTGGTAGGGCAAAAATTACCACACCACTGTCTTCGTCAGGACCTCTCTGACACACGGTGTGGGTTTGAAAAAGAGCTGAGGAGGTCACATATTTCACCCAAAAAAACACTAAGGGGTACCCCTTTGTGTTTTTTTAGACTCAATTTTTGACCGTCTCAGATTTCTTCCAAACTCACGGTGTTGATTAGGCAGGTCCTGACTTACACAAAGGTGTGATTATTTTCAGCCTATCTCATCCCAAAGCTGAGATATGAAGACAAACTTAACTGGGAATTTGTCTCAATAGGTTTTATTGGTGTTGAATATATTGGAATTAAATTTATGAGCTTTTTATACGTCCAATAAAGCAAAATACAGATGCAATGTAGAATATATTGGACTGATTAGGCTTTTCTGATCACACCCTTCTACTCATGTGTTTACCTAGCTTCACTGGAAGTAGGAATCCCATCATGAAATTTACAGTTATACATTTTATGCAGCACAACATGTCCCTATATCTTAGCTTTGGGATGTGGTAGGGCAACAATTACCACACCACTGTCTTTGTCAGGACCTCTCTGACACACGGTGTGGGTTTGAAGAAGATCTGAGGAGGTCACATATTTCACCCAAAAAAACACTAAGGGGTACCCCTTTGTGTGTTTTTAGACTCAATTTTTGACCATCTCAGATTTCTTCCAAACTCACGGTGTTGATTAGGCAGGTCCTGACTTAAACAAAGGTGTGATTATTTTCAGCCTATCTCATCCCAAAGCTGAGATATGAGGACAAACTTAACTGGGATTTTCTATCAATAGGTTTATTGGTGTTGAATATATTGGAATTAAATTTATGAGCTTTTTATACGTCCAATAAAGCAAAATACAGATGCAATGTAGGATATATTGGACTGACTAGGCTTTTCTGATCACACCCTTCTACTCATGTGTTTACCTAGCTTCACTGGAAGTAGGAATCCCATCATGAAATTTACAGTTATACATTTTATGCAGCACAACATGTCCCTATATCTCAGCTTTGGGATGTGATAGGGCAACAATTACCACACCACTGTCTTTGTCAGGACCTCTCTGACACACGGTGTGGGTTTGAAGAAGATCTGAGGAGGTCACATATTTCACCCAAAAAAACACTAAGGGGTACCCCTTTGTGTTTTTTTAGACTAAATTTTTGACCGTCTCAGATTTCTTCCAAACTCACGGTGTTGATTAGGCAGGTCCTGACTTACACAAAGGTGTGATTATTTTCAGCCTATCTCATCCCAAAGCTGAGATATGAAGACAAACTTAACTGGGAATTTCTCTCAATAGGTTTATTGGTGTTGAATATATTGGAATTAAATTTATGAGCTTTTTATACGTCCAATAAAGCAAAATACAGATGCAATGTAGGATATATTGGACTGACTAGGCTTTTCTGATCGCACCCTTCTACTCTTGTGTTTACTTAGCTTCACTGGAAGTAGGAATCCCATCATGAAATTTACAGTTATACATTTTATGCAGCAAAACATGTCCCTATATCTCAGCTTTGGGATGTGGTAGGGCAACAATTACCACACCACTGTCTTTGTCAGGACCTCCCTGACACACGGTGTGGGTTTGAAAAAGAGCTGAGGAGGTCACATATTTCACCCAAAAAAACACTAAGGGGTACCCCTTTGTGTTTTTTTAGACTCAATTTTTGACCGTCTCAGATTTCTTCCAAACTCACGGTGTTGATTAGGCAGGTCCTGACTTACACAAAGGTGTGATTATTTTCAGAATATCTCATCCCAAAGCTGAGATATGAGGACAAACTTAACTGGGAATTTCTCTCAATAGGTTTATTGGTGTTGAATATATTGGAATTAAATTTATGAGCTTTTTATACGTCCAATAAAGCAAAATACAGATGCAATGTAGGATATATTGGACTGACTAGGCTTTTCTGATCGCACCCTTCTACTCATGTGTTTACCTAGCTTCACTGGAAGTAGGAATCCCATCATGAAATTTACAGTTATACATTTTATGCAGCACAGCATGTCCCTATATCTTACCTTTGGGATGTGGTAGGGCAACAATTACCACACCACTGTCTTTGTCAGGACCTCTCTGACACACGGTGTGGGTTTGAAGAAGATCTGAGGAGGTCACATATTTCACCCAAAAAAACACTAAGGGGTACCCCTTTGTGTTTTTTTAGACTCAATTTTTGACCGTCTCAGATTTCTTCCAAACTCACGGTGTTGATTAGGCAGGTCCTGACTTACACAAAGGTGTGATTATTTTCAGCCTATCTCATCCCAAAGCTGAGATATGAGGACAAACTTAACTGGGAATTTCTCTCAATAGGTTTATTGGTATTGAATATATTGGAATTAAATTTATGAGCTTTTTATACGTCCAATAAAGCAAAATACAGATGCAATGTAGGATATATTGGACTGACTAGGCTTTTCTGATCGCACCCTTCTACTCATGTGTTTACCTAGCTTCACTGGAAGTAGGAATCCCATCATGAAATTTACAGTTATACATTTTATGCAGCACAACATGTCCCTATATCTTAGCTTTGGGATGTGGTAGGGCAACAATTACCACACCACTGTCTTTGTCAGGACCTCTCTGACACACGGTGTGGGTTTGAAGAAGATCTGAGGAGGTCACATATTTCACCCAAAAAAACACTAAGGGGTACCCCTTTGTGTTTTTTTAGACTCAATTTTTGACCGTCTCAGATTTCTTCCAAACCCACAGTGTTGATTAGGCAGGTCCTGACTTAGACAAAGGTGTGATTATTTTCAGCCTATGTCATCCCAAAGCTGAGATATGAGGACAAACTTAACTGGGATTTTCTCTCAATAGGTTTATTGGTGTTGAATATATTGGAATTAAATTTATGAGCTTTTTATACGTCCAATAAAGCAAAATACAGATGCAATGTAGGATATATTGGACTGACTAGGCTTTTCTGATCGCACCCTTCTACTCATGTGTTTACCTAGCTTCACTGGAAGTAGGAATCCCATCATGAAATTTACAGTTATACATTTTATGCAGCACAACATGTCCCTATATCTTAGCTTTGGGATGTGGTAGGGCAACAATTACCACACCACTGTCTTTGTCAGGACCTCCCTGACACACGGTGTGGGTTTGAAGAAGATCTGAGGAGGTCACATATTTCACCCAAAAAAACACTAAGGGGTACCCCTTTGTGTTTTTTTAGACTCAATTTTTGACCGTCTCAGATTTCTTCCAAACCCACGGTGTTGATTAGGCAGGTCCTGACTTAGACAAAGGTGTGATTATTTTCAGCCTATCTCATCCCAAAGCTGAGATATGAGGACAAACTTAACTGGGATTTTCTCTCAATAGGCTTATTGGTGTTGAATATATTGGAATTAAATTTATGAGCTTTTTATACGTCCAATAATGCAAAATACAGATGCAATGTAGGATTTATTGGACTGAGTAGGCTTTTCTGATCACACCCTTCTACTCTTGTGTTTACTTAGCTTCACTGGAAGTAGGAATCCCATCATGAAATTTACAGTTATACATTTTATGCAGCAAAACATGTCCCTATATCTCAGCTTTGGGATGTGGTAGGGCAACAATTACCACACCACTGTCTTTGTCAGGACCTCCCTGACACACGGTGTGGGTTTGAAGAAGAGCTGAGGAGGTCACATATTTCACCCAAAAAAACACTAAGGGGTACCCCTTTGTGTTTTTTTAGACTCAATTTATGACCGTCTCAGATTTCTTCCAAACTCACGGTGTTGATTAGGCAGGTCCTGACTTACACAAAGTGTGATTATTTTCAGCCTATCTCATCCCAAAGCTGAGATATGAAGACAAACTTAACTGGGAATTTCTCTCAATAGGTTTATTGGTGTTGAATATATTGGAATTAAATTTATGAGCTTTTTATACGTCCAATAAAGCAAAATACAGATGCAATGTAGGATTTATTGGACTGACTAGGCTTTTCTGATTGCACCCTTCTACTCTTGTGTTTACCTAGCTTCACTGGAAGTAGGAATCCCATCATGAAATTTACAGTTATACATTTTATGCAGCAAAACATGTCCCTATATCTCAGCTTTGGGATGTGGTAGGGCAAAAATTACCACACCACTGTCTTCGTCAGGACCTCTCTGACACACGGTGTGGGTTTGAAGAAGAGCTGAGGAGGTCACATATTTCACCCAAAAAAACACTAAGGGGTACCCCTTTGTGCTTTTTTAGACTCAATTTTTGACCGTCTCAGATTTCTTCCAAACTCATGGTGTTGATTAGGCAGGTCCTGACTTACACAAAGGTGTGATTATGTTCAGCCTATCTCATCCCAAAGCTGAAATATGAGGACAAACTTAACTGGGATTTTCTCTCAATAGGTTTATTGGTGTTGAATATATTGGAATTAAATTTATGAGCTTGTTATATGTCCAATAAAGCAAAATACAGATGCAATGTAGGATATATTGGACTGACTAGGCTTTTCCGATTGCACCCTTCTACTCTTGTGTTTACCTAGCTTCACTGGAAGTAGGAATCCCATCATGAATTTACAGTTATACATTTTATGCAGCAAAACATGTCCATTTATCTCAGCTTTGGGATGTGGTAGGGCAAAATTTACCACACCACTGTCTTCGTCAGGACCTCTCTGACACACGGTGTGGGTTTGAAGAAGAGCTGAGGAGGTCACATATTTCACCCAAAAAAACACTAAGGGGTACCCCTTTGTGTTTTTTTAGACTAAATTTTTGACCGTCTCAGATTTCTTCCAAACCCACGGTGTTGATTAGGCAGGTCCTGACTTAGACAAAGGTGTGATTATTTTCAGCCTATCTCATCCCAAAGCTGAGATATGAGGACAAACTTAACTGGGATTTTCTCTCAATAGGCTTATTGGTGTTGAATATATTGGAATTAAATTTATGAGCTTTTTATACGTCCAATAAAGCAAAATACAGATGCAATGTAGAATATATTGGACTGACTAGGCTTTTCTGATTGCACCCTTCTACTCTTGTGTTTACCTAGCTTCACTGGAAGTAGGAATCCCATCATGAAATTTACAGTTATACATTTTATGCAGCAAAACATGTCCCTATATCTCAGCTTTGGGATGTGGTAGGGCAAAAATTACCACACCACTGTCTTCGTCAGGACCTCTCTGACACACGGTGTGGGTTTGAAGAAGATCTGAGGAGGTCACATATTTCACCCAAAAAAACACTAAGGGGTACCCCTTTGTGTTTTTTTAGACTCAATTTTTGACCATCTCAGATTTCTTCCAAACCCACGGTGTTGATTAGGCAGGTCCTGACTTAGACAAAGGTGTGATTATTTTCAGCCTATCTCATCCCAAAGCTGAGATATGAGGACAAACTTAACTGGGATTTTCTCTCAATAGGCTTATTGGTGTTGAATATATTGGAATTAAATTTATGAGCTTTTTATACGTCCAATAAAGCAAAATACAGATGCAATGTAGGATTTATTGGACTGAGTAGGCTTTTCTGATCACACCCTTCTACTCTTGTGTTTACTTAGCTTCACTGGAAGTAGGAATCCCATCATGAAATTTACAGTTATACATTTTATGCAGCAAAACATGTCCCTATATCTCAGCTTTGGGATGTGGTAGGGCAACAATTACCACACCACTGTCTTTGTCAGGACCTCCCTGACACACGGTGTGGGTTTGAAGAAGAGCTGAGGAGGTCACATATTTCACCCAAAAAAACACTAAGGGGTACCCCTTTGTGTTTTTTTAGACTCAATTTATGACCGTCTCAGATTTCTTCCAAACTCACGGTGTTGATTAGGCAGGTCCTGACTTACACAAAGTGTGATTATTTTCAGCCTATCTCATCCCAAAGCTGAGATATGAAGACAAACTTAACTGGGAATTTCTCTCAATAGGTTTATTGGTGTTGAATATATTGGAATTAAATTTATGAGCTTTTTATACGTCCAATAAAGCAAAATACAGATGCAATGTAGGATTTATTGGACTGACTAGGCTTTTCTGATTGCACCCTTCTACTCTTGTGTTTACCTAGCTTCACTGGAAGTAGGAATCCCATCATGAAATTTACAGTTATACATTTTATGCAGCAAAACATGTCCCTATATCTCAGCTTTGGGATGTGGTAGGGCAAAAATTACCACACCACTGTCTTCGTCAGGACCTCTCTGACACACGGTGTGGGTTTGAAGAAGAGCTGAGGAGGTCACATATTTCACCCAAAAAAACACTAAGGGGTACCCCTTTGTGCTTTTTTAGACTCAATTTTTGACCGTCTCAGATTTCTTCCAAACTCATGGTGTTGATTAGGCAGGTCCTGACTTACACAAAGGTGTGATTATGTTCAGCCTATCTCATCCCAAAGCTGAAATATGAGGACAAACTTAACTGGGATTTTCTCTCAATAGGTTTATTGGTGTTGAATATATTGGAATTAAATTTATGAGCTTGTTATATGTCCAATAAAGCAAAATACAGATGCAATGTAGGATATATTGGACTGACTAGGCTTTTCCGATTGCACCCTTCTACTCTTGTGTTTACCTAGCTTCACTGGAAGTAGGAATCCCATCATGAATTTACAGTTATACATTTTATGCAGCAAAACATGTCCATTTATCTCAGCTTTGGGATGTGGTAGGGCAAAAATTACCACACCACTGTCTTCGTCAGGACCTCTCTGACACACGGTGTGGGTTTGAAGAAGAGCTGAGGAGGTCACATATTTCACCCAAAAAAACACTAAGGGGTACCCCTTTGTGTTTTTTAGACTAAATTTTTGACCGTCTCAGATTTCTTCCAAACTCACGATGTTGATTAGGCAGGTCCTGACTTACACAAAGGTGTGATTATTTTCAGCCTATCTCATCCCAAAGCTGAGATATGAGGACAAAGTTAACTGGGAATTTCTCTCAATAGGTTTATTGGTGTTGAATATATTGGAATTAAATTTATGAGCTTTTTATACGTCCAATAAAGCAAAATACAGATGCAATGTAGAATATATTGGACTGACTAGGCTTTTCTGATTGCACCCTTCTACTCTTGTGTTTACCTAGCTTCACTGGAAGTAGGAATCCCATCATGAAATTTACAGTTATACATTTTATGCAGCAAAACATGTCCCTATATCTCAGCTTTGGGATGTGGTAGGGCAAAAATTACCACACCACTGTCTTCGTCAGGACCTCTCTGACACACGGTGTGGGTTTGAAAAAGAGCTGAGGAGGTCACATATTTCACCCAAAAAAACACTAAGGGGTACCCCTTTGTGTTTTTTAGACTAAATTTTTGACCGTCTCAGATTTCTTCCAAACTCACGATGTTGATTAGGCAGGTCCTGACTTACACAAAGGTGTGATTATTTTCAGCCTATCTCATCCCAAAGCTGAGATATGAGGACAAAGTTAACTGGGAATTTCTCTCAATAGGTTTATTGGTGTTGAATATATTGGAATTAAATTTATGAGCTTTTTATACGTCCAATAAAGCAAAATACAGATGCAATGTAGAATATATTGGACTGACTAGGCTTTTCTGATTGCACCCTTCTACTCTTGTGTTTACCTAGCTTCACTGGAAGTAGGAATCCCATCATGAAATTTACAGTTATACATTTTATGCAGCAAAACATGTCCCTATATCTCAGCTTTGGGATGTGGTAGGGCAAAAATTACCACACCACTGTCTTCGTCAGGACCTCTCTGACACACGGTGTGGGTTTGAAAAAGAGCTGAGGAGGTCACATATTTCACCCAAAAAAACACTAAGGGGTACCCCTTTGTGTTTTTTTAGACTCAATTTTTGACCGTCTCAGATTTCTTCCAAACTCATGGTGTTGATTAGGCAGGTCCTGACTTACACAAAGGTGTGATTATTTTCAGCCTATCTCATCCCAAAGCTGAGATATGAGGACAAACTTAACTGGGAATTTCTCTCAATAGGTTTATTGGTGTTGAATATATTGGAATTAAATTTATGAGCTTTTTATACGTCCAATAAAGCAAAATACAGATGCAATGTAGGATATATTGGACTGACTAGGCTTTTCTGATCGCACCCTTCTACTCATGTGTTTACCTAGCTTCACTGGAAGTAGGAATCCCATCATGAAATTTACAGTTATACATTTTATGCAGCAAAACATGTCCCTATATCTCAGCTTTGGGATGTGGTAGGGCAACAATTACCACACCACTGTCTTTGTCAGGACCTCCCTGACACACGGTGTGGGTTTGAAGAAGAGCTGAGGAGGTCACATATTTCACCCAAAAAAACACTAAGGGGTACCCCTTTGTGTTTTTTTAGACTCAATTTTTGACCGTCTCAGATTTCTTCCAAACTCACGGTGTTGATTAGGCAGGTCCTGACTTACACAAAGGTGTGATTATTTTCAGCCTATCTCATCCCAAAGCTGAGATATGAAGACAAACTTAACTGGGAATTTCTCTCAATAGGTTTATTGGTGTTGAATATATTGGAAGTAAATTTATGAGCTTTTTATACGTCCAATAAAGCAAAATACAGATGCAATGTAGAATATATTGGACTGACTAGGCTTTTCTGATTGCACCCTTCTACTCTTGTGTTTACCTAGCTTCACTGGAAGTAGGAATCCCATCATGAAATTTACAGTTATACATTTTATGCAGCAAAACGTGTCCCTATATCTCAGCTTTGGGATGTGGTAGGGCAACAATTACCACACCACTGTCTTCGTCAGGACCTCTCTGACACACGGTGTGGGTTTGAAGAAGAGCTGAGGAGGTCACATATTTCACCCAAAAAAACACTAAGGGGTACCCCTTTGTGTTTTTTTAGACTCAATTTTTGACCGTCTCAGATTTCTTCCAAACTCATGGTGTTGATTAGGCAGGTCCTGACTTACACAAAGGTGTGATTATTTTCAGCCTATCTCATCCCAAAGCTGAGATATGAGGACAAACTTAACTGGGAATTTCTCTCAATAGGTTTATTGGTGTTGAATATATTGGAATTAAATTTATGAGCATTTTATACGTCCAATAAAGCAAAATACAGATGCAATGTAGGATATATTGGACTGACTAGGCTTTTCTGATCACACCCTTCTACTCATGTGTTTACCTAGCTTCACTGGAAGTAGGAATCCCATCATGAAATTTACAGTTATACATTTTATGCAGCACAACATGTCCCTATATCTTAGCTTTGGGATGTGGTAGGGCAACAATTACCACACCACTGTCTTTGTCAGGACCTCTCTGACACACGGTGTGGGTTTGAAGAAGATCTGAGGAGGTCACATATTTCACCCAAAAAAACACTAAGGGGTACCCCTTTGTGTGTTTTTAGACTCAATTTTTGACCATCTCAGATTTCTTCCAAACTCACGGTGTTGATTAGGCAGGTCCTGACTTAAACAAAGGTGTGATTATTTTCAGCCTATCTCATCCCAAAGCTGAGATATGAGGACAAACTTAACTGGGATTTTCTATCAATAGGTTTATTGGTGTTGAATATATTGGAATTAAATTTATGAGCTTTTTATACGTCCAATAAAGCAAAATACAGATGCAATGTAGGATATATTGGACTGACTAGGCTTTTCCGATTGCACCCTTCTACTCTTGTGTTTACCTAGCTTCACTGGAAGTAGGAATCCCATCATGAATTTACAGTTATACATTTTATGCAGCAAAACATGTCCATTTATCTCAGCTTTGGGATGTGGTAGGGCAAAAATTACCACACCACTGTCTTCGTCAGGACCTCTCTGACACACGGTGTGGGTTTGAAGAAGAGCTGAGGAGGTCACATATTTCACCCAAAAAAACACTAAGGGGTACCCCTTTGTGTTTTTTAGACAAAATTTTTGACCGTCTCAGATTTCTTCCAAACTCACGATGTTGATTAGGCAGGTCCTGACTTACACAAAGGTGTGATTATTTTCAGCCTATCTCATCCCAAAGCTGAGATATGAGGACAAACTTAACTGGGAATTTCTCTCAATAGGTTTATTGGTGTTGAATATATTGGAATTAAATTTATGAGCTTTTTATACGTCCAATAAAGCAAAATACAGATGCAATGTAGAATATATTGGACTGACTAGGCTTTTCTGATTGCACCCTTCTACTCTTGTGTTTACCTAGCTTCACTGGAAGTAGGAATCCCATCATGAAATTTACAGTTATACATTTTATGCAGCAAAACATGTCCCTATATCTCAGCTTTGGGATGTGGTAGGGCAAAAATTACCACACCACTGTCTTCGTCAGGACCTCTCTGACACACGGTGTGGGTTTGAAAAAGAGCTGAGGAGGTCACATATTTCACCCAAAAAAACACTAAGGGGTACCACTTTGTGTTTTTTTAGACTCAATTTTTGACCGTCTCAGATTTCTTCCAAACTCATGGTGTTGATTAGGCAGGTCCTGACTTACACAAAGGTGTGATTATTTTCAGCCTATCTCATCCCAAAGCTGAGATATGAGGACAAACTTAACTGGGAATTTCTCTCAATAGGTTTATTGGTGTTGAATATATTGGAATTAAATTTATGAGCTTTTTATACGTCCAATAAAGCAAAATACAGATGCAATGTAGGATATATTGGACTGACTAGGCTTTTCTGATCGCACCCTTCTACTCATGTGTTTACCTAGCTTCACTGGAAGTAGGAATCCCATCATGAAATTTACAGTTATACATTTTATGCAGCAAAACATGTCCCTATATCTCAGCTTTGGGATGTGGTAGGGCAACAATTACCACACCACTGTCTTTGTCAGGACCTCCCTGACACACGGTGTGGGTTTGAAGAAGAGCTGAGGAGGTCACATATTTCACCCAAAAAAACACTAAGGGGTACCCCTTTGTGTTTTTTTAGACTCAATTTTTGACCGTCTCAGATTTCTTCCAAACTCACGGTGTTGATTAGGCAGGTCCTGACTTACACAAAGGTGTGATTATTTTCAGCCTATCTAATCCCAAAGCTGAGATATGAAGACAAACTTAACTGGGAATTTCTCTCAATAGGTTTATTGGTGTTGAATATATTGGAAGTAAATTTATGAGCTTTTTATACGTCCAATAAAGCAAAATACAGATGCAATGTAGAATATATTGGACTGACTAGGCTTTTCTGATTGCACCCTTCTACTCTTGTGTTTACCTAGCTTCACTGGAAGTAGGAATCCCATCATGAAATTTACAGTTATACATTTTATGCAGCAAAACGTGTCCCTATATCTCAGCTTTGGGATGTGGTAGGGCAAAAATTACCACACCACTGTCTTCGTCAGGACCTCTCTGACACACGGTGTGGGTTTGAAGAAGAGCTGAGGAGGTCACATATTTCACCCAAAAAAACACTAAGGGGTACCCCTTTGTGTTTTTTTAGACTCAATTTTTGACCGTCTCAGATTTCTTCCAAACTCATGGTGTTGATTAGGCAGGTCCTGACTTACACAAAGGTGTGATTATTTTCAGCCTATCTCATCCCAAAGCTGAGATATGAGGACAAACTTAACTGGGAATTTCTCTCAATAGGTTTATTGGTGTTGAATATATTGGAATTAAATTTATGAGCTTTTTATACGTCCAATAAAGCAAAATACAGATGCAATGTAGGATATATTGGACTGACTAGGCTTTTCTGATCACACCCTTCTACTCATGTGTTTACCTAGCTTCACTGGAAGTAGGAATCCCATCATGAAATTTACAGTTATACATTTTATGCAGCAAAACATGTCCCTATATCTCAGCTTTGGGATGTGGTAGGGCAACAATTACCACACCACTGTCTTTGTCAGGACCTCCCTGACACACGGTGTGGGTTTGAAAAAGAGCTGAGGAGGTCACATATTTCACCCAAAAAAACACTAAGGGGTACCCCTTTGTGTTTTTTTAGACTCAATTTTTGACCGTCTCAGATTTCTTCCAAACTCACGGTGTTGATTAGGCAGGTCCTGACTTACACAAAGGTGTGATTATTTTCAGCCTATCTCATCCCAAAGCTGAGATATGAGGACAAACTTAACTGGGAATTTCTCTCAATAGGTTTATTGCTATTGAATATATTGGAATTAAATTTATGAGCTTTTTATACGTCCAATAAAGCAAAATACAGATGCAATGTAGGATATATTGGACTGACTAGGCTTTTCTGATCGCACCCTTCTACTCATGTGTTTACCTAGCTTCACTGGAAGTAGGAATCCCATCATGAAATTTACAGTTATACATTTTATGCAGCACAACATGTCCCTATATCTTAGCTTTGGGATGTGGTAGGGCAACATTTACCACACCACTGTCTTTGTCAGGACCTCTCTGACACACGGTGTGGGTTTGAAGAAGATCTGAGGAGGTCACATATTTCACCCAAAAAAACACTAAGGGGTACCCCTTTGTGTTTTTTTAGACTCAATTTTTGACCGTCTCAGATTTCTTCCAAACTCACGGTGTTGATTAGGCAGGTCCTGACTTACACAAAGGTGTGATTATTTTCAGCCTATCTCATCCCAAAGCTGAGATATGAGGACAAACTTAACTGGGAATTTCTCTCAATAGGTTTATTGGTATTGAATATATTGGAATTAAATTTATGAGCTTTTTATACGTCCAATAAAGCAAAATACAGATGCAATGTAGGATATATTGGACTGACTAGGCTTTTCTGATCGCACCCTTCTACTCATGTGTTTACCTAGCTTCACTGGAAGTAGGAATCCCATCATGAAATTTACAGTTATACATTTTATGCAGCACAACATGTCCCTATATCTTAGCTTTGGGATGTGGTAGGGCAACATTTACCACACCACTGTCTTTGTCAGGACCTCTCTGACACACGGTGTGGGTTTGAAGAAGATCTGAGGAGGTCACATATTTCACCCAAAAAAACACTAAGGGGTACCCCTTTGTGTTTTTTTAGACTCAATTTTTGACCGTCTCAGATTTCTTCCAAACCCACAGTGTTGATTAGGCAGGTCCTGACTTAGACAAAGGTGTGATTATTTTCAGCCTATGTCATCCCAAAGCTGAGATATGAGGACAAACTTAACTGGGATTTTCTCTCAATAGGCTTATTGGTGTTGAATATATTGGAATTAAATTTATGAGCTTTTTATACGTCCAATAAAGCAAAATACAGATGCAATGTAGGATTTATTGGACTGAGTAGGCTTTTCTGATCACACCCTTCTACTCTTGTGTTTACTTAGCTTCACTGGAAGTAGGAATCCCATCATGAAATTTACAGTTATACATTTTATGCAGCAAAACATGTCCCTATATCTCAGCTTTGGGATGTGGTAGGGCAACAATTACCACACCACTGTCTTTGTCAGGACCTCCCTGACACACGGTGTGGGTTTGAAGAAGAGCTGAGGAGGTCACATATTTCACCCAAAAAAACACTAAGGGGTACCCCTTTGTGTTTTTTTAGACTCAATTTATGACCGTCTCAGATTTCTTCCAAACTCACGGTGTTGATTAGGCAGGTCCTGACTTACACAAAGTGTGATTATTTTCAGCCTATCTCATCCCAAAGCTGAGATATGAAGACAAACTTAACTGGGAATTTCTCTCAATAGGTTTATTGGTGTTGAATATATTGGAATTAAATTTATGAGCTTTTTATACGTCCAATAAAGCAAAATACAGATGCAATGTAGGATTTATTGGACTGACTAGGCTTTTCTGATTGCACCCTTCTACTCTTGTGTTTACCTAGCTTCACTGGAAGTAGGAATCCCATCATGAAATTTACAGTTATACATTTTATGCAGCAAAACATGTCCCTATATCTCAGCTTTGGGATGTGGTAGGGCAAAAATTACCACACCACTGTCTTTGTCAGGACCTCTCTGACACACGGTGTGGGTTTGAAGAAGAGCTGAGGAGGTCACATATTTCACCCAAAAAAACACTAAGGGGTACCCCTTTGTGCTTTTTTAGACTCAATTTTTGACCGTCTCAGATTTCTTCCAAACTCATGATGTTGATTAGGCAGGTCCTGACTTACACAAAGGTGTGATTATTTTCAGCCTATCTCATCCCAAAGCTGAGATATGAGGACAAACTTAACTGGGAATTTCTCTCAATAGGTTTATTGGTATTGAATATATTGGAATTAAATTTATGAGCTTTTTATACGTCCAATAAAGCAAAATACAGATGCAATGTAGGATATATTGGACTGACTAGGCTTTTCTGATCGCACCCTTCTACTCATGTGTTTACCTAGCTTCACTGGAAGTAGGAATCCCATCATGAAATTTACAGTTATACATTTTATGCAGCACAACATGTCCCTATATCTTAGCTTTGGGATGTGGTAGGGCAACATTTACCACACCACTGTCTTTGTCAGGACCTCTCTGACACACGGTGTGGGTTTGAAGAAGATCTGAGGAGGTCACATATTTCACACAAAAAAACACTAAGGGGTACCCCTTTGTGTTTTTTTAGACTCAATTTTTGACCGTCTCAGATTTCTTCCAAACCCACAGTGTTGATTAGGCAGGTCCTGACTTAGACAAAGGTGTGATTATTTTCAGCCTATGTCATCCCAAAGCTGAGATATGAGGACAAACTTAACTGGGATTTTCTCTCAATAGGTTTCTTGGTGTTGAATATATTGGAATTAAATTTATGAGCTTTTTATACGTCCAATAAAGCAAAATACAGATGCAATGTAGGATATATTGGACTGACTAGGCTTTTCTGATCGCACCCTTCTACTCATGTGTTTACCTAGCTTCACTGGAAGTAGGAATCCCATCATGAAATTTACAGTTATACATTTTATGCAGCACAACATGTCCCTATATCTTAGCTTTGGGATGTGGTAGGGCAACAATTACCACACCACTGTCTTTGTCAGGACCTCTCTGACACACGGTGTGGGTTTGAAAAAGAGCTGAGGAGGTCACATATTTCACCCAAAAAAACACTAAGGGGTACCCCTTTGTGTTTTTTTAGACTCAATTTTTGACCGTCTCAGATTTCTTCCAAACCCACGGTGTTGATTAGGCAGGTCCTGACTTAGACAAAGGTGTGATTATTTTCAGCCTATCTCATCCCAAAGCTGAGATATGAGGACAAACTTAACTGGGATTTTCTCTCAATAGGCTTATTGGTGTTGAATATATTGGAATTAAATTTATGAGCTTTTTATACGTCCAATAAAGCAAAATACAGATGCAATGTAGGATTTATTGGACTGAGTAGGCTTTTCTGATCACACCCTTCTACTCTTGTGTTTACTTAGCTTCACTGGAAGTAGGAATCCCATCATGAAATTTACAGTTATACATTTTATGCAGCAAAACATGTCCCTATATCTCAGCTTTGGGATGTGGTAGGGCAACAATTACCACACCACTGTCTTTGTCAGGACCTCCCTGACACACGGTGTGGGTTTGAAGAAGAGCTGAGGAGGTCACATATTTCACCCAAAAAAACACTAAGGGGTACCCCTTTGTGTTTTTTTAGACTCAATTTATGACCGTCTCAGATTTCTTCCAAACTCACGGTGTTGATTAGGCAGGTCCTGACTTACACAAAGTGTGATTATTTTCAGCCTATCTCATCCCAAAGCTGAGATATGAAGACAAACTTAACTGGGAATTTCTCTCAATAGGTTTATTGGTGTTGAATATATTGGAATTAAATTTATGAGCTTTTTATACGTCCAATAAAGCAAAATACAGATGCAATGTAGGATTTATTGGACTGACTAGGCTTTTCTGATTGCACCCTTCTACTCTTGTGTTTACCTAGCTTCACTGGAAGTAGGAATCCCATCATGAAATTTACAGTTATACATTTTATGCAGCAAAACATGTCCCTATATCTCAGCTTTGGGATGTGGTAGGGCAAAAATTACCACACCACTGTCTTTGTCAGGACCTCTCTGACACACGGTGTGGGTTTGAAGAAGAGCTGAGGAGGTCACATATTTCACCCAAAAAAACACTAAGGGGTACCCCTTTGTGCTTTTTTAGACTCAATTTTTGACCGCCTCAGATTTCTTCCAAACTCATGGTGTTGATTAGGCAGGTCCTGACTTACACAAAGGTGTGATTATGTTCAGCCTATCTCATCCCAAAGCTGAAATATGAGGACAAACTTAACTGGGATTTTCTCTCAATAGGTTTATTGGTGTTGAATATATTGGAATTAAATTTATGAGCTTGTTATATGTCCAATAAAGCAAAATACAGATGCAATGTAGGATATATTGGACTGACTAGGCTTTTCTGATCGCACCCTTCTACTCTTGTGTTTACTTAGCTTCACTGGAAGTAGGAATCCCATCATGAAATTTACAGTTATACATTTTATGCAGCACAACATGTCCCTATATCTCAGCTTTGGGATGTGGTAGGGCAACAATTACCACACCACTGTCTTCGTCAGGACCTCTCTGACACACGGTGTGGGTTTGAAGAAGAGCTGAGGAGGTCACATATTTCACCCAAAAAAACTAAGGGGTACCCCTTTGTGTTTTTTTAGACTCAATTTTTGACCGTCTCAGATTTCTTCCAAACTCATGGTGTTGATTAGGCAGGTCCTGACTTACACAAAGGTGTGATTATTTTTAGCCTATCTCGTCCCAAAGCTGAGATATGAAGACAAACTTAACTGGGAATTTCTCTCAATAGGTTTATTGGTGTTGAATATATTGGAATTAAATTTATGAGCTTTTTATACGTCCAATAAAGCAAAATACAGATGCAATGTAGAATATATTGGACTGACTAGGCTTTTCTGATTGCACCCTTCTACTCTTGTGTTTACCTAGCTTCACTGGAAGTAGGAATCCCATCATGAAATTTACAGTTATACATTTTATGCAGCAAAACATGTCCCTATATCTCAGCTTTGGGATGTGGTAGGGCAAAAATTACCACACCACTGTCTTCGTCAGGACCTCTCTGACACACGGTGTGGGTTTGAAGAAGAGCTGAGGAGGTCACATATTTCACCCAAAAAAACACTAAGGGGTACCCCTTTGTGTTTTTTTAGACTCAATTTTTGACCGTCTCAGATTTCTTCCAAACTCATGGTGTTGATTAGGCAGGTCCTGACTTACACAAAGGTGTGATTATTTTCAGCCTATCTCATCCCAAAGCTGAGATATGAGAACAAACTTAACTGGGATTTTCTCTCAATAGGTTTATTGGTGTTGAATATATTGGAATTAAATTTATGAGCTTGTTATATGTCCAATAAAGCAAAATACAGATGCAATGTAGGATATATTGGACTGACTAGGCTTTTCTGATCGCACCCTTCTACTCTTGTGTTTACCTAGCTTCACTGGAAGTAGGAATCCCATCATGAAATTTACAGTTATACATTTTATGCAGCAAAACATGTCCCTATATCTCAGCTTTGGGATGTGGTAGGGCAACAATTACCACACCACTGTCTTTGTCAGGACCTCCCTGACACATGGTGTGGGTTTGAAGAAGATCTGAGGAGGTCACATATTTCACCCAAAAAACACTAAGGGGTACCCCTTTGTGTTTTTTAGACTCAATTTTTGACCGTCTCAGATTTCTTCCAAACTCACGGTGTTGATTAGGCAGGTCCTGACTTACACAAAGGTGTGATTATTTTCAGCCTATCTCATCCCAAAGCTGAGATATGAGGACAAACTTAACTGGGAATTTCTCTCAATAGGTTTATTGGTGTTGAATATATTGGAATTAAATTTATGAGCTTTTTATACATCCAATAAAGCAAAATATAGATGCAATGTAGGATATATTGGACTGACTAGGCTTTTCTGATCGCACCCTTCTACTCATGTGTTTACCTAGCTTCACTGGAAGTAGGAATCCCATTATGAAATTTACAGTTATACATTTTATGCAGCACAACATGTCCCTATATCTCAGCTTTGGGATGTGATAGGGCAACAATTACCACACCACTGTCTTTGTCAGGACCTCTCTGACACACGGTGTGGGTTTGAAGAAGATCTGAGGAGGTCACATATTTCACCCAAAAAAACACTAAGGGGTACCCCTTTGTGTTTTTTTAGACTAAATTCTTGACCGTCTCAGATTTCCTCCAAACTCACGATGTTGATTAGGCAGGTCCTGACTTACACAAAGGTGTGATTATGTTCAGCCTATCTCATCCCAAAGCTGAAATATGAGGACAAACTTAACTGGGATTTTCTCTCAATAGGTTTTTTGGTGTTAAATATATTGGAATTAAATTTATGAGCTTTTTATACATCCAATAAAGCAAAATACAGATGCAATGTAGGATATATTGGACTGACTAGGCTTTTCTGATTGCACCCTTCTACTCTTGTGTTTACCTAGCTTCACTGGAAGTAGGAATCCCATCATGAATTTACAGTTATACATTTTATGCAGCAAAACATGTCCATTTATCTCAGCTTTGGGATGTGGTAGGGCAAAAATTACCACACCACTGTCTTCGTCAGGACCTCTCTGACACACGGTGTGGGTTTGAAGAAGAGCTGAGGAGGTCACATATTTCACCCAAAAAAACACTAAGGGGTACCCCTTTGTGTTTTTTAGACTAAATTTTTGACCGTCTCAGATTTCTTCCAAACTCACGATGTTGATTAGGCAGGTCCTGACTTACACAAAGGTGTGATTATTTTCAGCCTATCTCATCCCAAAGCTGAGATATGAGGACAAACTTAACTGGGAATTTCTCTCAATAGGTTTATTGGTGTTGAATATATTGGAATTAAATTTATGAGCTTTTTATACGTCCAATAAAGCAAAATACAGATGCAATGTAGGATATATTGGACTGACTAGGCTTTTCTGATCGCACCCTTCTACTCTTGTGTTTACTTAGCTTCACTGGAAGTAGGAATCCCATCATGAAATTTACAGTTATACATTTTATGCAGCAAAACATGTCCCTATATCTCAGCTTTGGGATGTGGTAGGGCAACAATTACCACACCACTGTCTTTGTCAGGACCTCCCTGACACACGGTGTGGGTTTGAAAAAGAGCTGAGGAGGTCACATATTTCACCCAAAAAAACACTAAGGGGTACCCCTTTGTGTTTTTTTAGACTCAATTTTTGACCGTCTCAGATTTCTTCCAAACTCACGGTGTTGATTAGGCAGGTCCTGACTTACACAAAGGTGTGATTATTTTCAGCCTATCTCATCCCAAAGCTGAGATATGAGGACAAACTTAACTGGGAATTTCTCTCAATAGGTTTATTGGTATTGAGTATATTGGAATTAAATTTATGAGCTTTTTATACGTCCAATAAAGCAAAATACAGATGCAATGTAGGATATATTGGACTGACTAGGCTTTTCTGATCGCACCCTTCTACTCATGTGTTTACCTAGCTTCACTGGAAGTAGGAATCCCATCATGAAATTTACAGTTATACATTTTATGCAGCACAACATGTCCCTATATCTTAGCTTTGGGATGTGGTAGGGCAACATTTACCACACCACTGTCTTTGTCAGGACCTCTCTGACACACGGTGTGGGTTTGAAGAAGATCTGAGGAGGTCACATATTTCACACAAAAAAACACTAAGGGGTACCCCTTTGTGTTTTTTTAGACTCAATTTTTGACCGTCTCAGATTTCTTCCAAACCCACAGTGTTGATTAGGCAGGTCCTGACTTAGACAAAGGTGTGATTATTTTCAGCCTATGTCATCCCAAAGCTGAGATATGAGGACAAACTTAACTGGGATTTTCTCTCAATAGGTTTATTGGTGTTGAATATATTGGAATTAAATTTATGAGCTTTTTATACGTCCAATAAAGCAAAATACAGATGCAATGTAGGATATATTGGACTGACTAGGCTTTTCTGATCGCACCCTTCTACTCATGTGTTTACCTAGCTTCACTGGAAGTAGGAATCCCATCATGAAATTTACAGTTATACATTTTATGCAGCACAACATGTCCCTATATCTTAGCTTTGGGATGTGGTAGGGCAACAATTACCACACCACTGTCTTTGTCAGGACCTCTCTGACACACGGTGTGGGTTTGAAGAAGATCTGAGGAGGTCACATATTTCACCCAAAAAAACACTAAGGGGTACCCCTTTGTGTTTTTTTAGACTCAATTTTTGACCGTCTCAGATTTCTTCCAAACCCACGGTGTTGATTAGGCAGGTCCTGACTTAGACAAAGGTGTGATTATTTTCAGCCTATCTCATCCCAAAGCTGAGATATGAGGACAAACTTAACTGGGATTTTCTCTCAATAGGCTTATTGGTGTTGAATATATTGGAATTAAATTTATGAGCTTGTTATATGTCCAATAAAGCAAAATACAGATGCAATGTAGGATATATTGGACTGACTAGGCTTTTCTGATCGCACCCTTCTACTCTTGTGTTTACTTAGCTTCACTGGAAGTAGGAATCCCATCATGAAATTTACAGTTATACATTTTATGCAGCACAACATGTCCCTATATCTCAGCTTTGGGATGTGGTAGGGCAAAAATTACCACACCACTGTCTTCGTCAGGACCTCTCTGACACACGGTGTGGGTTTGAAGAAGATCTGAGGAGGTCACATATTTCACCCAAAAAAACACTAAGGGGTACCCCTTTGTGTTTTTTTAGACTCAATTTTTGACCATCTCAGATTTCTTCCAAACCCACGGTGTTGATTAGGCAGGTCCTGACTTAGACAAAGGTGTGATTATTTTCAGCCTATCTCATCCCAAAGCTGAGATATGAGGACAAACTTAACTGGGATTTTCTCTCAATAGGCTTATTGGTGTTGAATATATTGGAATTAAATTTATGAGCTTTTTATACGTCCAATAAAGCAAAATACAGATGCAATGTAGGATTTATTGGACTGACTAGGCTTTTCTGATCACACCCTTCTACTCTTGTGTTTACTTAGCTTCACTGGAAGTAGGAATCCCATCATGAAATTTACAGTTATACATTTTATGCAGCAAAACATGTCCCTATATCTCAGCTTTGGGATGTGGTAGGGCAACAATTACCACACCACTGTCTTTGTCAGGACCTCCCTGACACACGGTGTGGGTTTGAAGAAGAGCTGAGGAGGTCACATATTTCACCCAAAAAAACACTAAGGGGTACCCCTTTGTGTTTTTTTAGACTCAATTTATGACCGTCTCAGATTTCTTCCAAACTCACGGTGTTGATTAGGCAGGTCCTGACTTACACAAAGTGTGATTATTTTCAGCCTATCTCATCCCAAAGCTGAGATATGAAGACAAACTTAACTGGGAATTTCTCTCAATAGGTTTATTGGTGTTGAATATATTGGAATTAAATTTATGAGCTTTTTATACGTCCAATAAAGCAAAATACAGATGCAATGTAGGATTTATTGGACTGACTAGGCTTTTCTGATTGCACCCTTCTACTCTTGTGTTTACCTAGCTTCACTGGAAGTAGGAATCCCATCATGAAATTTACAGTTATACATTTTATGCAGCAAAACATGTCCCTATATCTCAGCTTTGGGATGTGGTAGGGCAAAAATTACCACACCACTGTCTTCGTCAGGACCTCTCTGACACACGGTGTGGGTTTGAAGAAGAGCTGAGGAGGTCACATATTTCACCCAAAAAAACACTAAGGGGTACCCCTTTGTGCTTTTTTAGACTCAATTTTTGACCGTCTCAGATTTCTTCCAAACTCATGGTGTTGATTAGGCAGGTCCTGACTTACACAAAGGTGTGATTATGTTCAGCCTATCTCATCCCAAAGCTGAAATATGAGGACAAACTTAACTGGGATTTTCTCTCAATAGGTTTATTGGTGTTGAATATATTGGAATTAAATTTATGAGCTTGTTATATGTCCAATAAAGCAAAATACAGATGCAATGTAGGATATATTGGACTGACTAGGCTTTTCCGATTGCACCCTTCTACTCTTGTGTTTACCTAGCTTCACTGGAAGTAGGAATCCCATCATGAATTTACAGTTATACATTTTATGCAGCAAAACATGTCCCTATATCTCAGCTTTGGGATGTGGTAGGGCAAAAATTACCACACCACTGTCTTCGTCAGGACCTCTCTGACACACGGTGTGGGTTTGAAGAAGAGCTGAGGAGGTCACATATTTCACCCAAAAAAACACTAAGGGGTACCCCTTTGTGTTTTTTAGACTAAATTTTTGACCGTCTCAGATTTCTTCCAAACTCACGATGTTGATTAGGCAGGTCCTGACTTACACAAAGGTGTGATTATTTTCAGCCTATCTCATCCCAAAGCTGAGATATGAGGACAAACTTAACTGGGAATTTCTCTCAATAGGTTTATTGGTGTTGAATATATTGGAATTAAATTTATGAGCTTTTTATACGTCCAATAAAGCAAAATACAGATGCAATGTAGAATATATTGGACTGACTAGGCTTTTCTGATTGCACCCTTCTACTCTTGTGTTTACCTAGCTTCACTGGAAGTAGGAATCCCATCATGAAATTTACAGTTATACATTTTATGCAGCAAAACATGTCCCTATATCTCAGCTTTGGGATGTGGTAGGGCAAAAATAACCACACCACTGTCTTCGTCAGGACCTCTCTGACACACGGTGTGGGTTTGAAAAAGAGCTGAGGAGGTCACATATTTCACCCAAAAAAACACTAAGGGGTACCCCTTTGTGTTTTTTTTAGACTCAATTTTTGACCGTCTCAGATTTCTTCCAAACTCATGGTGTTGATTAGGCAGGTCCTGACTTACACAAAGGTGTGATTATTTTCAGCCTATCTCATCCCAAAGCTGAGATATGAGGACAAACTTAACTGGGAATTTCTCTCAATAGGTTTATTGGTATTGAATATATTGGAATTAAATTTATGAGCTTTTTATACGTCCAATAAAGCAAAATACAGATGCAATGTAGGATATATTGGACTGACTAGGCTTTTCTGATCGCACCCTTCTACTCATGTGTTTACCTAGCTTCACTGGAAGTAGGAATCCCATCATGAAATTTACAGTTATACATTTTATGCAGCACAACATGTCCCTATATCTTAGCTTTGGGATGTGGTAGGGCAACATTTACCACACCACTGTCTTTGTCAGGACCTCTCTGACACACGGTGTGGGTTTGAAGAAGATCTGAGGAGGTCACATATTTCACCCAAAAAAACACTAAGGGGTACCCCTTTGTGTTTTTTTAGACTCAATTTTTGACCGTCTCAGATTTCTTCCAAACTCACGGTGTTGATTAGGCAGGTCCTGACTTACACAAAGGTGTGATTATTTTCAGCCTATCTCATCCCAAAGCTGAGATATGAGGACAAACTTAACTGGGAATTTCTCTCAATAGGTTTATTGGTATTGAATATATTGGAATTAAATTTATGAGCTTTTTATACGTCCAATAAAGCAAAATACAGATGCAATGTAGGATATATTGGACTGACTAGGCTTTTCTGATCGCACCCTTCTACTCATGTGTTTACCTAGCTTCACTGGAAGTAGGAATCCCATCATGAAATTTACAGTTATACATTTTATGCAGCACAACATGTCCCTATATCTTAGCTTTGGGATGTGGTAGGGCAACATTTACCACACCACTGTCTTTGTCAGGACCTCTCTGACACACGGTGTGGGTTTGAAGAAGATCTGAGGAGGTCACATATTTCACCCAAAAAAACACTAAGGGGTACCCCTTTGTGTTTTTTTAGACTCAATTTTTGACCGTCTCAGATTTCTTCCAAACCCACAGTGTTGATTAGGCAGGTCCTGACTTAGACAAAGGTGTGATTATTTTCAGCCTATGTCATCCCAAAGCTGAGATATGAGGACAAACTTAACTGGGATTTTCTCTCAATAGGTTTATTGGTGTTGAATATATTGGAATTAAATTTATGAGCTTTTTATACGTCCAATAAAGCAAAATACAGATGCAATGTAGGATATATTGGACTGACTAGGCTTTTCTGATCGCACCCTTCTACTCATGTGTTTACCTAGCTTCACTGGAAGTAGGAATCCCATCATGAAATTTACAGTTATACATTTTATGCAGCACAACATGTCCCTATATCTCAGCTTTGGGATGTGATAGGGCAACAATTACCACACCACTGTCTTTGTCAGGACCTCTCTGACACACGGTGTGGGTTTGAAGAAGATCTGAGGAGGTCACATATTTCACCCAAAAAAACACTAAGGGGTACCCCTTTGTGTTTTTTTAGACTAAATTTTTGACCGTCTCAGATTTCTTCCAAACTCACGGTGTTGATTAGGCAGGTCCTGACTTACACAAAGGTGTGATTATTTTCAGCCTATCTCATCCCAAAGCTGAGATATGAAGACAAACTTAACTGGGAATTTCTCTCAATAGGTTTATTGGTGTTGAATATATTGGAATTAAATTTATGAGCTTTTTATACGTCCAATAAAGCAAAATACAGATGCAATGTAGGATATATTGGACTGACTAGGCTTTTCTGATCGCACCCTTCTACTCTTGTGTTTACTTAGCTTCACTGGAAGTAGGAATCCCATCATGAAATTTACAGTTATACATTTTATGCAGCAAAACATGTCCCTATATCTCAGCTTTGGGATGTGGTAGGGCAACAATTACCACACCACTGTCTTTGTCAGGACCTCCCTGACACACGGTGTGGGTTTGAAAAAGAGCTGAGGAGGTCACATATTTCACCCAAAAAAACACTAAGGGGTACCCCTTTGTGTTTTTTTAGACTCAATTTTTGACCGTCTCAGATTTCTTCCAAACTCACGGTGTTGATTAGGCAGGTCCTGACTTACACAAAGGTGTGATTATTTTCAGCCTATCTCATCCCAAAGCTGAGATATGAGGACAAACTTAACTGGGAATTTCTCTCAATAGGTTTATTGGTATTGAATATATTGGAATTAAATTTATGAGCTTTTTATACGTCCAATAAAGCAAAATACAGATGCAATGTAGGATATATTGGACTGACTAGGCTTTTCTGATCGCACCCTTCTACTCATGTGTTTACCTAGCTTCACTGGAAGTAGGAATCCCATCATGAAATTTACAGTTATACATTTTATGCAGCACAACATGTCCCTATATCTTAGCTTTGGGATGTGGTAGGGCAACATTTACCACACCACTGTCTTTGTCAGGACCTCTCTGACACACGGTGTGGGTTTGAAGAAGATCTGAGGAGGTCACATATTTCACACAAAAAAACACTAAGGGGTACCCCTTTGTGTTTTTTTAGACTCAATTTTTGACCGTCTCAGATTTCTTCCAAACCCACAGTGTTGATTAGGCAGGTCCTGACTTAGACAAAGGTGTGATTATTTTCAGCCTATGTCATCCCAAAGCTGAGATATGAGGACAAACTTAACTGGGATTTTCTCTCAATAGGTTTATTGGTGTTGAATATATTGGAATTAAATTTATGAGCTTTTTATACGTCCAATAAAGCAAAATACAGATGCAATGTAGGATATATTGGACTGACTAGGCTTTTCTGATCGCACCCTTCTACTCATGTGTTTACCTAGCTTCACTGGAAGTAGGAATCCCATCATGAAATTTACAGTTATACATTTTATGCAGCACAACATGTCCCTATATCTTAGCTTTGGGATGTGGTAGGGCAACAATTACCACACCACTGTCTTTGTCAGGACCTCTCTGACACACGGTGTGGGTTTGAAGAAGATCTGAGGAGGTCACATATTTCACCCAAAAAAACACTAAGGGGTACCCCTTTGTGTTTTTTTAGACTCAATTTTTGACCGTCTCAGATTTCTTCCAAACCCACGGTGTTGATTAGGCAGGTCCTGACTTAGACAAAGGTGTGATTATTTTCAGCCTATCTCATCCCAAAGCTGAGATATGAGGACAAACTTAACTGGGATTTTCTCTCAATAGGCTTATTGGTGTTGAATATATTGGAATTAAATTTATGAGCTTTTTATACGTCCAATAAAGCAAAATACAGATGCAATGTAGGATTTATTGGACTGAGTAGGCTTTTCTGATCACACCCTTCTACTCTTGTGTTTACTTAGCTTCACTGGAAGTAGGAATCCCATCATGAAATTTACAGTTATACATTTTATGCAGCAAAACATGTCCCTATATCTCAGCTTTGGGATGTGGTAGGGCAACAATTACCACACCACTGTCTTTGTCAGGACCTCCCTGACACACGGTGTGGGTTTGAAGAAGAGCTGAGGAGGTCACATATTTCACCCAAAAAAACACTAAGGGGTACCCCTTTGTGTTTTTTTAGACTCAATTTATGACCGTCTCAGATTTCTTCCAAACTCACGGTGTTGATTAGGCAGGTCCTGACTTACACAAAGTGTGATTATTTTCAGAATATCTCATCCCAAAGCTGAGATATGAAGACAAACTTAACTGGGAATTTCTCTCAATAGGTTTATTGGTGTTGAATATATTGGAATTAAATTTATGAGCTTTTTATACGTCCAATAAAGCAAAATACAGATGCAATGTAGGATTTATTGGACTGACTAGGCTTTTCTGATTGCACCCTTCTACTCTTGTGTTTACCTAGCTTCACTGGAAGTAGGAATCCCATCATGAAATTTACAGTTATACATTTTATGCAGCAAAACATGTCCCTATATCTCAGCTTTGGGATGTGGTAGGGCAAAAATTACCACACCACTGTCTTTGTCAGGACCTCTCTGACACACGGTGTGGGTTTGAAGAAGAGCTGAGGAGGTCACATATTTCACCCAAAAAAACACTAAGGGGTACCCCTTTGTGCTTTTTTAGACTCAATTTTTGACCGTCTCAGATTTCTTCCAAACTCATGGTGTTGATTAGGCAGGTCCTGACTTACACAAAGGTGTGATTATGTTCAGCCTATCTCATCCCAAAGCTGAAATATGAGGACAAACTTAACTGGGATTTTCTCTCAATAGGTTTATTGGTGTTGAATATATTGGAATTAAATTTATGAGCTTGTTATATGTCCAATAAAGCAAAATACAGATGCAATGTAGGATATATTGGACTGACTAGGCTTTTCTGATCGCACCCTTCTACTCTTGTGTTTACTTAGCTTCCCATGAAGTAGGAATCCCATCATGAAATTTACAGTTATACATTTTATGCAGCACAACATGTCCCTATATCTCAGCTTTGGGATGTGGTAGGGCAACAATTACCACACCACTGTCTTCGTCAGGACCTCTCTGACACACGGTGTGGGTTTGAAGAAGAGCTGAGGAGGTCACATATTTCACCCAAAAAAACTAAGGGGTACCCCTTTGTGTTTTTTTAGACTCAATTTTTGACCGTCTCAGATTTCTTCCAAACTCATGGTGTTGATTAGGCAGGTCCTGACTTACACAAAGGTGTGATTATTTTTAGCCTATCTCGTCCCAAAGCTGAGATATGAAGACAAACTTAACTGGGAATTTCTCTCAATAGGTTTATTGGTGTTGAATATATTGGAATTAAATTTATGAGCTTTTTATACGTCCAATAAAGCAAAATACAGATGCAATGTAGAATATATTGGACTGACTAGGCTTTTCTGATTGCACCCTTCTACTCTTGTGTTTACCTAGCTTCACTGGAAGTAGGAATCCCATCATGAAATTTACAGTTATACATTTTATGCAGCAAAACATGTCCCTATATCTCAGCTTTGGGATGTGGTAGGGCAAAAATTACCACACCACTGTCTTCGTCAGGACCTCTCTGACACACGGTGTGGGTTTGAAGAAGAGCTGAGGAGGTCACATATTTCACCCAAAAAAACACTAAGGGGTACCCCTTTGTGTTTTTTTAGACTCAATTTTTGACCGTCTCAGATTTCTTCCAAACTCATGGTGTTGATTAGGCAGGTCCTGACTTACACAAAGGTGTGATTATTTTCAGCCTATCTCATCCCAAAGCTGAGATATGAGAACAAACTTAACTGGGATTTTCTCTCAATAGGTTTATTGGTGTTGAATATATTGGAATTAAATTTATGAGCTTGTTATATGTCCAATAAAGCAAAATACAGATGCAATGTAGGATATATTGGACTGACTAGGCTTTTCTGATCGCACCCTTCTACTCTTGTGTTTACCTAGCTTCACTGGAAGTAGGAATCCCATCATGAAATTTACAGTTATACATTTTATGCAGCAAAACATGTCCCTATATCTCAGCTTTGGGATGTGGTAGGGCAACAATTACCACACCACTGTCTTTGTCAGGACCTCCCTGACACACGGTGTGGGTTTGAAGAAGAGCTGAGGAGGTCACATATTTCACCCAAAAAAACACTAAGGGGTACCCCTTTGTGTTTTTTTAGACTCAATTTATGACCGTCTCAGATTTCTTCCAAACTCACGGTGTTGATTAGGCAGGTCCTGACTTACACAAAGTGTGATTATTTTCAGAATATCTCATCCCAAAGCTGAGATATGAAGACAAACTTAACTGGGAATTTCTCTCAATAGGTTTATTGGTGTTGAATATATTGGAATTAAATTTATGAGCTTTTTATACGTCCAATAAAGCAAAATACAGATGCAATGTAGGATTTATTGGACTGACTAGGCTTTTCTGATTGCACCCTTCTACTCTTGTGTTTACCTAGCTTCACTGGAAGTAGGAATCCCATCATGAAATTTACAGTTATACATTTTATGCAGCAAAACATGTCCCTATATCTCAGCTTTGGGATGTGGTAGGGCAAAAATTACCACACCACTGTCTTTGTCAGGACCTCTCTGACACACGGTGTGGGTTTGAAGAAGAGCTGAGGAGGTCACATATTTCACCCAAAAAAACACTAAGGGGTACCCCTTTGTGCTTTTTTAGACTCAATTTTTGACCGTCTCAGATTTCTTCCAAACTCATGGTGTTGATTAGGCAGGTCCTGACTTACACAAAGGTGTGATTATGTTCAGCCTATCTCATCCCAAAGCTGAAATATGAGGACAAACTTAACTGGGATTTTCTCTCAATAGGTTTATTGGTGTTGAATATATTGGAATTAAATTTATGAGCTTGTTATATGTCCAATAAAGCAAAATACAGATGCAATGTAGGATATATTGGACTGACTAGGCTTTTCTGATCGCACCCTTCTACTCTTGTGTTTACTTAGCTTCCCATGAAGTAGGAATCCCATCATGAAATTTACAGTTATACATTTTATGCAGCACAACATGTCCCTATATCTCAGCTTTGGGATGTGGTAGGGCAACAATTACCACACCACTGTCTTCGTCAGGACCTCTCTGACACACGGTGTGGGTTTGAAGAAGAGCTGAGGAGGTCACATATTTCACCCAAAAAAACTAAGGGGTACCCCTTTGTGTTTTTTTAGACTCAATTTTTGACCGTCTCAGATTTCTTCCAAACTCATGGTGTTGATTAGGCAGGTCCTGACTTACACAAAGGTGTGATTATTTTTAGCCTATCTCGTCCCAAAGCTGAGATATGAAGACAAACTTAACTGGGAATTTCTCTCAATAGGTTTATTGGTGTTGAATATATTGGAATTAAATTTATGAGCTTTTTATACGTCCAATAAAGCAAAATACAGATGCAATGTAGAATATATTGGACTGACTAGGCTTTTCTGATTGCACCCTTCTACTCTTGTGTTTACCTAGCTTCACTGGAAGTAGGAATCCCATCATGAAATTTACAGTTATACATTTTATGCAGCAAAACATGTCCCTATATCTCAGCTTTGGGATGTGGTAGGGCAAAAATTACCACACCACTGTCTTCGTCAGGACCTCTCTGACACACGGTGTGGGTTTGAAGAAGAGCTGAG
Organism: Hoplias malabaricus; assembly: GCF_029633855.1. NCBI lineage: Eukaryota > Metazoa > Chordata > Actinopteri > Characiformes > Erythrinidae > Hoplias > Hoplias malabaricus. The sequence goes on along the minus strand of NW_027101075.1, from coordinate 220,123 downwards.
GAGGTCACATATTTCACCCAAAAAAACACTAAGGGGTACCCCTTTGTGTTTTTTTAGACTCAATTTTTGACCGTCTCAGATTTCTTCCAAACTCATGGTGTTGATTAGGCAGGTCCTGACTTACACAAAGGTGTGATTATTTTCAGCCTATCTCATCCCAAAGCTGAGATATGAGAACAAACTTAACTGGGATTTTCTCTCAATAGGTTTATTGGTGTTGAATATATTGGAATTAAATTTATGAGCTTGTTATATGTCCAATAAAGCAAAATACAGATGCAATGTAGGATATATTGGACTGACTAGGCTTTTCTGATCGCACCCTTCTACTCTTGTGTTTACCTAGCTTCACTGGAAGTAGGAATCCCATCATGAAATTTACAGTTATACATTTTATGCAGCAAAACATGTCCCTATATCTCAGCTTTGGGATGTGGTAGGGCAACAATTACCACACCACTGTCTTTGTCAGGACCTCCCTGACACATGGTGTGGGTTTGAAGAAGATCTGAGGAGGTCACATATTTCACCCAAAAAACACTAAGGGGTACCCCTTTGTGTTTTTTAGACTCAATTTTTGACCGTCTCAGATTTCTTCCAAACTCACGGTGTTGATTAGGCAGGTCCTGACTTACACAAAGGTGTGATTATTTTCAGCCTATCTCATCCCAAAGCTGAGATATGAGGACAAACTTAACTGGGAATTTCTCTCAATAGGTTTATTGGTGTTGAATATATTGGAATTAAATTTATGAGCTTTTTATACGTCCAATAAAGCAAAATACAGATGCAATGTAGGATATATTGGACTGACTAGGCTTTTCTGATCGCACCCTTCTACTCATGTGTTTACCTAGCTTCACTGGAAGTAGGAATCCCATCATGAAATTTACAGTTATACATTTTATGCAGCACAACATGTCCCTATATCTTAGCTTTGGGATGTGGTAGGGCAACAATTACCACACCACTGTCTTTGTCAGGACCTCTCTGACACACGGTGTGGGTTTGAAGAAGATCTGAGGAGGTCACATATTTCACCCAAAAAAACACTAAGGAGTACCCCTTTGTGTTTTTTTAGACTCAATTTTTGACCGTCTCAGGTTTCTTCCAAACTCACGGTGTTGATTAGGCAGGTCCTGACTTACACAAAGGTGTGATTATTTTCAGCCTATCTCATCCCAAAGCTGAGATATGAGGACAAACTTAACTGGGATTTTCTCTCAATAGGTTTATTGGTGTTGAATATATTGGAATTAAATTTATGAGCTTTTTATACATCCAATAAAGCAAAATATAGATGCAATGTAGGATATATTGGACTGACTAGGCTTTTCTGATCGCACCCTTCTACTCATGTGTTTACCTAGCTTCACTGGAAGTAGGAATCCCATTATGAAATTTACAGTTATACATTTTATGCAGCACAACATGTCCCTATATCTCAGCTTTGGGATGTGATAGGGCAACAATTACCACACCACTGTCTTTGTCAGGACCTCTCTGACACACGGTGTGGGTTTGAAGAAGATCTGAGGAGGTCACATATTTCACCCAAAAAAACACTAAGGGGTACCCCTTTGTGTTTTTTTAGACTAAATTCTTGACCGTCTCAGATTTCCTCCAAACTCACGATGTTGATTAGGCAGGTCCTGACTTACACAAAGGTGTGATTATGTTCAGCCTATCTCATCCCAAAGCTGAAATATGAGGACAAACTTAACTGGGATTTTCTCTCAATAGGTTTTTTGGTGTTAAATATATTGGAATTAAATTTATGAGCTTTTTATACATCCAATAAAGCAAAATACAGATGCAATGTAGGATATATTGGACTGACTAGGCTTTTCTGATTGCACCCTTCTACTCTTGTGTTTACCTAGCTTCACTGGAAGTAGGAATCCCATCATGAATTTACAGTTATACATTTTATGCAGCAAAACATGTCCATTTATCTCAGCTTTGGGATGTGGTAGGGCAAAAATTACCACACCACTGTCTTCGTCAGGACCTCTCTGACACACGGTGTGGGTTTGAAGAAGAGCTGAGGAGGTCACATATTTCACCCAAAAAAACACTAAGGGGTACCCCTTTGTGTTTTTTAGACTAAATTTTTGACCGTCTCAGATTTCTTCCAAACTCACGATGTTGATTAGGCAGGTCCTGACTTACACAAAGGTGTGATTATTTTCAGCCTATCTCATCCCAAAGCTGAGATATGAGGACAAACTTAACTGGGATTTTCTATCAATAGGTTTATTGGTGTTGAATATATTGGAATTAAATTTATGAGCTTTTTATACGTCCAATAAAGCAAAATACAGATGCAATGTAGGATATATTGGACTGACTAGGCTTTTCTGATCGCACCCTTCTACTCATGTGTTTACCTAGCTTCACTGGAAGTAGGAATCCCATCATGAAATTTACAGTTATACATTTTATGCAGCACAACATGTCCCTATATCTTAGCTTTGGGATGTGGTAGGGCAACAATTACCACACCACTGTCTTTGTCAGGACCTCTCTGACACACGATGTGGGTTTGAAGAAGATCTGAGGAGGTCACATATTTCACCCAAAAAAACACTAAGGGGTACCCCATTGTGTTTTTTTAGACTCAATTTTTGACCGTCTCAGGTTTCTTCCAAACTCACGGTGTTGATTAGGCAGGTCCTGACTTACACAAAGGTGTGATTATTTTCAGCCTATCTCATCCCAAAGCTGAGATATGAGGACAAACTTAACTGGGATTTTCTCTCAATAGGTTTATTGGTGTTGAATATATTGGAATTAAATTTATGAGCTTTTTATACATCCAATAAAGCAAAATACAGATGCAATGTAGGATATATTGGACTGACTAGGCTTTTCTGATCGCACCCTTCTACTCATGTGTTTACCTAGCTTCACTGGAAGTAGGAATCCCATTATGAAATTTACAGTTATACATTTTATGCAGCACAACATGTCCCTATATCTCAGCTTTGGGATGTGATAGGGCAACAATTACCACACCACTGTCTTTGTCAGGACCTCTCTGACACACGGTGTGGGTTTGAAGAAGATCTGAGGAGGTCACATATTTCACCCAAAAAAACACTAAGGGGTACCCCTTTGTGTTTTTTTAGACTAAATTCTTGACCGTCTCAGATTTCCTCCAAACTCACGATGTTGATTAGGCAGGTCCTGACTTACACAAAGGTGTGATTATGTTCAGCCTATCTCATCCCAAAGCTGAAATATGAGGACAAACTTAACTGGGATTTTCTCTCAATAGGTTTTTTGGTGTTAAATATATTGGAATTAAATTTATGAGCTTTTTATACATCCAATAAAGCAAAATACAGATGCAATGTAGGATATATTGGACTGACTAGGCTTTTCTGATTGCACCCTTCTACTCTTGTGTTTACCTAGCTTCACTGGAAGTAGGAATCCCATCATGAATTTACAGTTATACATTTTATGCAGCAAAACATGTCCATTTATCTCAGCTTTGGGATGTGGTAGGGCAAAAATTACCACACCACTGTCTTCGTCAGGACCTCTCTGACACACGGTGTGGGTTTGAAGAAGAGCTGAGGAGGTCACATATTTCACCCAAAAAAACACTAAGGGGTACCCCTTTGTGTTTTTTAGACTAAATTTTTGACCGTCTCAGATTTCTTCCAAACTCACGATGTTGATTAGGCAGGTCCTGACTTACACAAAGGTGTGATTATTTTCAGCCTATCTCATCCCAAAGCTGAGATATGAGGACAAACTTAACTGGGAATTTCTTTCAATAGGTTTATTGGTGTTGAATATATTGGAATTAAATTTATGAGCTTTTTATACGTCCAATAAAGCAAAATACAGATGCAATGTAGGATATATTGGACTGACTAGGCTTTTCTGATTGCACCCTTCTACTCTTGTGTTTACCTAGCTTCACTGGAAGTAGGAATCCCATCATGAAATTTACAGTTATACATTTTATGCAGCAAAACATGTCCCTATATCTCAGCTTTGGGATGTGGTAGGGCAAAAATTACCACACCACTGTCTTCGTCAGGACCTCTCTGACACACGGTGTGGGTTTGAAAAAGAGCTGAGGAGGTCACATATTTCACCCAAAAAAACACTAAGGGGTACCCCTTTGTGTTTTTTTAGACTCAATTTTTGACCGTCTCAGATTTCTTCCAAACTCACGGTGTTGATTAGGCAGGTCCTGACTTACACAAAGGTGTGATTATTTTCAGCCTATCTCATCCCAAAGCTGAGATATGAAGACAAACTTAACTGGGAATTTGTCTCAATAGGTTTTATTGGTGTTGAATATATTGGAATTAAATTTATGAGCTTTTTATACGTCCAATAAAGCAAAATACAGATGCAATGTAGAATATATTGGACTGATTAGGCTTTTCTGATCACACCCTTCTACTCATGTGTTTACCTAGCTTCACTGGAAGTAGGAATCCCATCATGAAATTTACAGTTATACATTTTATGCAGCACAACATGTCCCTATATCTTAGCTTTGGGATGTGGTAGGGCAACAATTACCACACCACTGTCTTTGTCAGGACCTCTCTGACACACGGTGTGGGTTTGAAGAAGATCTGAGGAGGTCACATATTTCACCCAAAAAAACACTAAGGGGTACCCCTTTGTGTGTTTTTAGACTCAATTTTTGACCATCTCAGATTTCTTCCAAACTCACGGTGTTGATTAGGCAGGTCCTGACTTAAACAAAGGTGTGATTATTTTCAGCCTATCTCATCCCAAAGCTGAGATATGAGGACAAACTTAACTGGGATTTTCTATCAATAGGTTTATTGGTGTTGAATATATTGGAATTAAATTTATGAGCTTTTTATACGTCCAATAAAGCAAAATACAGATGCAATGTAGGATATATTGGACTGACTAGGCTTTTCTGATCACACCCTTCTACTCATGTGTTTACCTAGCTTCACTGGAAGTAGGAATCCCATCATGAAATTTACAGTTATACATTTTATGCAGCACAACATGTCCCTATATCTCAGCTTTGGGATGTGATAGGGCAACAATTACCACACCACTGTCTTTGTCAGGACCTCTCTGACACACGGTGTGGGTTTGAAGAAGATCTGAGGAGGTCACATATTTCACCCAAAAAAACACTAAGGGGTACCCCTTTGTGTTTTTTTAGACTAAATTTTTGACCGTCTCAGATTTCTTCCAAACTCACGGTGTTGATTAGGCAGGTCCTGACTTACACAAAGGTGTGATTATTTTCAGCCTATCTCATCCCAAAGCTGAGATATGAAGACAAACTTAACTGGGAATTTCTCTCAATAGGTTTATTGGTGTTGAATATATTGGAATTAAATTTATGAGCTTTTTATACGTCCAATAAAGCAAAATACAGATGCAATGTAGGATATATTGGACTGACTAGGCTTTTCTGATCGCACCCTTCTACTCTTGTGTTTACTTAGCTTCACTGGAAGTAGGAATCCCATCATGAAATTTACAGTTATACATTTTATGCAGCAAAACATGTCCCTATATCTCAGCTTTGGGATGTGGTAGGGCAACAATTACCACACCACTGTCTTTGTCAGGACCTCCCTGACACACGGTGTGGGTTTGAAGAAGAGCTGAGGAGGTCACATATTTCACCCAAAAAAACACTAAGGGGTACCCCTTTGTGTTTTTTTAGACTCAATTTTTGACCGTCTCAGATTTCTTCCAAACTCACGGTGTTGATTAGGCAGGTCCTGACTTACACAAAGGTGTGATTATTTTCAGAATATCTCATCCCAAAGCTGAGATATGAGGACAAACTTAACTGGGAATTTCTCTCAATAGGTTTATTGGTGTTGAATATATTGGAATTAAATTTATGAGCTTTTTATACGTCCAATAAAGCAAAATACAGATGCAATGTAGGATATATTGGACTGACTAGGCTTTTCTGATCGCACCCTTCTACTCATGTGTTTACCTAGCTTCACTGGAAGTAGGAATCCCATCATGAAATTTACAGTTATACATTTTATGCAGCACAGCATGTCCCTATATCTTACCTTTGGGATGTGGTAGGGCAACAATTACCACACCACTGTCTTTGTCAGGACCTCTCTGACACACGGTGTGGGTTTGAAGAAGATCTGAGGAGGTCACATATTTCACCCAAAAAAACACTAAGGGGTACCCCTTTGTGTTTTTTTAGACTCAATTTTTGACCGTCTCAGATTTCTTCCAAACTCACGGTGTTGATTAGGCAGGTCCTGACTTACACAAAGGTGTGATTATTTTCAGCCTATCTCATCCCAAAGCTGAGATATGAGGACAAACTTAACTGGGAATTTCTCTCAATAGGTTTATTGGTATTGAATATATTGGAATTAAATTTATGAGCTTTTTATACGTCCAATAAAGCAAAATACAGATGCAATGTAGGATATATTGGACTGACTAGGCTTTTCTGATCGCACCCTTCTACTCATGTGTTTACCTAGCTTCACTGGAAGTAGGAATCCCATCATGAAATTTACAGTTATACATTTTATGCAGCACAACATGTCCCTATATCTTAGCTTTGGGATGTGGTAGGGCAACAATTACCACACCACTGTCTTTGTCAGGACCTCTCTGACACACGGTGTGGGTTTGAAGAAGATCTGAGGAGGTCACATATTTCACCCAAAAAAACACTAAGGGGTACCCCTTTGTGTTTTTTTAGACTCAATTTTTGACCGTCTCAGATTTCTTCCAAACCCACAGTGTTGATTAGGCAGGTCCTGACTTAGACAAAGGTGTGATTATTTTCAGCCTATGTCATCCCAAAGCTGAGATATGAGGACAAACTTAACTGGGATTTTCTCTCAATAGGTTTATTGGTGTTGAATATATTGGAATTAAATTTATGAGCTTTTTATACGTCCAATAAAGCAAAATACAGATGCAATGTAGGATATATTGGACTGACTAGGCTTTTCTGATCGCACCCTTCTACTCATGTGTTTACCTAGCTTCACTGGAAGTAGGAATCCCATCATGAAATTTACAGTTATACATTTTATGCAGCACAACATGTCCCTATATCTTAGCTTTGGGATGTGGTAGGGCAACAATTACCACACCACTGTCTTTGTCAGGACCTCCCTGACACACGGTGTGGGTTTGAAGAAGATCTGAGGAGGTCACATATTTCACCCAAAAAAACACTAAGGGGTACCCCTTTGTGTTTTTTTAGACTCAATTTTTGACCGTCTCAGATTTCTTCCAAACCCACGGTGTTGATTAGGCAGGTCCTGACTTAGACAAAGGTGTGATTATTTTCAGCCTATCTCATCCCAAAGCTGAGATATGAGGACAAACTTAACTGGGATTTTCTCTCAATAGGCTTATTGGTGTTGAATATATTGGAATTAAATTTATGAGCTTTTTATACGTCCAATAATGCAAAATACAGATGCAATGTAGGATTTATTGGACTGAGTAGGCTTTTCTGATCACACCCTTCTACTCTTGTGTTTACTTAGCTTCACTGGAAGTAGGAATCCCATCATGAAATTTACAGTTATACATTTTATGCAGCAAAACATGTCCCTATATCTCAGCTTTGGGATGTGGTAGGGCAACAATTACCACACCACTGTCTTTGTCAGGACCTCCCTGACACACGGTGTGGGTTTGAAGAAGAGCTGAGGAGGTCACATATTTCACCCAAAAAAACACTAAGGGGTACCCCTTTGTGTTTTTTTAGACTCAATTTATGACCGTCTCAGATTTCTTCCAAACTCACGGTGTTGATTAGGCAGGTCCTGACTTACACAAAGTGTGATTATTTTCAGCCTATCTCATCCCAAAGCTGAGATATGAAGACAAACTTAACTGGGAATTTCTCTCAATAGGTTTATTGGTGTTGAATATATTGGAATTAAATTTATGAGCTTTTTATACGTCCAATAAAGCAAAATACAGATGCAATGTAGGATTTATTGGACTGACTAGGCTTTTCTGATTGCACCCTTCTACTCTTGTGTTTACCTAGCTTCACTGGAAGTAGGAATCCCATCATGAAATTTACAGTTATACATTTTATGCAGCAAAACATGTCCCTATATCTCAGCTTTGGGATGTGGTAGGGCAAAAATTACCACACCACTGTCTTCGTCAGGACCTCTCTGACACACGGTGTGGGTTTGAAGAAGAGCTGAGGAGGTCACATATTTCACCCAAAAAAACACTAAGGGGTACCCCTTTGTGCTTTTTTAGACTCAATTTTTGACCGTCTCAGATTTCTTCCAAACTCATGGTGTTGATTAGGCAGGTCCTGACTTACACAAAGGTGTGATTATGTTCAGCCTATCTCATCCCAAAGCTGAAATATGAGGACAAACTTAACTGGGATTTTCTCTCAATAGGTTTATTGGTGTTGAATATATTGGAATTAAATTTATGAGCTTGTTATATGTCCAATAAAGCAAAATACAGATGCAATGTAGGATATATTGGACTGACTAGGCTTTTCCGATTGCACCCTTCTACTCTTGTGTTTACCTAGCTTCACTGGAAGTAGGAATCCCATCATGAATTTACAGTTATACATTTTATGCAGCAAAACATGTCCATTTATCTCAGCTTTGGGATGTGGTAGGGCAAAATTTACCACACCACTGTCTTCGTCAGGACCTCTCTGACACACGGTGTGGGTTTGAAGAAGAGCTGAGGAGGTCACATATTTCACCCAAAAAAACACTAAGGGGTACCCCTTTGTGTTTTTTTAGACTAAATTTTTGACCGTCTCAGATTTCTTCCAAACCCACGGTGTTGATTAGGCAGGTCCTGACTTAGACAAAGGTGTGATTATTTTCAGCCTATCTCATCCCAAAGCTGAGATATGAGGACAAACTTAACTGGGATTTTCTCTCAATAGGCTTATTGGTGTTGAATATATTGGAATTAAATTTATGAGCTTTTTATACGTCCAATAAAGCAAAATACAGATGCAATGTAGAATATATTGGACTGACTAGGCTTTTCTGATTGCACCCTTCTACTCTTGTGTTTACCTAGCTTCACTGGAAGTAGGAATCCCATCATGAAATTTACAGTTATACATTTTATGCAGCAAAACATGTCCCTATATCTCAGCTTTGGGATGTGGTAGGGCAAAAATTACCACACCACTGTCTTCGTCAGGACCTCTCTGACACACGGTGTGGGTTTGAAGAAGATCTGAGGAGGTCACATATTTCACCCAAAAAAACACTAAGGGGTACCCCTTTGTGTTTTTTTAGACTCAATTTTTGACCATCTCAGATTTCTTCCAAACCCACGGTGTTGATTAGGCAGGTCCTGACTTAGACAAAGGTGTGATTATTTTCAGCCTATCTCATCCCAAAGCTGAGATATGAGGACAAACTTAACTGGGATTTTCTCTCAATAGGCTTATTGGTGTTGAATATATTGGAATTAAATTTATGAGCTTTTTATACGTCCAATAAAGCAAAATACAGATGCAATGTAGGATTTATTGGACTGAGTAGGCTTTTCTGATCACACCCTTCTACTCTTGTGTTTACTTAGCTTCACTGGAAGTAGGAATCCCATCATGAAATTTACAGTTATACATTTTATGCAGCAAAACATGTCCCTATATCTCAGCTTTGGGATGTGGTAGGGCAACAATTACCACACCACTGTCTTTGTCAGGACCTCCCTGACACACGGTGTGGGTTTGAAGAAGAGCTGAGGAGGTCACATATTTCACCCAAAAAAACACTAAGGGGTACCCCTTTGTGTTTTTTTAGACTCAATTTATGACCGTCTCAGATTTCTTCCAAACTCACGGTGTTGATTAGGCAGGTCCTGACTTACACAAAGTGTGATTATTTTCAGCCTATCTCATCCCAAAGCTGAGATATGAAGACAAACTTAACTGGGAATTTCTCTCAATAGGTTTATTGGTGTTGAATATATTGGAATTAAATTTATGAGCTTTTTATACGTCCAATAAAGCAAAATACAGATGCAATGTAGGATTTATTGGACTGACTAGGCTTTTCTGATTGCACCCTTCTACTCTTGTGTTTACCTAGCTTCACTGGAAGTAGGAATCCCATCATGAAATTTACAGTTATACATTTTATGCAGCAAAACATGTCCCTATATCTCAGCTTTGGGATGTGGTAGGGCAAAAATTACCACACCACTGTCTTCGTCAGGACCTCTCTGACACACGGTGTGGGTTTGAAGAAGAGCTGAGGAGGTCACATATTTCACCCAAAAAAACACTAAGGGGTACCCCTTTGTGCTTTTTTAGACTCAATTTTTGACCGTCTCAGATTTCTTCCAAACTCATGGTGTTGATTAGGCAGGTCCTGACTTACACAAAGGTGTGATTATGTTCAGCCTATCTCATCCCAAAGCTGAAATATGAGGACAAACTTAACTGGGATTTTCTCTCAATAGGTTTATTGGTGTTGAATATATTGGAATTAAATTTATGAGCTTGTTATATGTCCAATAAAGCAAAATACAGATGCAATGTAGGATATATTGGACTGACTAGGCTTTTCCGATTGCACCCTTCTACTCTTGTGTTTACCTAGCTTCACTGGAAGTAGGAATCCCATCATGAATTTACAGTTATACATTTTATGCAGCAAAACATGTCCATTTATCTCAGCTTTGGGATGTGGTAGGGCAAAAATTACCACACCACTGTCTTCGTCAGGACCTCTCTGACACACGGTGTGGGTTTGAAGAAGAGCTGAGGAGGTCACATATTTCACCCAAAAAAACACTAAGGGGTACCCCTTTGTGTTTTTTAGACTAAATTTTTGACCGTCTCAGATTTCTTCCAAACTCACGATGTTGATTAGGCAGGTCCTGACTTACACAAAGGTGTGATTATTTTCAGCCTATCTCATCCCAAAGCTGAGATATGAGGACAAAGTTAACTGGGAATTTCTCTCAATAGGTTTATTGGTGTTGAATATATTGGAATTAAATTTATGAGCTTTTTATACGTCCAATAAAGCAAAATACAGATGCAATGTAGAATATATTGGACTGACTAGGCTTTTCTGATTGCACCCTTCTACTCTTGTGTTTACCTAGCTTCACTGGAAGTAGGAATCCCATCATGAAATTTACAGTTATACATTTTATGCAGCAAAACATGTCCCTATATCTCAGCTTTGGGATGTGGTAGGGCAAAAATTACCACACCACTGTCTTCGTCAGGACCTCTCTGACACACGGTGTGGGTTTGAAAAAGAGCTGAGGAGGTCACATATTTCACCCAAAAAAACACTAAGGGGTACCCCTTTGTGTTTTTTAGACTAAATTTTTGACCGTCTCAGATTTCTTCCAAACTCACGATGTTGATTAGGCAGGTCCTGACTTACACAAAGGTGTGATTATTTTCAGCCTATCTCATCCCAAAGCTGAGATATGAGGACAAAGTTAACTGGGAATTTCTCTCAATAGGTTTATTGGTGTTGAATATATTGGAATTAAATTTATGAGCTTTTTATACGTCCAATAAAGCAAAATACAGATGCAATGTAGAATATATTGGACTGACTAGGCTTTTCTGATTGCACCCTTCTACTCTTGTGTTTACCTAGCTTCACTGGAAGTAGGAATCCCATCATGAAATTTACAGTTATACATTTTATGCAGCAAAACATGTCCCTATATCTCAGCTTTGGGATGTGGTAGGGCAAAAATTACCACACCACTGTCTTCGTCAGGACCTCTCTGACACACGGTGTGGGTTTGAAAAAGAGCTGAGGAGGTCACATATTTCACCCAAAAAAACACTAAGGGGTACCCCTTTGTGTTTTTTTAGACTCAATTTTTGACCGTCTCAGATTTCTTCCAAACTCATGGTGTTGATTAGGCAGGTCCTGACTTACACAAAGGTGTGATTATTTTCAGCCTATCTCATCCCAAAGCTGAGATATGAGGACAAACTTAACTGGGAATTTCTCTCAATAGGTTTATTGGTGTTGAATATATTGGAATTAAATTTATGAGCTTTTTATACGTCCAATAAAGCAAAATACAGATGCAATGTAGGATATATTGGACTGACTAGGCTTTTCTGATCGCACCCTTCTACTCATGTGTTTACCTAGCTTCACTGGAAGTAGGAATCCCATCATGAAATTTACAGTTATACATTTTATGCAGCAAAACATGTCCCTATATCTCAGCTTTGGGATGTGGTAGGGCAACAATTACCACACCACTGTCTTTGTCAGGACCTCCCTGACACACGGTGTGGGTTTGAAGAAGAGCTGAGGAGGTCACATATTTCACCCAAAAAAACACTAAGGGGTACCCCTTTGTGTTTTTTTAGACTCAATTTTTGACCGTCTCAGATTTCTTCCAAACTCACGGTGTTGATTAGGCAGGTCCTGACTTACACAAAGGTGTGATTATTTTCAGCCTATCTCATCCCAAAGCTGAGATATGAAGACAAACTTAACTGGGAATTTCTCTCAATAGGTTTATTGGTGTTGAATATATTGGAAGTAAATTTATGAGCTTTTTATACGTCCAATAAAGCAAAATACAGATGCAATGTAGAATATATTGGACTGACTAGGCTTTTCTGATTGCACCCTTCTACTCTTGTGTTTACCTAGCTTCACTGGAAGTAGGAATCCCATCATGAATTTACAGTTATACATTTTATGCAGCAAAACATGTCCATTTATCTCAGCTTTGGGATGTGGTAGGGCAAAAATTACCACACCACTGTCTTCGTCAGGACCTCTCTGACACACGGTGTGGGTTTGAAGAAGAGCTGAGGAGGTCACATATTTCACCCAAAAAAACACTAAGGGGTACCCCTTTGTGTTTTTTAGACTAAATTTTTGACCGTCTCAGATTTCTTCCAAACTCACGATGTTGATTAGGCAGGTCCTGACTTACACAAAGGTGTGATTATTTTCAGCCTATCTCATCCCAAAGCTGAGATATGAGGACAAACTTAACTGGGAATTTCTCTCAATAGGTTTATTGGTGTTGAATATATTGGAATTAAATTTATGAGCTTTTTATACGTCCAATAAAGCAAAATACAGATGCAATGTAGAATATATTGGACTGACTAGGCTTTTCTGATTGCACCCTTCTACTCTTGTGTTTACCTAGCTTCACTGGAAGTAGGAATCCCATCATGAAATTTACAGTTATACATTTTATGCAGCAAAACATGTCCCTATATCTCAGCTTTGGGATGTGGTAGGGCAAAAATTACCACACCACTGTCTTCGTCAGGACCTCTCTGACACACGGTGTGGGTTTGAAAAAGAGCTGAGGAGGTCATATATTTCACCCAAAAAAACACTAAGGGGTACCCCTTTGTGTTTTTTTAGACTCAATTTTTGACCGTCTCAGATTTCTTCCAAACTCATGGTGTTGATTAGGCAGGTCCTGACTTACACAAAGGTGTGATTATTTTCAGCCTATCTCATCCCAAAGCTGAGATATGAGGACAAACTTAACTGGGAATTTCTCTCAATAGGTTTATTGGTGTTGAATATATTGGAATTAAATTTATGAGCTTTTTATACGTCCAATAAAGCAAAATACAGATGCAATGTAGGATATATTGGACTGACTAGGCTTTTCTGATCGCACCCTTCTACTCATGTGTTTACCTAGCTTCACTGGAAGTAGGAATCCCATCATGAAATTTACAGTTATACATTTTATGCAGCAAAACATGTCCCTATATCTCAGCTTTGGGATGTGGTAGGGCAACAATTACCACACCACTGTCTTTGTCAGGACCTCCCTGACACACGGTGTGGGTTTGAAGAAGAGCTGAGGAGGTCACATATTTCACCCAAAAAAACACTAAGGGGTACCCCTTTGTGTTTTTTTAGACTCAATTTTTGACCGTCTCAGATTTCTTCCAAACTCACGGTGTTGATTAGGCAGGTCCTGACTTACACAAAGGTGTGATTATTTTCAGCCTATCTCATCCCAAAGCTGAGATATGAAGACAAACTTAACTGGGAATTTCTCTCAATAGGTTTATTGGTGTTGAATATATTGGAAGTAAATTTATGAGCTTTTTATACGTCCAATAAAGCAAAATACAGATGCAATGTAGAATATATTGGACTGACTAGGCTTTTCTGATTGCACCCTTCTACTCTTGTGTTTACCTAGCTTCACTGGAAGTAGGAATCCCATCATGAAATTTACAGTTATACATTTTATGCAGCAAAACGTGTCCCTATATCTCAGCTTTGGGATGTGGTAGGGCAACAATTACCACACCACTGTCTTCGTCAGGACCTCTCTGACACACGGTGTGGGTTTGAAGAAGAGCTGAGGAGGTCACATATTTCACCCAAAAAAACACTAAGGGGTACCCCTTTGTGTTTTTTTAGACTCAATTTTTGACCGTCTCAGATTTCTTCCAAACTCATGGTGTTGATTAGGCAGGTCCTGACTTACACAAAGGTGTGATTATTTTCAGCCTATCTCATCCCAAAGCTGAGATATGAGGACAAACTTAACTGGGAATTTCTCTCAATAGGTTTATTGGTGTTGAATATATTGGAATTAAATTTATGAGCATTTTATACGTCCAATAAAGCAAAATACAGATGCAATGTAGGATATATTGGACTGACTAGGCTTTTCTGATCACACCCTTCTACTCATGTGTTTACCTAGCTTCACTGGAAGTAGGAATCCCATCATGAAATTTACAGTTATACATTTTATGCAGCACAACATGTCCCTATATCTTAGCTTTGGGATGTGGTAGGGCAACAATTACCACACCACTGTCTTTGTCAGGACCTCTCTGACACACGGTGTGGGTTTGAAGAAGATCTGAGGAGGTCACATATTTCACCCAAAAAAACACTAAGGGGTACCCCTTTGTGTGTTTTTAGACTCAATTTTTGACCATCTCAGATTTCTTCCAAACTCACGGTGTTGATTAGGCAGGTCCTGACTTAAACAAAGGTGTGATTATTTTCAGCCTATCTCATCCCAAAGCTGAGATATGAGGACAAACTTAACTGGGATTTTCTATCAATAGGTTTATTGGTGTTGAATATATTGGAATTAAATTTATGAGCTTTTTATACGTCCAATAAAGCAAAATACAGATGCAATGTAGGATATATTGGACTGACTAGGCTTTTCCGATTGCACCCTTCTACTCTTGTGTTTACCTAGCTTCACTGGAAGTAGGAATCCCATCATGAATTTACAGTTATACATTTTATGCAGCAAAACATGTCCATTTATCTCAGCTTTGGGATGTGGTAGGGCAAAAATTACCACACCACTGTCTTCGTCAGGACCTCTCTGACACACGGTGTGGGTTTGAAGAAGAGCTGAGGAGGTCACATATTTCACCCAAAAAAACACTAAGGGGTACCCCTTTGTGTTTTTTAGACTAAATTTTTGACCGTCTCAGATTTCTTCCAAACTCACGATGTTGATTAGGCAGGTCCTGACTTACACAAAGGTGTGATTATTTTCAGCCTATCTCATCCCAAAGCTGAGATATGAGGACAAACTTAACTGGGAATTTCTCTCAATAGGTTTATTGGTGTTGAATATATTGGAATTAAATTTATGAGCTTTTTATACGTCCAATAAAGCAAAATACAGATGCAATGTAGAATATATTGGACTGACTAGGCTTTTCTGATTGCACCCTTCTACTCTTGTGTTTACCTAGCTTCACTGGAAGTAGGAATCCCATCATGAAATTTACAGTTATACATTTTATGCAGCAAAACATGTCCCTATATCTCAGCTTTGGGATGTGGTAGGGCAAAAATTACCACACCACTGTCTTCGTCAGGACCTCTCTGACACACGGTGTGGGTTTGAAAAAGAGCTGAGGAGGTCACATATTTCACCCAAAAAAACACTAAGGGGTACCACTTTGTGTTTTTTTAGACTCAATTTTTGACCGTCTCAGATTTCTTCCAAACTCATGGTGTTGATTAGGCAGGTCCTGACTTACACAAAGGTGTGATTATTTTCAGCCTATCTCATCCCAAAGCTGAGATATGAGGACAAACTTAACTGGGAATTTCTCTCAATAGGTTTATTGGTGTTGAATATATTGGAATTAAATTTATGAGCTTTTTATACGTCCAATAAAGCAAAATACAGATGCAATGTAGGATATATTGGACTGACTAGGCTTTTCTGATCGCACCCTTCTACTCATGTGTTTACCTAGCTTCACTGGAAGTAGGAATCCCATCATGAAATTTACAGTTATACATTTTATGCAGCAAAACATGTCCCTATATCTCAGCTTTGGGATGTGGTAGGGCAACAATTACCACACCACTGTCTTTGTCAGGACCTCCCTGACACACGGTGTGGGTTTGAAGAAGAGCTGAGGAGGTCACATATTTCACCCAAAAAAACACTAAGGGGTACCCCTTTGTGTTTTTTTAGACTCAATTTTTGACCGTCTCAGATTTCTTCCAAACTCACGGTGTTGATTAGGCAGGTCCTGACTTACACAAAGGTGTGATTATTTTCAGCCTATCTAATCCCAAAGCTGAGATATGAAGACAAACTTAACTGGGAATTTCTCTCAATAGGTTTATTGGTGTTGAATATATTGGAAGTAAATTTATGAGCTTTTTATACGTCCAATAAAGCAAAATACAGATGCAATGTAGAATATATTGGACTGACTAGGCTTTTCTGATTGCACCCTTCTACTCTTGTGTTTACCTAGCTTCACTGGAAGTAGGAATCCCATCATGAAATTTACAGTTATACATTTTATGCAGCAAAACGTGTCCCTATATCTCAGCTTTGGGATGTGGTAGGGCAAAAATTACCACACCACTGTCTTCGTCAGGACCTCTCTGACACACGGTGTGGGTTTGAAGAAGAGCTGAGGAGGTCACATATTTCACCCAAAAAAACACTAAGGGGTACCCCTTTGTGTTTTTTTAGACTCAATTTTTGACCGTCTCAGATTTCTTCCAAACTCATGGTGTTGATTAGGCAGGTCCTGACTTACACAAAGGTGTGATTATTTTCAGCCTATCTCATCCCAAAGCTGAGATATGAGGACAAACTTAACTGGGAATTTCTCTCAATAGGTTTATTGGTGTTGAATATATTGGAATTAAATTTATGAGCTTTTTATACGTCCAATAAAGCAAAATACAGATGCAATGTAGGATATATTGGACTGACTAGGCTTTTCTGATCACACCCTTCTACTCATGTGTTTACCTAGCTTCACTGGAAGTAGGAATCCCATCATGAAATTTACAGTTATACATTTTATGCAGCAAAACATGTCCCTATATCTCAGCTTTGGGATGTGGTAGGGCAACAATTACCACACCACTGTCTTTGTCAGGACCTCCCTGACACACGGTGTGGGTTTGAAAAAGAGCTGAGGAGGTCACATATTTCACCCAAAAAAACACTAAGGGGTACCCCTTTGTGTTTTTTTAGACTCAATTTTTGACCGTCTCAGATTTCTTCCAAACTCACGGTGTTGATTAGGCAGGTCCTGACTTACACAAAGGTGTGATTATTTTCAGCCTATCTCATCCCAAAGCTGAGATATGAGGACAAACTTAACTGGGAATTTCTCTCAATAGGTTTATTGCTATTGAATATATTGGAATTAAATTTATGAGCTTTTTATACGTCCAATAAAGCAAAATACAGATGCAATGTAGGATATATTGGACTGACTAGGCTTTTCTGATCGCACCCTTCTACTCATGTGTTTACCTAGCTTCACTGGAAGTAGGAATCCCATCATGAAATTTACAGTTATACATTTTATGCAGCACAACATGTCCCTATATCTTAGCTTTGGGATGTGGTAGGGCAACATTTACCACACCACTGTCTTTGTCAGGACCTCTCTGACACACGGTGTGGGTTTGAAGAAGATCTGAGGAGGTCACATATTTCACCCAAAAAAACACTAAGGGGTACCCCTTTGTGTTTTTTTAGACTCAATTTTTGACCGTCTCAGATTTCTTCCAAACTCACGGTGTTGATTAGGCAGGTCCTGACTTACACAAAGGTGTGATTATTTTCAGCCTATCTCATCCCAAAGCTGAGATATGAGGACAAACTTAACTGGGAATTTCTCTCAATAGGTTTATTGGTATTGAATATATTGGAATTAAATTTATGAGCTTTTTATACGTCCAATAAAGCAAAATACAGATGCAATGTAGGATATATTGGACTGACTAGGCTTTTCTGATCGCACCCTTCTACTCATGTGTTTACCTAGCTTCACTGGAAGTAGGAATCCCATCATGAAATTTACAGTTATACATTTTATGCAGCACAACATGTCCCTATATCTTAGCTTTGGGATGTGGTAGGGCAACATTTACCACACCACTGTCTTTGTCAGGACCTCTCTGACACACGGTGTGGGTTTGAAGAAGATCTGAGGAGGTCACATATTTCACCCAAAAAAACACTAAGGGGTACCCCTTTGTGTTTTTTTAGACTCAATTTTTGACCGTCTCAGATTTCTTCCAAACCCACAGTGTTGATTAGGCAGGTCCTGACTTAGACAAAGGTGTGATTATTTTCAGCCTATGTCATCCCAAAGCTGAGATATGAGGACAAACTTAACTGGGATTTTCTCTCAATAGGCTTATTGGTGTTGAATATATTGGAATTAAATTTATGAGCTTTTTATACGTCCAATAAAGCAAAATACAGATGCAATGTAGGATTTATTGGACTGAGTAGGCTTTTCTGATCACACCCTTCTACTCTTGTGTTTACTTAGCTTCACTGGAAGTAAGAATCCCATCATGAAATTTACAGTTATACATTTTATGCAGCAAAACATGTCCCTATATCTCAGCTTTGGGATGTGGTAGGGCAACAATTACCACACCACTGTCTTTGTCAGGACCTCCCTGACACACGGTGTGGGTTTGAAGAAGAGCTGAGGAGGTCACATATTTCACCCAAAAAAACACTAAGGGGTACCCCTTTGTGTTTTTTTAGACTCAATTTATGACCGTCTCAGATTTCTTCCAAACTCACGGTGTTGATTAGGCAGGTCCTGACTTACACAAAGTGTGATTATTTTCAGCCTATCTCATCCCAAAGCTGAGATATGAAGACAAACTTAACTGGGAATTTCTCTCAATAGGTTTATTGGTGTTGAATATATTGGAATTAAATTTATGAGCTTTTTATACGTCCAATAAAGCAAAATACAGATGCAATGTAGGATTTATTGGACTGACTAGGCTTTTCTGATTGCACCCTTCTACTCTTGTGTTTACCTAGCTTCACTGGAAGTAGGAATCCCATCATGAAATTTACAGTTATACATTTTATGCAGCAAAACGTGTCCCTATATCTCAGCTTTGGGATGTGGTAGGGCAACAATTACCACACCACTGTCTTCGTCAGGACCTCTCTGACACACGGTGTGGGTTTGAAGAAGAGCTGAGGAGGTCACATATTTCACCCAAAAAAACACTAAGGGGTACCCCTTTGTGTTTTTTTAGACTCAATTTTTGACCGTCTCAGATTTCTTCCAAACTCATGGTGTTGATTAGGCAGGTCCTGACTTACACAAAGGTGTGATTATTTTCAGCCTATCTCATCCCAAAGCTGAGATATGAGGACAAACTTAACTGGGAATTTCTCTCAATAGGTTTATTGGTGTTGAATATATTGGAATTAAATTTATGAGCATTTTATACGTCCAATAAAGCAAAATACAGATGCAATGTAGGATATATTGGACTGACTAGGCTTTTCTGATCACACCCTTCTACTCATGTGTTTACCTAGCTTCACTGGAAGTAGGAATCCCATCATGAAATTTACAGTTATACATTTTATGCAGCACAACATGTCCCTATATCTTAGCTTTGGGATGTGGTAGGGCAACAATTACCACACCACTGTCTTTGTCAGGACCTCTCTGACACACGGTGTGGGTTTGAAGAAGATCTGAGGAGGTCACATATTTCACCCAAAAAAACACTAAGGGGTACCCCTTTGTGTGTTTTTAGACTCAATTTTTGACCATCTCAGATTTCTTCCAAACTCACGGTGTTGATTAGGCAGGTCCTGACTTAAACAAAGGTGTGATTATTTTCAGCCTATCTCATCCCAAAGCTGAGATATGAGGACAAACTTAACTGGGATTTTCTATCAATAGGTTTATTGGTGT
Source organism: Hoplias malabaricus (assembly GCF_029633855.1). Taxonomy (NCBI): domain Eukaryota; kingdom Metazoa; phylum Chordata; class Actinopteri; order Characiformes; family Erythrinidae; genus Hoplias; species Hoplias malabaricus. Next base: position 199,914 of record NW_027101075.1, on the reverse strand, counting down.
TGAATATATTGGAATTAAATTTATGAGCTTTTTATACGTCCAATAAAGCAAAATACAGATGCAATGTAGGATATATTGGACTGACTAGGCTTTTCCGATTGCACCCTTCTACTCTTGTGTTTACCTAGCTTCACTGGAAGTAGGAATCCCATCATGAATTTACAGTTATACATTTTATGCAGCAAAACATGTCCATTTATCTCAGCTTTGGGATGTGGTAGGGCAAAAATTACCACACCACTGTCTTCGTCAGGACCTCTCTGACACACGGTGTGGGTTTGAAGAAGATCTGAGGAGGTCACATATTTCACCCAAAAAAACACTAAGGGGTACCCCTTTGTGTGTTTTTAGACTCAATTTTTGACCATCTCAGATTTCTTCCAAACTCACGGTGTTGATTAGGCAGGTCCTGACTTAAACAAAGGTGTGATTATTTTCAGCCTATCTCATCCCAAAGCTGAGATATGAGGACAAACTTAACTGGGATTTTCTATCAATAGGTTTATTGGTGTTGAATATATTGGAATTAAATTTATGAGCTTTTTATACGTCCAATAAAGCAAAATACAGATGCAATGTAGGATTTATTGGACTGAGTAGGCTTTTCTGATCACACCCTTCTACTCTTGTGTTTACTTAGCTTCACTGGAAGTAAGAATCCCATCATGAAATTTACAGTTATACATTTTATGCAGCAAAACATGTCCCTATATCTCAGCTTTGGGATGTGGTAGGGCAACAATTACCACACCACTGTCTTTGTCAGGACCTCCCTGACACACGGTGTGGGTTTGAAGAAGAGCTGAGGAGGTCACATATTTCACCCAAAAAAACACTAAGGGGTACCCCTTTGTGTTTTTTTAGACTCAATTTATGACCGTCTCAGATTTCTTCCAAACTCACGGTGTTGATTAGGCAGGTCCTGACTTACACAAAGTGTGATTATTTTCAGCCTATCTCATCCCAAAGCTGAGATATGAAGACAAACTTAACTGGGAATTTCTCTCAATAGGTTTATTGGTGTTGAATATATTGGAATTAAATTTATGAGCTTTTTATACGTCCAATAAAGCAAAATACAGATGCAATGTAGGATTTATTGGACTGACTAGGCTTTTCTGATTGCACCCTTCTACTCTTGTGTTTACCTAGCTTCACTGGAAGTAGGAATCCCATCATGAAATTTACAGTTATACATTTTATGCAGCAAAACGTGTCCCTATATCTCAGCTTTGGGATGTGGTAGGGCAACAATTACCACACCACTGTCTTCGTCAGGACCTCTCTGACACACGGTGTGGGTTTGAAGAAGAGCTGAGGAGGTCACATATTTCACCCAAAAAAACACTAAGGGGTACCCCTTTGTGTTTTTTTAGACTCAATTTTTGACCGTCTCAGATTTCTTCCAAACTCATGGTGTTGATTAGGCAGGTCCTGACTTACACAAAGGTGTGATTATTTTCAGCCTATCTCATCCCAAAGCTGAGATATGAGGACAAACTTAACTGGGAATTTCTCTCAATAGGTTTATTGGTGTTGAATATATTGGAATTAAATTTATGAGCATTTTATACGTCCAATAAAGCAAAATACAGATGCAATGTAGGATATATTGGACTGACTAGGCTTTTCTGATCACACCCTTCTACTCATGTGTTTACCTAGCTTCACTGGAAGTAGGAATCCCATCATGAAATTTACAGTTATACATTTTATGCAGCACAACATGTCCCTATATCTTAGCTTTGGGATGTGGTAGGGCAACAATTACCACACCACTGTCTTTGTCAGGACCTCTCTGACACACGGTGTGGGTTTGAAGAAGATCTGAGGAGGTCACATATTTCACCCAAAAAAACACTAAGGGGTACCCCTTTGTGTGTTTTTAGACTCAATTTTTGACCATCTCAGATTTCTTCCAAACTCACGGTGTTGATTAGGCAGGTCCTGACTTAAACAAAGGTGTGATTATTTTCAGCCTATCTCATCCCAAAGCTGAGATATGAGGACAAACTTAACTGGGATTTTCTATCAATAGGTTTATTGGTGTTGAATATATTGGAATTAAATTTATGAGCTTTTTATACGTCCAATAAAGCAAAATACAGATGCAATGTAGGATATATTGGACTGACTAGGCTTTTCCGATTGCACCCTTCTACTCTTGTGTTTACCTAGCTTCACTGGAAGTAGGAATCCCATCATGAATTTACAGTTATACATTTTATGCAGCAAAACATGTCCATTTATCTCAGCTTTGGGATGTGGTAGGGCAAAAATTACCACACCACTGTCTTCGTCAGGACCTCTCTGACACACGGTGTGGGTTTGAAGAAGAGCTGAGGAGGTCACATATTTCACCCAAAAAAACACTAAGGGGTACCCCTTTGTGTTTTTTAGACTAAATTTTTGACCGTCTCAGATTTCTTCCAAACTCACGATGTTGATTAGGCAGGTCCTGACTTACACAAAGGTGTGATTATTTTCAGCCTATCTCATCCCAAAGCTGAGATATGAGGACAAACTTAACTGGGAATTTCTCTCAATAGGTTTATTGGTGTTGAATATATTGGAATTAAATTTATGAGCTTTTTATACGTCCAATAAAGCAAAATACAGATGCAATGTAGAATATATTGGACTGACTAGGCTTTTCTGATTGCACCCTTCTACTCTTGTGTTTACCTAGCTTCACTGGAAGTAGGAATCCCATCATGAAATTTACAGTTATACATTTTATGCAGCAAAACATGTCCCTATATCTCAGCTTTGGGATGTGGTAGGGCAAAAATTACCACACCACTGTCTTCGTCAGGACCTCTCTGACACACGGTGTGGGTTTGAAAAAGAGCTGAGGAGGTCACATATTTCACCCAAAAAAACACTAAGGGGTACCACTTTGTGTTTTTTTAGACTCAATTTTTGACCGTCTCAGATTTCTTCCAAACTCATGGTGTTGATTAGGCAGGTCCTGACTTACACAAAGGTGTGATTATTTTCAGCCTATCTCATCCCAAAGCTGAGATATGAGGACAAACTTAACTGGGAATTTCTCTCAATAGGTTTATTGGTGTTGAATATATTGGAATTAAATTTATGAGCTTTTTATACGTCCAATAAAGCAAAATACAGATGCAATGTAGGATATATTGGACTGACTAGGCTTTTCTGATCGCACCCTTCTACTCATGTGTTTACCTAGCTTCACTGGAAGTAGGAATCCCATCATGAAATTTACAGTTATACATTTTATGCAGCAAAACATGTCCCTATATCTCAGCTTTGGGATGTGGTAGGGCAACAATTACCACACCACTGTCTTTGTCAGGACCTCCCTGACACACGGTGTGGGTTTGAAGAAGAGCTGAGGAGGTCACATATTTCACCCAAAAAAACACTAAGGGGTACCCCTTTGTGTTTTTTTAGACTCAATTTTTGACCGTCTCAGATTTCTTCCAAACTCACGGTGTTGATTAGGCAGGTCCTGACTTACACAAAGGTGTGATTATTTTCAGCCTATCTAATCCCAAAGCTGAGATATGAAGACAAACTTAACTGGGAATTTCTCTCAATAGGTTTATTGGTGTTGAATATATTGGAAGTAAATTTATGAGCTTTTTATACGTCCAATAAAGCAAAATACAGATGCAATGTAGAATATATTGGACTGACTAGGCTTTTCTGATTGCACCCTTCTACTCTTGTGTTTACCTAGCTTCACTGGAAGTAGGAATCCCATCATGAAATTTACAGTTATACATTTTATGCAGCAAAACGTGTCCCTATATCTCAGCTTTGGGATGTGGTAGGGCAAAAATTACCACACCACTGTCTTCGTCAGGACCTCTCTGACACACGGTGTGGGTTTGAAGAAGAGCTGAGGAGGTCACATATTTCACCCAAAAAAACACTAAGGGGTACCCCTTTGTGTTTTTTTAGACTCAATTTTTGACCGTCTCAGATTTCTTCCAAACTCATGGTGTTGATTAGGCAGGTCCTGACTTACACAAAGGTGTGATTATTTTCAGCCTATCTCATCCCAAAGCTGAGATATGAGGACAAACTTAACTGGGAATTTCTCTCAATAGGTTTATTGGTGTTGAATATATTGGAATTAAATTTATGAGCTTTTTATACGTCCAATAAAGCAAAATACAGATGCAATGTAGGATATATTGGACTGACTAGGCTTTTCTGATCACACCCTTCTACTCATGTGTTTACCTAGCTTCACTGGAAGTAGGAATCCCATCATGAAATTTACAGTTATACATTTTATGCAGCAAAACATGTCCCTATATCTCAGCTTTGGGATGTGGTAGGGCAACAATTACCACACCACTGTCTTTGTCAGGACCTCCCTGACACACGGTGTGGGTTTGAAAAAGAGCTGAGGAGGTCACATATTTCACCCAAAAAAACACTAAGGGGTACCCCTTTGTGTTTTTTTAGACTCAATTTTTGACCGTCTCAGATTTCTTCCAAACTCACGGTGTTGATTAGGCAGGTCCTGACTTACACAAAGGTGTGATTATTTTCAGCCTATCTCATCCCAAAGCTGAGATATGAGGACAAACTTAACTGGGAATTTCTCTCAATAGGTTTATTGCTATTGAATATATTGGAATTAAATTTATGAGCTTTTTATACGTCCAATAAAGCAAAATACAGATGCAATGTAGGATATATTGGACTGACTAGGCTTTTCTGATCGCACCCTTCTACTCATGTGTTTACCTAGCTTCACTGGAAGTAGGAATCCCATCATGAAATTTACAGTTATACATTTTATGCAGCACAACATGTCCCTATATCTTAGCTTTGGGATGTGGTAGGGCAACATTTACCACACCACTGTCTTTGTCAGGACCTCTCTGACACACGGTGTGGGTTTGAAGAAGATCTGAGGAGGTCACATATTTCACCCAAAAAAACACTAAGGGGTACCCCTTTGTGTTTTTTTAGACTCAATTTTTGACCGTCTCAGATTTCTTCCAAACTCACGGTGTTGATTAGGCAGGTCCTGACTTACACAAAGGTGTGATTATTTTCAGCCTATCTCATCCCAAAGCTGAGATATGAGGACAAACTTAACTGGGAATTTCTCTCAATAGGTTTATTGGTATTGAATATATTGGAATTAAATTTATGAGCTTTTTATACGTCCAATAAAGCAAAATACAGATGCAATGTAGGATATATTGGACTGACTAGGCTTTTCTGATCGCACCCTTCTACTCATGTGTTTACCTAGCTTCACTGGAAGTAGGAATCCCATCATGAAATTTACAGTTATACATTTTATGCAGCACAACATGTCCCTATATCTTAGCTTTGGGATGTGGTAGGGCAACATTTACCACACCACTGTCTTTGTCAGGACCTCTCTGACACACGGTGTGGGTTTGAAGAAGATCTGAGGAGGTCACATATTTCACCCAAAAAAACACTAAGGGGTACCCCTTTGTGTTTTTTTAGACTCAATTTTTGACCGTCTCAGATTTCTTCCAAACCCACAGTGTTGATTAGGCAGGTCCTGACTTAGACAAAGGTGTGATTATTTTCAGCCTATGTCATCCCAAAGCTGAGATATGAGGACAAACTTAACTGGGATTTTCTCTCAATAGGCTTATTGGTGTTGAATATATTGGAATTAAATTTATGAGCTTTTTATACGTCCAATAAAGCAAAATACAGATGCAATGTAGGATTTATTGGACTGAGTAGGCTTTTCTGATCACACCCTTCTACTCTTGTGTTTACTTAGCTTCACTGGAAGTAGGAATCCCATCATGAAATTTACAGTTATACATTTTATGCAGCAAAACATGTCCCTATATCTCAGCTTTGGGATGTGGTAGGGCAACAATTACCACACCACTGTCTTTGTCAGGACCTCCCTGACACACGGTGTGGGTTTGAAGAAGAGCTGAGGAGGTCACATATTTCACCCAAAAAAACACTAAAGGGTACCCCTTTGTGTTTTTTTAGACTCAATTTATGACCGTCTCAGATTTCTTCCAAACTCACGGTGTTGATTAGGCAGGTCCTGACTTACACAAAGTGTGATTATTTTCAGCCTATCTCATCCCAAAGCTGAGATATGAAGACAAACTTAACTGGGAATTTCTCTCAATAGGTTTATTGGTGTTGAATATATTGGAATTAAATTTATGAGCTTTTTATACGTCCAATAAAGCAAAATACAGATGCAATGTAGGATTTATTGGACTGACTAGGCTTTTCTGATTGCACCCTTCTACTCTTGTGTTTACCTAGCTTCACTGGAAGTAGGAATCCCATCATGAAATTTACAGTTATACATTTTATGCAGCAAAACATGTCCCTATATCTCAGCTTTGGGATGTGGTAGGGCAAAAATTACCACACCACTGTCTTTGTCAGGACCTCTCTGACACACGGTGTGGGTTTGAAGAAGAGCTGAGGAGGTCACATATTTCACCCAAAAAAACACTAAGGGGTACCCCTTTGTGCTTTTTTAGACTCAATTTTTGACCGTCTCAGATTTCTTCCAAACTCATGATGTTGATTAGGCAGGTCCTGACTTACACAAAGGTGTGATTATTTTCAGCCTATCTCATCCCAAAGCTGAGATATGAGGACAAACTTAACTGGGAATTTCTCTCAATAGGTTTATTGGTATTGAATATATTGGAATTAAATTTATGAGCTTTTTATACGTCCAATAAAGCAAAATACAGATGCAATGTAGGATATATTGGACTGACTAGGCTTTTCTGATCGCACCCTTCTACTCATGTGTTTACCTAGCTTCACTGGAAGTAGGAATCCCATCATGAAATTTACAGTTATACATTTTATGCAGCACAACATGTCCCTATATCTTAGCTTTGGGATGTGGTAGGGCAACATTTACCACACCACTGTCTTTGTCAGGACCTCTCTGACACACGGTGTGGGTTTGAAGAAGATCTGAGGAGGTCACATATTTCACACAAAAAAACACTAAGGGGTACCCCTTTGTGTTTTTTTAGACTCAATTTTTGACCGTCTCAGATTTCTTCCAAACCCACAGTGTTGATTAGGCAGGTCCTGACTTAGACAAAGGTGTGATTATTTTCAGCCTATGTCATCCCAAAGCTGAGATATGAGGACAAACTTAACTGGGATTTTCTCTCAATAGGTTTCTTGGTGTTGAATATATTGGAATTAAATTTATGAGCTTTTTATACGTCCAATAAAGCAAAATACAGATGCAATGTAGGATATATTGGACTGACTAGGCTTTTCTGATCGCACCCTTCTACTCATGTGTTTACCTAGCTTCACTGGAAGTAGGAATCCCATCATGAAATTTACAGTTATACATTTTATGCAGCACAACATGTCCCTATATCTTAGCTTTGGGATGTGGTAGGGCAACAATTACCACACCACTGTCTTTGTCAGGACCTCTCTGACACACGGTGTGGGTTTGAAAAAGAGCTGAGGAGGTCACATATTTCACCCAAAAAAACACTAAGGGGTACCCCTTTGTGTTTTTTTAGACTCAATTTTTGACCGTCTCAGATTTCTTCCAAACCCACGGTGTTGATTAGGCAGGTCCTGACTTAGACAAAGGTGTGATTATTTTCAGCCTATCTCATCCCAAAGCTGAGATATGAGGACAAACTTAACTGGGATTTTCTCTCAATAGGCTTATTGGTGTTGAATATATTGGAATTAAATTTATGAGCTTTTTATACGTCCAATAAAGCAAAATACAGATGCAATGTAGGATTTATTGGACTGAGTAGGCTTTTCTGATCACACCCTTCTACTCTTGTGTTTACTTAGCTTCACTGGAAGTAGGAATCCCATCATGAAATTTACAGTTATACATTTTATGCAGCAAAACATGTCCCTATATCTCAGCTTTGGGATGTGGTAGGGCAACAATTACCACACCACTGTCTTTGTCAGGACCTCCCTGACACACGGTGTGGGTTTGAAGAAGAGCTGAGGAGGTCACATATTTCACCCAAAAAAACACTAAGGGGTACCCCTTTGTGTTTTTTTAGACTCAATTTATGACCGTCTCAGATTTCTTCCAAACTCACGGTGTTGATTAGGCAGGTCCTGACTTACACAAAGTGTGATTATTTTCAGCCTATCTCATCCCAAAGCTGAGATATGAAGACAAACTTAACTGGGAATTTCTCTCAATAGGTTTATTGGTGTTGAATATATTGGAATTAAATTTATGAGCTTTTTATACGTCCAATAAAGCAAAATACAGATGCAATGTAGGATTTATTGGACTGACTAGGCTTTTCTGATTGCACCCTTCTACTCTTGTGTTTACCTAGCTTCACTGGAAGTAGGAATCCCATCATGAAATTTACAGTTATACATTTTATGCAGCAAAACATGTCCCTATATCTCAGCTTTGGGATGTGGTAGGGCAAAAATTACCACACCACTGTCTTTGTCAGGACCTCTCTGACACACGGTGTGGGTTTGAAGAAGAGCTGAGGAGGTCACATATTTCACCCAAAAAAACACTAAGGGGTACCCCTTTGTGCTTTTTTAGACTCAATTTTTGACCGTCTCAGATTTCTTCCAAACTCATGGTGTTGATTAGGCAGGTCCTGACTTACACAAAGGTGTGATTATGTTCAGCCTATCTCATCCCAAAGCTGAAATATGAGGACAAACTTAACTGGGATTTTCTCTCAATAGGTTTATTGGTGTTGAATATATTGGAATTAAATTTATGAGCTTGTTATATGTCCAATAAAGCAAAATACAGATGCAATGTAGGATATATTGGACTGACTAGGCTTTTCTGATCGCACCCTTCTACTCTTGTGTTTACTTAGCTTCACTGGAAGTAGGAATCCCATCATGAAATTTACAGTTATACATTTTATGCAGCACAACATGTCCCTATATCTCAGCTTTGGGATGTGGTAGGGCAACAATTACCACACCACTGTCTTCGTCAGGACCTCTCTGACACACGGTGTGGGTTTGAAGAAGAGCTGAGGAGGTCACATATTTCACCCAAAAAAACTAAGGGGTACCCCTTTGTGTTTTTTTAGACTCAATTTTTGACCGTCTCAGATTTCTTCCAAACTCATGGTGTTGATTAGGCAGGTCCTGACTTACACAAAGGTGTGATTATTTTTAGCCTATCTCGTCCCAAAGCTGAGATATGAAGACAAACTTAACTGGGAATTTCTCTCAATAGGTTTATTGGTGTTGAATATATTGGAATTAAATTTATGAGCTTTTTATACGTCCAATAAAGCAAAATACAGATGCAATGTAGAATATATTGGACTGACTAGGCTTTTCTGATTGCACCCTTCTACTCTTGTGTTTACCTAGCTTCACTGGAAGTAGGAATCCCATCATGAAATTTACAGTTATACATTTTATGCAGCAAAACATGTCCCTATATCTCAGCTTTGGGATGTGGTAGGGCAAAAATTACCACACCACTGTCTTCGTCAGGACCTCTCTGACACACGGTGTGGGTTTGAAGAAGAGCTGAGGAGGTCACATATTTCACCCAAAAAAACACTAAGGGGTACCCCTTTGTGTTTTTTTAGACTCAATTTTTGACCGTCTCAGATTTCTTCCAAACTCATGGTGTTGATTAGGCAGGTCCTGACTTACACAAAGGTGTGATTATTTTCAGCCTATCTCATCCCAAAGCTGAGATATGAGAACAAACTTAACTGGGATTTTCTCTCAATAGGTTTATTGGTGTTGAATATATTGGAATTAAATTTATGAGCTTGTTATATGTCCAATAAAGCAAAATACAGATGCAATGTAGGATATATTGGACTGACTAGGCTTTTCTGATCGCACCCTTCTACTCTTGTGTTTACCTAGCTTCACTGGAAGTAGGAATCCCATCATGAAATTTACAGTTATACATTTTATGCAGCAAAACATGTCCCTATATCTCAGCTTTGGGATGTGGTAGGGCAACAATTACCACACCACTGTCTTTGTCAGGACCTCCCTGACACATGGTGTGGGTTTGAAGAAGATCTGAGGAGGTCACATATTTCACCCAAAAAACACTAAGGGGTACCCCTTTGTGTTTTTTAGACTCAATTTTTGACCGTCTCAGATTTCTTCCAAACTCACGGTGTTGATTAGGCAGGTCCTGACTTACACAAAGGTGTGATTATTTTCAGCCTATCTCATCCCAAAGCTGAGATATGAGGACAAACTTAACTGGGAATTTCTCTCAATAGGTTTATTGGTGTTGAATATATTGGAATTAAATTTATGAGCTTTTTATACATCCAATAAAGCAAAATATAGATGCAATGTAGGATATATTGGACTGACTAGGCTTTTCTGATCGCACCCTTCTACTCATGTGTTTACCTAGCTTCACTGGAAGTAGGAATCCCATTATGAAATTTACAGTTATACATTTTATGCAGCACAACATGTCCCTATATCTCAGCTTTGGGATGTGATAGGGCAACAATTACCACACCACTGTCTTTGTCAGGACCTCTCTGACACACGGTGTGGGTTTGAAGAAGATCTGAGGAGGTCACATATTTCACCCAAAAAAACACTAAGGGGTACCCCTTTGTGTTTTTTTAGACTAAATTCTTGACCGTCTCAGATTTCCTCCAAACTCACGATGTTGATTAGGCAGGTCCTGACTTACACAAAGGTGTGATTATGTTCAGCCTATCTCATCCCAAAGCTGAAATATGAGGACAAACTTAACTGGGATTTTCTCTCAATAGGTTTTTTGGTGTTAAATATATTGGAATTAAATTTATGAGCTTTTTATACATCCAATAAAGCAAAATACAGATGCAATGTAGGATATATTGGACTGACTAGGCTTTTCTGATTGCACCCTTCTACTCTTGTGTTTACCTAGCTTCACTGGAAGTAGGAATCCCATCATGAAATTTACAGTTATACATTTTATGCAGCAAAACATGTCCCTATATCTCAGCTTTGGGATGTGGTAGGGCAACAATTACCACACCACTGTCTTTGTCAGGACCTCCCTGACACACGGTGTGGGTTTGAAAAAGAGCTGAGGAGGTCACATATTTCACCCAAAAAAACACTAAGGGGTACCCCTTTGTGTTTTTTTAGACTCAATTTTTGACCGTCTCAGATTTCTTCCAAACTCACGGTGTTGATTAGGCAGGTCCTGACTTACACAAAGGTGTGATTATTTTCAGCCTATCTCATCCCAAAGCTGAGATATGAGGACAAACTTAACTGGGAATTTCTCTCAATAGGTTTATTGGTATTGAGTATATTGGAATTAAATTTATGAGCTTTTTATACGTCCAATAAAGCAAAATACAGATGCAATGTAGGATATATTGGACTGACTAGGCTTTTCTGATCGCACCCTTCTACTCATGTGTTTACCTAGCTTCACTGGAAGTAGGAATCCCATCATGAAATTTACAGTTATACATTTTATGCAGCACAACATGTCCCTATATCTTAGCTTTGGGATGTGGTAGGGCAACATTTACCACACCACTGTCTTTGTCAGGACCTCTCTGACACACGGTGTGGGTTTGAAGAAGATCTGAGGAGGTCACATATTTCACACAAAAAAACACTAAGGGGTACCCCTTTGTGTTTTTTTAGACTCAATTTTTGACCGTCTCAGATTTCTTCCAAACCCACAGTGTTGATTAGGCAGGTCCTGACTTAGACAAAGGTGTGATTATTTTCAGCCTATGTCATCCCAAAGCTGAGATATGAGGACAAACTTAACTGGGATTTTCTCTCAATAGGTTTATTGGTGTTGAATATATTGGAATTAAATTTATGAGCTTTTTATACGTCCAATAAAGCAAAATACAGATGCAATGTAGGATATATTGGACTGACTAGGCTTTTCTGATCGCACCCTTCTACTCATGTGTTTACCTAGCTTCACTGGAAGTAGGAATCCCATCATGAAATTTACAGTTATACATTTTATGCAGCACAACATGTCCCTATATCTTAGCTTTGGGATGTGGTAGGGCAACAATTACCACACCACTGTCTTTGTCAGGACCTCTCTGACACACGGTGTGGGTTTGAAGAAGATCTGAGGAGGTCACATATTTCACCCAAAAAAACACTAAGGGGTACCCCTTTGTGTTTTTTTAGACTCAATTTTTGACCGTCTCAGATTTCTTCCAAACCCACGGTGTTGATTAGGCAGGTCCTGACTTAGACAAAGGTGTGATTATTTTCAGCCTATCTCATCCCAAAGCTGAGATATGAGGACAAACTTAACTGGGATTTTCTCTCAATAGGCTTATTGGTGTTGAATATATTGGAATTAAATTTATGAGCTTGTTATATGTCCAATAAAGCAAAATACAGATGCAATGTAGGATATATTGGACTGACTAGGCTTTTCTGATCGCACCCTTCTACTCTTGTGTTTACTTAGCTTCACTGGAAGTAGGAATCCCATCATGAAATTTACAGTTATACATTTTATGCAGCACAACATGTCCCTATATCTCAGCTTTGGGATGTGGTAGGGCAAAAATTACCACACCACTGTCTTCGTCAGGACCTCTCTGACACACGGTGTGGGTTTGAAGAAGATCTGAGGAGGTCACATATTTCACCCAAAAAAACACTAAGGGGTACCCCTTTGTGTTTTTTTAGACTCAATTTTTGACCATCTCAGATTTCTTCCAAACCCACGGTGTTGATTAGGCAGGTCCTGACTTAGACAAAGGTGTGATTATTTTCAGCCTATCTCATCCCAAAGCTGAGATATGAGGACAAACTTAACTGGGATTTTCTCTCAATAGGCTTATTGGTGTTGAATATATTGGAATTAAATTTATGAGCTTTTTATACGTCCAATAAAGCAAAATACAGATGCAATGTAGGATTTATTGGACTGAGTAGGCTTTTCTGATCACACCCTTCTACTCTTGTGTTTACTTAGCTTCACTGGAAGTAGGAATCCCATCATGAAATTTACAGTTATACATTTTATGCAGCAAAACATGTCCCTATATCTCAGCTTTGGGATGTGGTAGGGCAACAATTACCACACCACTGTCTTTGTCAGGACCTCCCTGACACACGGTGTGGGTTTGAAGAAGAGCTGAGGAGGTCACATATTTCACCCAAAAAAACACTAAGGGGTACCCCTTTGTGTTTTTTTAGACTCAATTTATGACCGTCTCAGATTTCTTCCAAACTCACGGTGTTGATTAGGCAGGTCCTGACTTACACAAAGTGTGATTATTTTCAGCCTATCTCATCCCAAAGCTGAGATATGAAGACAAACTTAACTGGGAATTTCTCTCAATAGGTTTATTGGTGTTGAATATATTGGAATTAAATTTATGAGCTTGTTATATGTCCAATAAAGCAAAATACAGATGCAATGTAGGATATATTGGACTGACTAGGCTTTTCCGATTGCACCCTTCTACTCTTGTGTTTACCTAGCTTCACTGGAAGTAGGAATCCCATCATGAATTTACAGTTATACATTTTATGCAGCAAAACATGTCCCTATATCTCAGCTTTGGGATGTGGTAGGGCAAAAATTACCACACCACTGTCTTCGTCAGGACCTCTCTGACACACGGTGTGGGTTTGAAGAAGAGCTGAGGAGGTCACATATTTCACCCAAAAAAACACTAAGGGGTACCCCTTTGTGTTTTTTAGACTAAATTTTTGACCGTCTCAGATTTCTTCCAAACTCACGATGTTGATTAGGCAGGTCCTGACTTACACAAAGGTGTGATTATTTTCAGCCTATCTCATCCCAAAGCTGAGATATGAGGACAAACTTAACTGGGAATTTCTCTCAATAGGTTTATTGGTGTTGAATATATTGGAATTAAATTTATGAGCTTTTTATACGTCCAATAAAGCAAAATACAGATGCAATGTAGAATATATTGGACTGACTAGGCTTTTCTGATTGCACCCTTCTACTCTTGTGTTTACCTAGCTTCACTGGAAGTAGGAATCCCATCATGAAATTTACAGTTATACATTTTATGCAGCAAAACATGTCCCTATATCTCAGCTTTGGGATGTGGTAGGGCAAAAATAACCACACCACTGTCTTCGTCAGGACCTCTCTGACACACGGTGTGGGTTTGAAAAAGAGCTGAGGAGGTCACATATTTCACCCAAAAAAACACTAAGGGGTACCCCTTTGTGTTTTTTTTAGACTCAATTTTTGACCGTCTCAGATTTCTTCCAAACTCATGGTGTTGATTAGGCAGGTCCTGACTTACACAAAGGTGTGATTATTTTCAGCCTATCTCATCCCAAAGCTGAGATATGAGGACAAACTTAACTGGGAATTTCTCTCAATAGGTTTATTGGTATTGAATATATTGGAATTAAATTTATGAGCTTTTTATACGTCCAATAAAGCAAAATACAGATGCAATGTAGGATATATTGGACTGACTAGGCTTTTCTGATCGCACCCTTCTACTCATGTGTTTACCTAGCTTCACTGGAAGTAGGAATCCCATCATGAAATTTACAGTTATACATTTTATGCAGCACAACATGTCCCTATATCTTAGCTTTGGGATGTGGTAGGGCAACATTTACCACACCACTGTCTTTGTCAGGACCTCTCTGACACACGGTGTGGGTTTGAAGAAGATCTGAGGAGGTCACATATTTCACCCAAAAAAACACTAAGGGGTACCCCTTTGTGTTTTTTTAGACTCAATTTTTGACCGTCTCAGATTTCTTCCAAACTCACGGTGTTGATTAGGCAGGTCCTGACTTACACAAAGGTGTGATTATTTTCAGCCTATCTCATCCCAAAGCTGAGATATGAGGACAAACTTAACTGGGAATTTCTCTCAATAGGTTTATTGGTATTGAGTATATTGGAATTAAATTTATGAGCTTTTTATACGTCCAATAAAGCAAAATACAGATGCAATGTAGGATATATTGGACTGACTAGGCTTTTCTGATCGCACCCTTCTACTCATGTGTTTACCTAGCTTCACTGGAAGTAGGAATCCCATCATGAAATTTACAGTTATACATTTTATGCAGCACAACATGTCCCTATATCTTAGCTTTGGGATGTGGTAGGGCAACATTTACCACACCACTGTCTTTGTCAGGACCTCTCTGACACACGGTGTGGGTTTGAAGAAGATCTGAGGAGGTCACATATTTCACACAAAAAAACACTAAGGGGTACCCCTTTGTGTTTTTTTAGACTCAATTTTTGACCGTCTCAGATTTCTTCCAAACCCACAGTGTTGATTAGGCAGGTCCTGACTTAGACAAAGGTGTGATTATTTTCAGCCTATGTCATCCCAAAGCTGAGATATGAGGACAAACTTAACTGGGATTTTCTCTCAATAGGTTTATTGGTGTTGAATATATTGGAATTAAATTTATGAGCTTTTTATACGTCCAATAAAGCAAAATACAGATGCAATGTAGGATATATTGGACTGACTAGGCTTTTCTGATCGCACCCTTCTACTCATGTGTTTACCTAGCTTCACTGGAAGTAGGAATCCCATCATGAAATTTACAGTTATACATTTTATGCAGCACAACATGTCCCTATATCTCAGCTTTGGGATGTGATAGGGCAACAATTACCACACCACTGTCTTTGTCAGGACCTCTCTGACACACGGTGTGGGTTTGAAGAAGATCTGAGGAGGTCACATATTTCACCCAAAAAAACACTAAGGGGTACCCCTTTGTGTTTTTTTAGACTAAATTTTTGACCGTCTCAGATTTCTTCCAAACTCACGGTGTTGATTAGGCAGGTCCTGACTTACACAAAGGTGTGATTATTTTCAGCCTATCTCATCCCAAAGCTGAGATATGAAGACAAACTTAACTGGGAATTTCTCTCAATAGGTTTATTGGTGTTGAATATATTGGAATTAAATTTATGAGCTTTTTATACGTCCAATAAAGCAAAATACAGATGCAATGTAGGATATATTGGACTGACTAGGCTTTTCTGATCGCACCCTTCTACTCTTGTGTTTACTTAGCTTCACTGGAAGTAGGAATCCCATCATGAAATTTACAGTTATACATTTTATGCAGCAAAACATGTCCCTATATCTCAGCTTTGGGATGTGGTAGGGCAACAATTACCACACCACTGTCTTTGTCAGGACCTCCCTGACACACGGTGTGGGTTTGAAAAAGAGCTGAGGAGGTCACATATTTCACCCAAAAAAACACTAAGGGGTACCCCTTTGTGTTTTTTTAGACTCAATTTTTGACCGTCTCAGATTTCTTCCAAACTCACGGTGTTGATTAGGCAGGTCCTGACTTACACAAAGGTGTGATTATTTTCAGCCTATCTCATCCCAAAGCTGAGATATGAGGACAAACTTAACTGGGAATTTCTCTCAATAGGTTTATTGGTATTGAATATATTGGAATTAAATTTATGAGCTTTTTATACGTCCAATAAAGCAAAATACAGATGCAATGTAGGATATATTGGACTGACTAGGCTTTTCTGATCGCACCCTTCTACTCATGTGTTTACCTAGCTTCACTGGAAGTAGGAATCCCATCATGAAATTTACAGTTATACATTTTATGCAGCACAACATGTCCCTATATCTTAGCTTTGGGATGTGGTAGGGCAACATTTACCACACCACTGTCTTTGTCAGGACCTCTCTGACACACGGTGTGGGTTTGAAGAAGATCTGAGGAGGTCACATATTTCACACAAAAAAACACTAAGGGGTACCCCTTTGTGTTTTTTTAGACTCAATTTTTGACCGTCTCAGATTTCTTCCAAACCCACAGTGTTGATTAGGCAGGTCCTGACTTAGACAAAGGTGTGATTATTTTCAGCCTATGTCATCCCAAAGCTGAGATATGAGGACAAACTTAACTGGGATTTTCTCTCAATAGGTTTATTGGTGTTGAATATATTGGAATTAAATTTATGAGCTTTTTATACGTCCAATAAAGCAAAATACAGATGCAATGTAGGATATATTGGACTGACTAGGCTTTTCTGATCGCACACTTCTACTCATGTGTTTACCTAGCTTCACTGGAAGTAGGAATCCCATCATGAAATTTACAGTTATACATTTTATGCAGCACAACATGTCCCTATATCTTAGCTTTGGGATGTGGTAGGGCAACATTTACCACACCACTGTCTTTGTCAGGACCTCTCTGACACACGGTGTGGGTTTGAAGAAGATCTGAGGAGGTCACATATTTCACCCAAAAAAACACTAAGGGGTACCCCTTTGTGTTTTTTTAGACTCAATTTTTGACCGTCTCAGATTTCTTCCAAACCCACAGTGTTGATTAGGCAGGTCCTGACTTAGACAAAGGTGTGATTATTTTCAGCCTATGTCATCCCAAAGCTGAGATATGAGGACAAACTTAACTGGGATTTTCTCTCAATAGGCTTATTGGTGTTGAATATATTGGAATTAAATTTATGAGCTTTTTATACGTCCAATAAAGCAAAATACAGATGCAATGTAGGATTTATTGGACTGAGTAGGCTTTTCTGATCACACCCTTCTACTCTTGTGTTTACTTAGCTTCACTGGAAGTAGGAATCCCATCATGAAATTTACAGTTATACATTTTATGCAGCAAAACATGTCCCTATATCTCAGCTTTGGGATGTGGTAGGGCAACAATTACCACACCACTGTCTTTGTCAGGACCTCCCTGACACACGGTGTGGGTTTGAAGAAGAGCTGAGGAGGTCACATATTTCACCCAAAAAAACACTAAGGGGTACCCCTTTGTGTTTTTTTAGACTCAATTTATGACCGTCTCAGATTTCTTCCAAACTCACGGTGTTGATTAGGCAGGTCCTGACTTACACAAAGTGTGATTATTTTCAGCCTATCTCATCCCAAAGCTGAGATATGAAGACAAACTTAACTGGGAATTTCTCTCAATAGGTTTATTGGTGTTGAATATATTGGAATTAAATTTATGAGCTTTTTATACGTCCAATAAAGCAAAATACAGATGCAATGTAGGATTTATTGGACTGACTAGGCTTTTCTGATTGCACCCTTCTACTCTTGTGTTTACCTAGCTTCACTGGAAGTAGGAATCCCATCATGAAATTTACAGTTATACATTTTATGCAGCAAAACATGTCCCTATATCTCAGCTTTGGGATGTGGTAGGGCAAAAATTACCACACCACTGTCTTTGTCAGGACCTCTCTGACACACGGTGTGGGTTTGAAGAAGAGCTGAGGAGGTCACATATTTCACCCAAAAAAACACTAAGGGGTACCCCTTTGTGCTTTTTTAGACTCAATTTTTGACCGTCTCAGATTTCTTCCAAACTCATGATGTTGATTAGGCAGGTCCTGACTTACACAAAGGTGTGATTATTTTCAGCCTATCTCATCCCAAAGCTGAGATATGAGGACAAACTTAACTGGGAATTTCTCTCAATAGGTTTATTGGTATTGAATATATTGGAATTAAATTTATGAGCTTTTTATACGTCCAATAAAGCAAAATACAGATGCAATGTAGGATATATTGGACTGACTAGGCTTTTCTGATCGCACCCTTCTACTCATGTGTTTACCTAGCTTCACTGGAAGTAGGAATCCCATCATGAAATTTACAGTTATACATTTTATGCAGCACAACATGTCCCTATATCTTAGCTTTGGGATGTGGTAGGGCAACATTTACCACACCACTGTCTTTGTCAGGACCTCTCTGACACACGGTGTGGGTTTGAAGAAGATCTGAGGAGGTCACATATTTCACACAAAAAAACACTAAGGGGTACCCCTTTGTGTTTTTTTAGACTCAATTTTTGACCGTCTCAGATTTCTTCCAAACCCACAGTGTTGATTAGGCAGGTCCTGACTTAGACAAAGGTGTGATTATTTTCAGCCTATGTCATCCCAAAGCTGAGATATGAGGACAAACTTAACTGGGATTTTCTCTCAATAGGTTTCTTGGTGTTGAATATATTGGAATTAAATTTATGAGCTTTTTATACGTCCAATAAAGCAAAATACAGATGCAATGTAGGATATATTGGACTGACTAGGCTTTTCTGATCGCACCCTTCTACTCATGTGTTTACCTAGCTTCACTGGAAGTAGGAATCCCATCATGAAATTTACAGTTATACATTTTATGCAGCACAACATGTCCCTATATCTTAGCTTTGGGATGTGGTAGGGCAACAATTACCACACCACTGTCTTTGTCAGGACCTCTCTGACACACGGTGTGGGTTTGAAAAAGAGCTGAGGAGGTCACATATTTCACCCAAAAAAACACTAAGGGGTACCCCTTTGTGTTTTTTTAGACTCAATTTTTGACCGTCTCAGATTTCTTCCAAACCCACGGTGTTGATTAGGCAGGTCCTGACTTAGACAAAGGTGTGATTATTTTCAGCCTATCTCATCCCAAAGCTGAGATATGAGGACAAACTTAACTGGGATTTTCTCTCAATAGGCTTATTGGTGTTGAATATATTGGAATTAAATTTATGAGCTTTTTATACGTCCAATAAAGCAAAATACAGATGCAATGTAGGATTTATTGGACTGAGTAGGCTTTTCTGATCACACCCTTCTACTCTTGTGTTTACTTAGCTTCACTGGAAGTAGGAATCCCATCATGAAATTTACAGTTATACATTTTATGCAGCAAAACATGTCCCTATATCTCAGCTTTGGGATGTGGTAGGGCAACAATTACCACACCACTGTCTTTGTCAGGACCTCCCTGACACACGGTGTGGGTTTGAAGAAGAGCTGAGGAGGTCACATATTTCACCCAAAAAAACACTAAGGGGTACCCCTTTGTGTTTTTTTAGACTCAATTTATGACCGTCTCAGATTTCTTCCAAACTCACGGTGTTGATTAGGCAGGTCCTGACTTACACAAAGTGTGATTATTTTCAGCCTATCTCATCCCAAAGCTGAGATATGAAGACAAACTTAACTGGGAATTTCTCTCAATAGGTTTATTGGTGTTGAATATATTGGAATTAAATTTATGAGCTTTTTATACGTCCAATAAAGCAAAATACAGATGCAATGTAGGATTTATTGGACTGACTAGGCTTTTCTGATTGCACCCTTCTACTCTTGTGTTTACCTAGCTTCACTGGAAGTAGGAATCCCATCATGAAATTTACAGTTATACATTTTATGCAGCAAAACATGTCCCTATATCTCAGCTTTGGGATGTGGTAGGGCAAAAATTACCACACCACTGTCTTTGTCAGGACCTCTCTGACACACGGTGTGGGTTTGAAGAAGAGCTGAGGAGGTCACATATTTCACCCAAAAAAACACTAAGGGGTACCCCTTTGTGCTTTTTTAGACTCAATTTTTGACCGTCTCAGATTTCTTCCAAACTCATGGTGTTGATTAGGCAGGTCCTGACTTACACAAAGGTGTGATTATGTTCAGCCTATCTCATCCCAAAGCTGAAATATGAGGACAAACTTAACTGGGATTTTCTCTCAATAGGTTTATTGGTGTTGAATATATTGGAATTAAATTTATGAGCTTGTTATATGTCCAATAAAGCAAAATACAGATGCAATGTAGGATATATTGGACTGACTAGGCTTTTCTGATCGCACCCTTCTACTCTTGTGTTTACTTAGCTTCACTGGAAGTAGGAATCCCATCATGAAATTTACAGTTATACATTTTATGCAGCACAACATGTCCCTATATCTCAGCTTTGGGATGTGGTAGGGCAACAATTACCACACCACTGTCTTCGTCAGGACCTCTCTGACACACGGTGTGGGTTTGAAGAAGAGCTGAGGAGGTCACATATTTCACCCAAAAAAACTAAGGGGTACCCCTTTGTGTTTTTTTAGACTCAATTTTTGACCGTCTCAGATTTCTTCCAAACTCATGGTGTTGATTAGGCAGGTCCTGACTTACACAAAGGTGTGATTATTTTTAGCCTATCTCGTCCCAAAGCTGAGATATGAAGACAAACTTAACTGGGAATTTCTCTCAATAGGTTTATTGGTGTTGAATATATTGGAATTAAATTTATGAGCTTTTTATACGTCCAATAAAGCAAAATACAGATGCAATGTAGAATATATTGGACTGACTAGGCTTTTCTGATTGCACCCTTCTACTCTTGTGTTTACCTAGCTTCACTGGAAGTAGGAATCCCATCATGAAATTTACAGTTATACATTTTATGCAGCAAAACATGTCCCTATATCTCAGCTTTGGGATGTGGTAGGGCAAAAATTACCACACCACTGTCTTCGTCAGGACCTCTCTGACACACGGTGTGGGTTTGAAGAAGAGCTGAGGAGGTCACATATTTCACCCAAAAAAACACTAAGGGGTACCCCTTTGTGTTTTTTTAGACTCAATTTTTGACCGTCTCAGATTTCTTCCAAACTCATGGTGTTGATTAGGCAGGTCCTGACTTACACAAAGGTGTGATTATTTTCAGCCTATCTCATCCCAAAGCTGAGATATGAGAACAAACTTAACTGGGATTTTCTCTCAATAGGTTTATTGGTGTTGAATATATTGGAATTAAATTTATGAGCTTGTTATATGTCCAATAAAGCAAAATACAGATGCAATGTAGGATATATTGGACTGACTAGGCTTTTCTGATCGCACCCTTCTACTCTTGTGTTTACCTAGCTTCACTGGAAGTAGGAATCCCATCATGAAATTTACAGTTATACATTTTATGCAGCAAAACATGTCCCTATATCTCAGCTTTGGGATGTGGTAGGGCAACAATTACCACACCACTGTCTTTGTCAGGACCTCCCTGACACATGGTGTGGGTTTGAAGAAGATCTGAGGAGGTCACATATTTCACCCAAAAAACACTAAGGGGTACCCCTTTGTGTTTTTTAGACTCAATTTTTGACCGTCTCAGATTTCTTCCAAACTCACGGTGTTGATTAGGCAGGTCCTGACTTACACAAAGGTGTGATTATTTTCAGCCTATCTCATCCCAAAGCTGAGATATGAGGACAAACTTAACTGGGAATTTCTCTCAATAGGTTTATTGGTGTTGAATATATTGGAATTAAATTTATGAGCTTTTTATACATCCAATAAAGCAAAATATAGATGCAATGTAGGATATATTGGACTGACTAGGCTTTTCTGATCGCACCCTTCTACTCATGTGTTTACCTAGCTTCACTGGAAGTAGGAATCCCATTATGAAATTTACAGTTATACATTTTATGCAGCACAACATGTCCCTATATCTCAGCTTTGGGATGTGATAGGGCAACAATTACCACACCACTGTCTTTGTCAGGACCTCTCTGACACACGGTGTGGGTTTGAAGAAGATCTGAGGAGGTCACATATTTCACCCAAAAAAACACTAAGGGGTACCCCTTTGTGTTTTTTTAGACTAAATTCTTGACCGTCTCAGATTTCCTCCAAACTCACGATGTTGATTAGGCAGGTCCTGACTTACACAAAGGTGTGATTATGTTCAGCCTATCTCATCCCAAAGCTGAAATATGAGGACAAACTTAACTGGGATTTTCTCTCAATAGGTTTTTTGGTGTTAAATATATTGGAATTAAATTTATGAGCTTTTTATACATCCAATAAAGCAAAATACAGATGCAATGTAGGATATATTGGACTGACTAGGCTTTTCTGATTGCACCCTTCTACTCTTGTGTTTACCTAGCTTCACTGGAAGTAGGAATCCCATCATGAATTTACAGTTATACATTTTATGCAGCAAAACATGTCCATTTATCTCAGCTTTGGGATGTGGTAGGGCAAAAATTACCACACCACTGTCTTCGTCAGGACCTCTCTGACACACGGTGTGGGTTTGAAGAAGAGCTGAGGAGGTCACATATTTCACCCAAAAAAACACTAAGGGGTACCCCTTTGTGTTTTTTAGACTAAATTTTTGACCGTCTCAGATTTCTTCCAAACTCACGATGTTGATTAGGCAGGTCCTGACTTACACAAAGGTGTGATTATTTTCAGCCTATCTCATCCCAAAGCTGAGATATGAGGACAAACTTAACTGGGAATTTCTCTCAATAGGTTTATTGGTGTTGAATATATTGGAATTAAATTTATGAGCTTTTTATACGTCCAATAAAGCAAAATACAGATGCAATGTAGGATATATTGGACTGACTAGGCTTTTCTGATCGCACCCTTCTACTCTTGTGTTTACTTAGCTTCACTGGAAGTAGGAATCCCATCATGAAATTTACAGTTATACATTTTATGCAGCAAAACATGTCCCTATATCTCAGCTTTGGGATGTGGTAGGGCAACAATTACCACACCACTGTCTTTGTCAGGACCTCCCTGACACACGGTGTGGGTTTGAAAAAGAGCTGAGGAGGTCACATATTTCACCCAAAAAAACACTAAGGGGTACCCCTTTGTGTTTTTTTAGACTCAATTTTTGACCGTCTCAGATTTCTTCCAAACTCACGGTGTTGATTAGGCAGGTCCTGACTTACACAAAGGTGTGATTATTTTCAGCCTATCTCATCCCAAAGCTGAGATATGAGGACAAACTTAACTGGGAATTTCTCTCAATAGGTTTATTGGTATTGAGTATATTGGAATTAAATTTATGAGCTTTTTATACGTCCAATAAAGCAAAATACAGATGCAATGTAGGATATATTGGACTGACTAGGCTTTTCTGATCGCACCCTTCTACTCATGTGTTTACCTAGCTTCACTGGAAGTAGGAATCCCATCATGAAATTTACAGTTATACATTTTATGCAGCACAACATGTCCCTATATCTTAGCTTTGGGATGTGGTAGGGCAACATTTACCACACCACTGTCTTTGTCAGGACCTCTCTGACACACGGTGTGGGTTTGAAGAAGATCTGAGGAGGTCACATATTTCACACAAAAAAACACTAAGGGGTACCCCTTTGTGTTTTTTTAGACTCAATTTTTGACCGTCTCAGATTTCTTCCAAACCCACAGTGTTGATTAGGCAGGTCCTGACTTAGACAAAGGTGTGATTATTTTCAGCCTATGTCATCCCAAAGCTGAGATATGAGGACAAACTTAACTGGGATTTTCTCTCAATAGGTTTATTGGTGTTGAATATATTGGAATTAAATTTATGAGCTTTTTATACGTCCAATAAAGCAAAATACAGATGCAATGTAGGATATATTGGACTGACTAGGCTTTTCTGATCGCACCCTTCTACTCATGTGTTTACCTAGCTTCACTGGAAGTAGGAATCCCATCATGAAATTTACAGTTATACATTTTATGCAGCACAACATGTCCCTATATCTTAGCTTTGGGATGTGGTAGGGCAACAATTACCACACCACTGTCTTTGTCAGGACCTCTCTGACACACGGTGTGGGTTTGAAGAAGATCTGAGGAGGTCACATATTTCACCCAAAAAAACACTAAGGGGTACCCCTTTGTGTTTTTTTAGACTCAATTTTTGACCGTCTCAGATTTCTTCCAAACCCACGGTGTTGATTAGGCAGGTCCTGACTTAGACAAAGGTGTGATTATTTTCAGCCTATCTCATCCCAAAGCTGAGATATGAGGACAAACTTAACTGGGATTTTCTCTCAATAGGCTTATTGGTGTTGAATATATTGGAATTAAATTTATGAGCTTGTTATATGTCCAATAAAGCAAAATACAGATGCAATGTAGGATATATTGGACTGACTAGGCTTTTCTGATCGCACCCTTCTACTCTTGTGTTTACTTAGCTTCACTGGAAGTAGGAATCCCATCATGAAATTTACAGTTATACATTTTATGCAGCACAACATGTCCCTATATCTCAGCTTTGGGATGTGGTAGGGCAAAAATTACCACACCACTGTCTTCGTCAGGACCTCTCTGACACACGGTGTGGGTTTGAAGAAGATCTGAGGAGGTCACATATTTCACCCAAAAAAACACTAAGGGGTACCCCTTTGTGTTTTTTTAGACTCAATTTTTGACCATCTCAGATTTCTTCCAAACCCACGGTGTTGATTAGGCAGGTCCTGACTTAGACAAAGGTGTGATTATTTTCAGCCTATCTCATCCCAAAGCTGAGATATGAGGACAAACTTAACTGGGATTTTCTCTCAATAGGCTTATTGGTGTTGAATATATTGGAATTAAATTTATGAGCTTTTTATACGTCCAATAAAGCAAAATACAGATGCAATGTAGGATTTATTGGACTGAGTAGGCTTTTCTGATCACACCCTTCTACTCTTGTGTTTACTTAGCTTCACTGGAAGTAGGAATCCCATCATGAAATTTACAGTTATACATTTTATGCAGCAAAACATGTCCCTATATCTCAGCTTTGGGATGTGGTAGGGCAACAATTACCACACCACTGTCTTTGTCAGGACCTCCCTGACACACGGTGTGGGTTTGAAGAAGAGCTGAGGAGGTCACATATTTCACCCAAAAAAACACTAAGGGGTACCCCTTTGTGTTTTTTTAGACTCAATTTATGACCGTCTCAGATTTCTTCCAAACTCACGGTGTTGATTAGGCAGGTCCTGACTTACACAAAGTGTGATTATTTTCAGCCTATCTCATCCCAAAGCTGAGATATGAAGACAAACTTAACTGGGAATTTCTCTCAATAGGTTTATTGGTGTTGAATATATTGGAATTAAATTTATGAGCTTTTTATACGTCCAATAAAGCAAAATACAGATGCAATGTAGGATTTATTGGACTGACTAGGCTTTTCTGATTGCACCCTTCTACTCTTGTGTTTACCTAGCTTCACTGGAAGTAGGAATCCCATCATGAAATTTACAGTTATACATTTTATGCAGCAAAACATGTCCCTATATCTCAGCTTTGGGATGTGGTAGGGCAAAAATTACCACACCACTGTCTTCGTCAGGACCTCTCTGACACACGGTGTGGGTTTGAAGAAGAGCTGAGGAGGTCACATATTTCACCCAAAAAAACACTAAGGGGTACCCCTTTGTGCTTTTTTAGACTCAATTTTTGACCGTCTCAGATTTCTTCCAAACTCATGGTGTTGATTAGGCAGGTCCTGACTTACACAAAGGTGTGATTATGTTCAGCCTATCTCATCCCAAAGCTGAAATATGAGGACAAACTTAACTGGGATTTTCTCTCAATAGGTTTATTGGTGTTGAATATATTGGAATTAAATTTATGAGCTTGTTATATGTCCAATAAAGCAAAATACAGATGCAATGTAGGATATATTGGACTGACTAGGCTTTTCCGATTGCACCCTTCTACTCTTGTGTTTACCTAGCTTCACTGGAAGTAGGAATCCCATCATGAATTTACAGTTATACATTTTATGCAGCAAAACATGTCCCTATATCTCAGCTTTGGGATGTGGTAGGGCAAAAATTACCACACCACTGTCTTCGTCAGGACCTCTCTGACACACGGTGTGGGTTTGAAGAAGAGCTGAGGAGGTCACATATTTCACCCAAAAAAACACTAAGGGGTACCCCTTTGTGTTTTTTAGACTAAATTTTTGACCGTCTCAGATTTCTTCCAAACTCACGATGTTGATTAGGCAGGTCCTGACTTACACAAAGGTGTGATTATTTTCAGCCTATCTCATCCCAAAGCTGAGATATGAGGACAAACTTAACTGGGAATTTCTCTCAATAGGTTTATTGGTGTTGAATATATTGGAATTAAATTTATGAGCTTTTTATACGTCCAATAAAGCAAAATACAGATGCAATGTAGAATATATTGGACTGACTAGGCTTTTCTGATTGCACCCTTCTACTCTTGTGTTTACCTAGCTTCACTGGAAGTAGGAATCCCATCATGAAATTTACAGTTATACATTTTATGCAGCAAAACATGTCCCTATATCTCAGCTTTGGGATGTGGTAGGGCAAAAATAACCACACCACTGTCTTCGTCAGGACCTCTCTGACACACGGTGTGGGTTTGAAAAAGAGCTGAGGAGGTCACATATTTCACCCAAAAAAACACTAAGGGGTACCCCTTTGTGTTTTTTTTAGACTCAATTTTTGACCGTCTCAGATTTCTTCCAAACTCATGGTGTTGATTAGGCAGGTCCTGACTTACACAAAGGTGTGATTATTTTCAGCCTATCTCATCCCAAAGCTGAGATATGAGGACAAACTTAACTGGGAATTTCTCTCAATAGGTTTATTGGTATTGAATATATTGGAATTAAATTTATGAGCTTTTTATACGTCCAATAAAGCAAAATACAGATGCAATGTAGGATATATTGGACTGACTAGGCTTTTCTGATCGCACCCTTCTACTCATGTGTTTACCTAGCTTCACTGGAAGTAGGAATCCCATCATGAAATTTACAGTTATACATTTTATGCAGCACAACATGTCCCTATATCTTAGCTTTGGGATGTGGTAGGGCAACATTTACCACACCACTGTCTTTGTCAGGACCTCTCTGACACACGGTGTGGGTTTGAAGAAGATCTGAGGAGGTCACATATTTCACCCAAAAAAACACTAAGGGGTACCCCTTTGTGTTTTTTTAGACTCAATTTTTGACCGTCTCAGATTTCTTCCAAACTCACGGTGTTGATTAGGCAGGTCCTGACTTACACAAAGGTGTGATTATTTTCAGCCTATCTCATCCCAAAGCTGAGATATGAGGACAAACTTAACTGGGAATTTCTCTCAATAGGTTTATTGGTATTGAATATATTGGAATTAAATTTATGAGCTTTTTATACGTCCAATAAAGCAAAATACAGATGCAATGTAGGATATATTGGACTGACTAGGCTTTTCTGATCGCACCCTTCTACTCATGTGTTTACCTAGCTTCACTGGAAGTAGGAATCCCATCATGAAATTTACAGTTATACATTTTATGCAGCACAACATGTCCCTATATCTTAGCTTTGGGATGTGGTAGGGCAACATTTACCACACCACTGTCTTTGTCAGGACCTCTCTGACACACGGTGTGGGTTTGAAGAAGATCTGAGGAGGTCACATATTTCACCCAAAAAAACACTAAGGGGTACCCCTTTGTGTTTTTTTAGACTCAATTTTTGACCGTCTCAGATTTCTTCCAAACCCACAGTGTTGATTAGGCAGGTCCTGACTTAGACAAAGGTGTGATTATTTTCAGCCTATGTCATCCCAAAGCTGAGATATGAGGACAAACTTAACTGGGATTTTCTCTCAATAGGTTTATTGGTGTTGAATATATTGGAATTAAATTTATGAGCTTTTTATACGTCCAATAAAGCAAAATACAGATGCAATGTAGGATATATTGGACTGACTAGGCTTTTCTGATCGCACCCTTCTACTCATGTGTTTACCTAGCTTCACTGGAAGTAGGAATCCCATCATGAAATTTACAGTTATACATTTTATGCAGCACAACATGTCCCTATATCTCAGCTTTGGGATGTGATAGGGCAACAATTACCACACCACTGTCTTTGTCAGGACCTCTCTGACACACGGTGTGGGTTTGAAGAAGATCTGAGGAGGTCACATATTTCACCCAAAAAAACACTAAGGGGTACCCCTTTGTGTTTTTTTAGACTAAATTTTTGACCGTCTCAGATTTCTTCCAAACTCACGGTGTTGATTAGGCAGGTCCTGACTTACACAAAGGTGTGATTATTTTCAGCCTATCTCATCCCAAAGCTGAGATATGAAGACAAACTTAACTGGGAATTTCTCTCAATAGGTTTATTGGTGTTGAATATATTGGAATTAAATTTATGAGCTTTTTATACGTCCAATAAAGCAAAATACAGATGCAATGTAGGATATATTGGACTGACTAGGCTTTTCTGATCGCACCCTTCTACTCTTGTGTTTACTTAGCTTCACTGGAAGTAGGAATCCCATCATGAAATTTACAGTTATACATTTTATGCAGCAAAACATGTCCCTATATCTCAGCTTTGGGATGTGGTAGGGCAACAATTACCACACCACTGTCTTTGTCAGGACCTCCCTGACACACGGTGTGGGTTTGAAAAAGAGCTGAGGAGGTCACATATTTCACCCAAAAAAACACTAAGGGGTACCCCTTTGTGTTTTTTTAGACTCAATTTTTGACCGTCTCAGATTTCTTCCAAACTCACGGTGTTGATTAGGCAGGTCCTGACTTACACAAAGGTGTGATTATTTTCAGCCTATCTCATCCCAAAGCTGAGATATGAGGACAAACTTAACTGGGAATTTCTCTCAATAGGTTTATTGGTATTGAATATATTGGAATTAAATTTATGAGCTTTTTATACGTCCAATAAAGCAAAATACAGATGCAATGTAGGATATATTGGACTGACTAGGCTTTTCTGATCGCACCCTTCTACTCATGTGTTTACCTAGCTTCACTGGAAGTAGGAATCCCATCATGAAATTTACAGTTATACATTTTATGCAGCACAACATGTCCCTATATCTTAGCTTTGGGATGTGGTAGGGCAACATTTACCACACCACTGTCTTTGTCAGGACCTCTCTGACACACGGTGTGGGTTTGAAGAAGATCTGAGGAGGTCACATATTTCACCCAAAAAAACACTAAGGGGTACCCCTTTGTGTTTTTTTAGACTCAATTTTTGACCGTCTCAGATTTCTTCCAAACCCACAGTGTTGATTAGGCAGGTCCTGACTTAGACAAAGGTGTGATTATTTTCAGCCTATGTCATCCCAAAGCTGAGATATGAGGACAAACTTAACTGGGATTTTCTCTCAATAGGTTTATTGGTGTTGAATATATTGGAATTAAATTTATGAGCTTTTTATACGTCCAATAAAGCAAAATACAGATGCAATGTAGGATATATTGGACTGACTAGGCTTTTCTGATCGCACCCTTCTACTCATGTGTTTACCTAGCTTCACTGGAAGTAGGAATCCCATCATGAAATTTACAGTTATACATTTTATGCAGCACAACATGTCCCTATATCTTAGCTTTGGGATGTGGTAGGGCAACAATTACCACACCACTGTCTTTGTCAGGACCTCTCTGACACACGGTGTGGGTTTGAAGAAGATCTGAGGAGGTCACATATTTCACCCAAAAAAACACTAAGGGGTACCCCTTTGTGTTTTTTTAGACTCAATTTTTGACCGTCTCAGATTTCTTCCAAACCCACGGTGTTGATTAGGCAGGTCCTGACTTAGACAAAGGTGTGATTATTTTCAGCCTATCTCATCCCAAAGCTGAGATATGAGGACAAACTTAACTGGGATTTTCTCTCAATAGGCTTATTGGTGTTGAATATATTGGAATTAAATTTATGAGCTTTTTATACGTCCAATAAAGCAAAATACAGATGCAATGTAGGATTTATTGGACTGAGTAGGCTTTTCTGATCACACCCTTCTACTCTTGTGTTTACTTAGCTTCACTGGAAGTAGGAATCCCATCATGAAATTTACAGTTATACATTTTATGCAGCAAAACATGTCCCTATATCTCAGCTTTGGGATGTGGTAGGGCAACAATTACCACACCACTGTCTTTGTCAGGACCTCCCTGACACACGGTGTGGGTTTGAAGAAGAGCTGAGGAGGTCACATATTTCACCCAAAAAAACACTAAGGGGTACCCCTTTGTGTTTTTTTAGACTCAATTTATGACCGTCTCAGATTTCTTCCAAACTCACGGTGTTGATTAGGCAGGTCCTGACTTACACAAAGTGTGATTATTTTCAGAATATCTCATCCCAAAGCTGAGATATGAAGACAAACTTAACTGGGAATTTCTCTCAATAGGTTTATTGGTGTTGAATATATTGGAATTAAATTTATGAGCTTTTTATACGTCCAATAAAGCAAAATACAGATGCAATGTAGGATTTATTGGACTGACTAGGCTTTTCTGATTGCACCCTTCTACTCTTGTGTTTACCTAGCTTCACTGGAAGTAGGAATCCCATCATGAAATTTACAGTTATACATTTTATGCAGCAAAACATGTCCCTATATCTCAGCTTTGGGATGTGGTAGGGCAAAAATTACCACACCACTGTCTTTGTCAGGACCTCTCTGACACACGGTGTGGGTTTGAAGAAGAGCTGAGGAGGTCACATATTTCACCCAAAAAAACACTAAGGGGTACCCCTTTGTGCTTTTTTAGACTCAATTTTTGACCGTCTCAGATTTCTTCCAAACTCATGGTGTTGATTAGGCAGGTCCTGACTTACACAAAGGTGTGATTATGTTCAGCCTATCTCATCCCAAAGCTGAAATATGAGGACAAACTTAACTGGGATTTTCTCTCAATAGGTTTATTGGTGTTGAATATATTGGAATTAAATTTATGAGCTTGTTATATGTCCAATAAAGCAAAATACAGATGCAATGTAGGATATATTGGACTGACTAGGCTTTTCTGATCGCACCCTTCTACTCTTGTGTTTACTTAGCTTCACTGGAAGTAGGAATCCCATCATGAAATTTACAGTCATACATTTTATGCAGCACAACATGTCCCTATATCTCAGCTTTGGGATGTGGTAGGGCAACAATTACCACACCACTGTCTTCGTCAGGACCTCTCTGACACACGGTGTGGGTTTGAAGAAGAGCTGAGGAGGTCACATATTTCACCCAAAAAAACTAAGGGGTACCCCTTTGTGTTTTTTTAGACTCAATTTTTGACCGTCTCAGATTTCTTCCAAACTCATGGTGTTGATTAGGCAGGTCCTGACTTACACAAAGGTGTGATTATTTTTAGCCTATCTCGTCCCAAAGCTGAGATATGAAGACAAACTTAACTGGGAATTTCTCTCAATAGGTTTATTGGTGTTGAATATATTGGAATTAAATTTATGAGCTTTTTATACGTCCAATAAAGCAAAATACAGATGCAATGTAGGATATATTGGACTGACTAGGCTTTTCTGATCGCACCCTTCTACTCATGTGTTTACCTAGCTTCACTGGAAGTAGGAATCCCATCATGAAATTTACAGTTATACATTTTATGCAGCACAACATGTCCCTATATCTTAGCTTTGGGATGTGGTAGGGCAACATTTACCACACCACTGTCTTTGTCAGGACCTCTCTGACACACGGTGTGGGTTTGAAGAAGATCTGAGGAGGTCACATATTTCACCCAAAAAAACACTAAGGGGTACCCCTTTGTGTTTTTTTAGACTCAATTTTTGACCGTCTCAGATTTCTTCCAAACCCACAGTGTTGATTAGGCAGGTCCTGACTTAGACAAAGGTGTGATTATTTTCAGCCTATGTCATCCCAAAGCTGAGATATGAGGACAAACTTAACTGGGATTTTCTCTCAATAGGTTTATTGGTGTTGAATATATTGGAATTAAATTTATGAGCTTTTTATACGTCCAATAAAGCAAAATACAGATGCAATGTAGGATATATTGGACTGACTAGGCTTTTCTGATCGCACCCTTCTACTCATGTGTTTACCTAGCTTCACTGGAAGTAGGAATCCCATCATGAAATTTACAGTTATACATTTTATGCAGCACAACATGTCCCTATATCTTAGCTTTGGGATGTGGTAGGGCAACAATTACCACACCACTGTCTTTGTCAGGACCTCTCTGACACACGGTGTGGGTTTGAAGAAGATCTGAGGAGGTCACATATTTCACCCAAAAAAACACTAAGGGGTACCCCTTTGTGTTTTTTTAGACTCAATTTTTGACCGTCTCAGATTTCTTCCAAACCCACGGTGTTGATTAGGCAGGTCCTGACTTAGACAAAGGTGTGATTATTTTCAGCCTATCTCATCCCAAAGCTGAGATATGAGGACAAACTTAACTGGGATTTTCTCTCAATAGGCTTATTGGTGTTGAATATATTGGAATTAAATTTATGAGCTTTTTATACGTCCAATAAAGCAAAATACAGATGCAATGTAGGATTTATTGGACTGAGTAGGCTTTTCTGATCACACCCTTCTACTCTTGTGTTTACTTAGCTTCACTGGAAGTAGGAATCCCATCATGAAATTTACAGTTATACATTTTATGCAGCAAAACATGTCCCTATATCTCAGCTTTGGGATGTGGTAGGGCAACAATTACCACACCACTGTCTTTGTCAGGACCTCCCTGACACACGGTGTGGGTTTGAAGAAGAGCTGAGGAGGTCACATATTTCACCCAAAAAAACACTAAGGGGTACCCCTTTGTGTTTTTTTAGACTCAATTTATGACCGTCTCAGATTTCTTCCAAACTCACGGTGTTGATTAGGCAGGTCCTGACTTACACAAAGTGTGATTATTTTCAGAATATCTCATCCCAAAGCTGAGATATGAAGACAAACTTAACTGGGAATTTCTCTCAATAGGTTTATTGGTGTTGAATATATTGGAATTAAATTTATGAGCTTTTTATACGTCCAATAAAGCAAAATACAGATGCAATGTAGGATTTATTGGACTGACTAGGCTTTTCTGATTGCACCCTTCTACTCTTGTGTTTACCTAGCTTCACTGGAAGTAGGAATCCCATCATGAAATTTACAGTTATACATTTTATGCAGCAAAACATGTCCCTATATCTCAGCTTTGGGATGTGGTAGGGCAAAAATTACCACACCACTGTCTTTGTCAGGACCTCTCTGACACACGGTGTGGGTTTGAAGAAGAGCTGAGGAGGTCACATATTTCACCCAAAAAAACACTAAGGGGTACCCCTTTGTGCTTTTTTAGACTCAATTTTTGACCGTCTCAGATTTCTTCCAAACTCATGGTGTTGATTAGGCAGGTCCTGACTTACACAAAGGTGTGATTATGTTCAGCCTATCTCATCCCAAAGCTGAAATATGAGGACAAACTTAACTGGGATTTTCTCTCAATAGGTTTATTGGTGTTGAATATATTGGAATTAAATTTATGAGCTTGTTATATGTCCAATAAAGCAAAATACAGATGCAATGTAGGATATATTGGACTGACTAGGCTTTTCTGATCGCACCCTTCTACTCTTGTGTTTACTTAGCTTCACTGGAAGTAGGAATCCCATCATGAAATTTACAGTTATACATTTTATGCAGCACAACATGTCCCTATATCTCAGCTTTGGGATGTGGTAGGGCAACAATTACCACACCACTGTCTTCGTCAGGACCTCTCTGACACACGGTGTGGGTTTGAAGAAGAGCTGAGGAGGTCACATATTTCACCCAAAAAAACTAAGGGGTACCCCTTTGTGTTTTTTTAGACTCAATTTTTGACCGTCTCAGATTTCTTCCAAACTCATGGTGTTGATTAGGCAGGTCCTGACTTACACAAAGGTGTGATTATTTTTAGCCTATCTCGTCCCAAAGCTGAGATATGAAGACAAACTTAACTGGGAATTTCTCTCAATAGGTTTATTGGTGTTGAATATATTGGAATTAAATTTATGAGCTTTTTATACGTCCAATAAAGCAAAATACAGATGCAATGTAGAATATATTGGACTGACTAGGCTTTTCTGATTGCACCCTTCTACTCTTGTGTTTACCTAGCTTCACTGGAAGTAGGAATCCCATCATGAAATTTACAGTTATACATTTTATGCAGCAAAACATGTCCCTATATCTCAGCTTTGGGATGTGGTAGGGCAAAAATTACCACACCACTGTCTTCGTCAGGACCTCTCTGACACACGGTGTGGGTTTGAAGAAGAGCTGAGGAGGTCACATATTTCACCCAAAAAAACACTAAGGGGTACCCCTTTGTGTTTTTTTAGACTCAATTTTTGACCGTCTCAGATTTCTTCCAAACTCATGGTGTTGATTAGGCAGGTCCTGACTTACACAAAGGTGTGATTATTTTCAGCCTATCTCATCCCAAAGCTGAGATATGAGAACAAACTTAACTGGGATTTTCTCTCAATAGGTTTATTGGTGTTGAATATATTGGAATTAAATTTATGAGCTTGTTATATGTCCAATAAAGCAAAATACAGATGCAATGTAGGATATATTGGACTGACTAGGCTTTTCTGATCGCACCCTTCTACTCTTGTGTTTACCTAGCTTCACTGGAAGTAGGAATCCCATCATGAAATTTACAGTTATACATTTTATGCAGCAAAACATGTCCCTATATCTCAGCTTTGGGATGTGGTAGGGCAACAATTACCACACCACTGTCTTTGTCAGGACCTCCCTGACACATGGTGTGGGTTTGAAGAAGATCTGAGGAGGTCACATATTTCACCCAAAAAACACTAAGGGGTACCCCTTTGTGTTTTTTAGACTCAATTTTTGACCGTCTCAGATTTCTTCCAAACTCACGGTGTTGATTAGGCAGGTCCTGACTTACACAAAGGTGTGATTATTTTCAGCCTATCTCATCCCAAAGCTGAGATATGAGGACAAACTTAACTGGGAATTTCTCTCAATAGGTTTATTGGTGTTGAATATATTGGAATTAAATTTATGAGCTTTTTATACGTCCAATAAAGCAAAATACAGATGCAATGTAGAATATATTGGACTGACTAGGCTTTTCTGATTGCACCCTTCTACTCTTGTGTTTACCTAGCTTCACTGGAAGTAGGAATCCCATCATGAAATTTACAGTTATACATTTTATGCAGCAAAACATGTCCCTATATCTCAGCTTTGGGATGTGGTAGGGCAAAAATTACCACACCACTGTCTTTGTCAGGACCTCTCTGACACACGGTGTGGGTTTGAAGAAGAGCTGAGGAGGTCACATATTTCACCCAAAAAAACACTAAGGGGTACCCCTTTGTGTTTTTTTAGACTCAATTTTTGACCGTCTCAGATTTCTTCCAAACTCATGGTGTTGATTAGGCAGGTCCTGACTTATACAAAGGTGTGATTATTTTCAGCCTATCTCATCCCAAAGCTGAGATATGAGAACAAACTTAACTGGGATTTTCTCTCAATAGGTTTATTGGTGTTGAATATATTGGAATTAAATTTATGAGCTTGTTATATGTCCAATAAAGCAAAATACAGATGCAATGTAGGATATATTGGACTGACTAGGCTTTTCTGATCGCACCCTTCTACTCTTGTGTTTACCTAGCTTCACTGGAAGTAGGAATCCCATCATGAAATTTACAGTTATACATTTTATGCAGCAAAACATGTCCCTATATCTCAGCTTTGGGATGTGGTAGGGCAACAATTACCACACCACTGTCTTTGTCAGGACCTCCCTGACACATGGTGTGGGTTTGAAGAAGATCTGAGGAGGTCACATATTTCACCCAAAAAACACTAAGGGGTACCCCTTTGTGTTTTTTAGACTCAATTTTTGACTGTCTCAGATTTCTTCCAAACTCACGGTGTTGATTAGGCAGGTCCTGACTTACACAAAGGTGTGATTATTTTCAGCCTATCTCATCCCAAAGCTGAGATATGAGGACAAACTTAACTGGGAATTTCTCTCAATAGGTTTATTGGTGTTGAATATATTGGAATTAAATTTATGAGCTTTTTATACATCCAATAAAGCAAAATATAGATGCAATGTAGGATATATTGGACTGACTAGGCTTTTCTGATCGCACCCTTCTACTCATGTGTTTACCTAGCTTCACTGGAAGTAGGAATCCCATTATGAAATTTACAGTTATACATTTTATGCAGCACAACATGTCCCTATATCTCAGCTTTGGGATGTGATAGGGCAACAATTACCACACCACTGTCTTTGTCAGGACCTCTCTGACACACGGTGTGGGTTTGAAGAAGATCTGAGGAGGTCACATATTTCACCCAAAAAAACACTAAGGGGTACCCCTTTGTGTTTTTTTAGACTAAATTCTTGACCGTCTCAGATTTCCTCCAAACTCACGATGTTGATTAGGCAGGTCCTGACTTACACAAAGGTGTGATTATGTTCAGCCTATCTCATCCCAAAGCTGAAATATGAGGACAAACTTAACTGGGATTTTCTCTCAATAGGTTTTTTGGTGTTAAATATATTGGAATTAAATTTATGAGCTTTTTATACATCCAATAAAGCAAAATACAGATGCAATGTAGGATATATTGGACTGACTAGGCTTTTCTGATTGCACCCTTCTACTCTTGTGTTTACTTAGCTTCACTGGAAGTAGGAATCCCATCATGAATTTACAGTTATACATTTTATGCAGCAAAACATGTCCATTTATCTCAGCTTTGGGATGTGGTAGGGCAAAAATTACCACACCACTGTCTTCGTCAGGACCTCTCTGACACACGGTGTGGGTTTGAAGAAGAGCTGAGGAGGTCACATATTTCACCCAAAAAAACACTAAGGGGTACCCCTTTGTGTTTTTTAGACTAAATTTTTGACCGTCTCAGATTTCTTCCAAACTCACGATGTTGATTAGGCAGGTCCTGACTTACACAAAGGTGTGATTATTTTCAGCCTATCTCATCCCAAAGCTGAGATATGAGGACAAACTTAACTGGGAATTTCTCTCAATAGGTTTATTGGTGTTGAATATATTGGAATTAAATTTATGAGCTTTTTATACGTCCAATAAAGCAAAATACAGATGCAATGTAGGATATATTGGACTGACTAGGCTTTTCTGATCGCACCCTTCTACTCTTGTGTTTACTTAGCTTCACTGGAAGTAGGAATCCCATCATGAAATTTACAGTTATACATTTTATGCAGCAAAACATGTCCCTATATCTCAGCTTTGGGATGTGGTAGGGCAACAATTACCACACCACTGTCTTTGTCAGGACCTCCCTGACACACGGTGTGGGTTTGAAAAAGAGCTGAGGAGGTCACATATTTCACCCAAAAAAACACTAAGGGGTACCCCTTTGTGTTTTTTTAGACTCAATTTTTGACCGTCTCAGATTTCTTCCAAACTCACGGTGTTGATTAGGCAGGTCCTGACTTACACAAAGGTGTGATTATTTTCAGCCTATCTCATCCCAAAGCTGAGATATGAGGACAAACTTAACTGGGAATTTCTCTCAATAGGTTTATTGGTATTGAATATATTGGAATTAAATTTATGAGCTTTTTATATGTCCAATAAAGCAAAATACAGATGCAATGTAGGATATATTGGACTGACTAGGCTTTTCTGATCGCACCCTTCTACTCATGTGTTTACCTAGCTTCACTGGAAGTAGGAATCCCATCATGAAATTTACAGTTATACATTTTATGCAGCACAACATGTCCCTATATCTTAGCTTTGGGATGTGGTAGGGCAACAATTACCACACCACTGTCTTTGTCAGGACCTCTCTGACACACGGTGTGGGTTTGAAGAAGATCTGAGGAGGTCACATATTTCACCCAAAAAAACACTAAGGGGTACCCCTTTGTGTTTTTTTAGACTCAATTTTTGACCGTCTCAGATTTCTTCCAAACCCACGGTGTTGATTAGGCAGGTCCTGACTTAGACAAAGGTGTGATTATTTTCAGCCTATCTCATCCCAAAGCTGAGATATGAGGACAAACTTAACTGGGATTTTCTCTCAATAGGCTTATTGGTGTTGAATATATTGGAATTAAATTTATGAGCTTTTTATACGTCCAATAAAGCAAAATACAGATGCAATGTAGGATTTATTGGACTGAGTAGGCTTTTCTGATCACACCCTTCTACTCTTGTGTTTACTTAGCTTCACTGGAAGTAGGAATCCCATCATGAAATTTACAGTTATACATTTTATGCAGCAAAACATGTCCCTATATCTCAGCTTTGGGATGTGGTAGGGCAACAATTACCACACCACTGTCTTTGTCAGGACCTCCCTGACACACGGTGTGGGTTTGAAGAAGAGCTGAGGAGGTCACATATTTCACCCAAAAAAACACTAAGGGGTACCCCTTTGTGTTTTTTTAGACTCAATTTATGACCGTCTCAGATTTCTTCCAAACTCACGGTGTTGATTAGGCAGGTCCTGACTTACACAAAGTGTGATTATTTTCAGCCTATCTCATCCCAAAGCTGAGATATGAAGACAAACTTAACTGGGAATTTCTCTCAATAGGTTTATTGGTGTTGAATATATTGGAATTAAATTTATGAGCTTTTTATACGTCCAATAAAGCAAAATACAGATGCAATGTAGGATTTATTGGACTGACTAGGCTTTTCTGATTGCACCCTTCTACTCTTGTGTTTACCTAGCTTCACTGGAAGTAGGAATCCCATCATGAAATTTACAGTTATACATTTTATGCAGCAAAACATGTCCCTATATCTCAGCTTTGGGATGTGGTAGGGCAAAAATTACCACACCACTGTCTTTGTCAGGACCTCTCTGACACACGGTGTGGGTTTGAAGAAGAGCTGAGGAGGTCACATATTTCACCCAAAAAAACACTAAGGGGTACCCCTTTGTGCTTTTTTAGACTCAATTTTTGACCGTCTCAGATTTCTTCCAAACTCATGGTGTTGATTAGGCAGTTCCTGACTTACACAAAGGTGTGATTATGTTCAGCCTATCTCATCCCAAAGCTGAAATATGAGGACAAACTTAACTGGGATTTTCTCTCAATAGGTTTATTGGTGTTGAATATATTGGAATTAAATTTATGAGCTTGTTATATGTCCAATAAAGCAAAATACAGATGCAATGTAGGATATATTGGACTGACTAGGCTTTTCTGATCGCACCCTTCTACTCTTGTGTTTACTTAGCTTCACTGGAAGTAGGAATCCCATCATGAAATTTACAGTTATACATTTTATGCAGCACAACATGTCCCTATATCTCAGCTTTGGGATGTGGTAGGGCAAAAATTACCACACCACTGTCTTCGTCAGGACCTCTCTGACACACGGTGTGGGTTTGAAGAAGATCTGAGGAGGTCACATATTTCACCCAAAAAAACACTAAGGGGTACCCCTTTGTGTTTTTTTAGACTCAATTTTTGACCATCTCAGATTTCTTCCAAACCCACGGTGTTGATTAGGCAGGTCCTGACTTAGACAAAGGTGTGATTATTTTCAGCCTATCTCATCCCAAAGCTGAGATATGAGGACAAACTTAACTGGGATTTTCTCTCAATAGGCTTATTGGTGTTGAATATATTGGAATTAAATTTATGAGCTTTTTATACGTCCAATAAAGCAAAATACAGATGCAATGTAGGATTTATTGGACTGAGTAGGCTTTTCTGATCACACCCTTCTACTCTTGTGTTTACTTAGCTTCACTGGAAGTAGGAATCCCATCATGAAATTTACAGTTATACATTTTATGCAGCAAAACATGTCCCTATATCTCAGCTTTGGGATGTGGTAGGGCAACAATTACCACACCACTGTCTTTGTCAGGACCTCCCTGACACACGGTGTGGGTTTGAAGAAGAGCTGAGGAGGTCACATATTTCACCCAAAAAAACACTAAGGGGTACCCCTTTGTGTTTTTTTAGACTCAATTTATGACCGTCTCAGATTTCTTCCAAACTCACGGTGTTGATTAGGCAGGTCCTGACTTACACAAAGTGTGATTATTTTCAGCCTATCTCATCCCAAAGCTGAGATATGAAGACAAACTTAACTGGGAATTTCTCTCAATAGGTTTATTGGTGTTGAATATATTGGAATTAAATTTATGAGCTTTTTATACGTCCAATAAAGCAAAATACAGATGCAATGTAGGATTTATTGGACTGACTAGGCTTTTCTGATTGCACCCTTCTACTCTTGTGTTTACCTAGCTTCACTGGAAGTAGGAATCCCATCATGAAATTTACAGTTATACATTTTATGCAGCAAAACATGTCCCTATATCTCAGCTTTGGGATGTGGTAGGGCAAAAATTACCACACCACTGTCTTCGTCAGGACCTCTCTGACACACGGTGTGGGTTTGAAGAAGAGCTGAGGAGGTCACATATTTCACCCAAAAAAACACTAAGGGGTACCCCTTTGTGCTTTTTTAGACTCAATTTTTGACCGTCTCAGATTTCTTCCAAACTCATGGTGTTGATTAGGCAGGTCCTGACTTACACAAAGGTGTGATTATGTTCAGCCTATCTCATCCCAAAGCTGAAATATGAGGACAAACTTAACTGGGATTTTCTCTCAATAGGTTTATTGGTGTTGAATATATTGGAATTAAATTTATGAGCTTGTTATATGTCCAATAAAGCAAAATACAGATGCAATGTAGGATATATTGGACTGACTAGGCTTTTCCGATTGCACCCTTCTACTCTTGTGTTTACCTAGCTTCACTGGAAGTAGGAATCCCATCATGAATTTACAGTTATACATTTTATGCAGCAAAACATGTCCATTTATCTCAGCTTTGGGATGTGGTAGGGCAAAAATTACCACACCACTGTCTTTGTCAGGACCTCCCTGACACATGGTGTGGGTTTGAAGAAGATCTGAGGAGGTCACATATTTCACCCAAAAAACACTAAGGGGTACCCCTTTGTGTTTTTTAGACTCAATTTTTGACTGTCTCAGATTTCTTCCAAACTCACGGTGTTGATTAGGCAGGTCCTGACTTACACAAAGGTGTGATTATTTTCAGCCTATCTCATCCCAAAGCTGAGATATGAGGACAAACTTAACTGGGAATTTCTCTCAATAGGTTTATTGGTGTTGAATATATTGGAATTAAATTTATGAGCTTTTTATACATCCAATAAAGCAAAATATAGATGCAATGTAGGATATATTGGACTGACTAGGCTTTTCCGATTGCACCCTTCTACTCTTGTGTTTACCTAGCTTCACTGGAAGTAGGAATCCCATCATGAATTTACAGTTATACATTTTATGCAGCAAAACATGTCCATTTATCTCAGCTTTGGGATGTGGTAGGGCAAAAATTACCACACCACTGTCTTCGTCAGGACCTCTCTGACACACGGTGTGGGTTTGAAGAAGAGCTGAGGAGGTCACATATTTCACCCAAAAAAACACTAAGGGGTACCCCTTTGTGTTTTTTAGACTAAATTTTTGACCGTCTCAGATTTCTTCCAAACTCACGATGTTGATTAGGCAGGTCCTGACTTACACAAAGGTGTGATTATTTTCAGCCTATCTCATCCCAAAGCTGAGATATGAGGACAAACTTAACTGGGAATTTCTCTCAATAGGTTTATTGGTGTTGAATATATTGGAATTAAATTTATGAGCTTTTTATACGTCCAATAAAGCAAAATACAGATGCAATGTAGAATATATTGGACTGACTAGGCTTTTCTGATTGCACCCTTCTACTCTTGTGTTTACCTAGCTTCACTGGAAGTAGGAATCCCATCATGAAATTTACAGTTATACATTTTATGCAGCAAAACATGTCCCTATATCTCAGCTTTGGGATGTGGTAGGGCAAAAATTACCACATCACTGTCTTCGTCAGGACCTCTCTGACACACGGTGTGGGTTTGAAAAAGAGCTGAGGAGGTCACATATTTCACCCACAAAAACACTAAGGGGTACCCCTTTGTGTTTTTTTAGACTCAATTTTTGACCGTCTCAGATTTCTTCCAAACTCATGGTGTTGATTAGGCAGGTCCTGACTTACACAAAGGTGTGATTATTTTCAGCCTATCTCATCCCAAAGCTGAGATATGAGGACAAACTTAACTGGGAATTTCTCTCAATAGGTTTATTGGTGTTGACTATATTGGAATTAAATTTATGAGCTTTTTATACGTCCAATAAAGCAAAATACAGATGCAATGTAGGATATATTGGACTGACTAGGCTTTTCTGATCGCACCCTTCTACTCATGTGTTTACCTAGCTTCACTGGAAGTAGGAATCCCATCATGAAATTTACAGTTATACATTTTATGCAGCAAAACATGTCCCTATATCTCAGCTTTGGGATGTGGTAGGGCAACAATTACCACACCACTGTCTTTGTCAGGACCTCCCTGACACACGGTGTGGGTTTGAAGAAGAGCTGAGGAGGTCACATATTTCACCCAAAAAAACACTAAGGGGTACCCCTTTGTGTTTTTTTATACTCAATTTTTGACCGTCTCAGATTTCTTCCAAACTCACGGTGTTGATTAGGCAGGTCCTGACTTACACAAAGGTGTGATTATTTTCAGCCTATCTCATCCCAAAGCTGAGATATGAGGACAAACTTAACTGGGAATTTCTCTCAATAGGTTTATTGGTATTGAATATATTGGAATTAAATTTATGAGCTTTTTATACGTCCAATAAAGCAAAATACAGATGCAATGTAGGATATATTGGACTGACTAGGCTTTTCTGATCGCACCCTTCTACTCATGTGTTTACCTAGCTTCACTGGAAGTAGGAATCCCATCATGAAATTTACAGTTATACATTTTATGCAGCACAACATGTCCCTATATCTTAGCTTTGGGATGTGGTAGGGCAACATTTACCACACCACTGTCTTTGTCAGGACCTCTCTGACACACGGTGTGGGTTTGAAGAAGATCTGAGGAGGTCACATATTTCACCCAAAAAAACACTAAGGGGTACCCCTTTGTGTTTTTTTAGACTCAATTTTTGACCGTCTCAGATTTCTTCCAAACTCACGGTGTTGATTAGGCAGGTCCTGACTTACACAAAGGTGTGATTATTTTCAGCCTATCTCATCCCAAAGCTGAGATATGAGGAC
The DNA here is from genome assembly GCF_029633855.1 of Hoplias malabaricus. Classification (NCBI taxonomy): domain Eukaryota; kingdom Metazoa; phylum Chordata; class Actinopteri; order Characiformes; family Erythrinidae; genus Hoplias; species Hoplias malabaricus. Next base: position 156,390 of record NW_027101075.1, on the reverse strand, counting down.
AAACTTAACTGGGAATTTCTCTCAATAGGTTTATTGGTATTGAATATATTGGAATTAAATTTATGAGCTTTTTATACGTCCAATAAAGCAAAATACAGATGCAATGTAGGATATATTGGACTGACTAGGCTTTTCTGATCGCACCCTTCTACTCATGTGTTTACCTAGCTTCACTGGAAGTAGGAATCCCATCATGAAATTTACAGTTATACATTTTATGCAGCAAAACATGTCCCTATATCTCAGCTTTGGGATGTGGTAGGGCAACAATTACCACACCACTGTCTTTGTCAGGACCTCCCTGACACACGGTGTGGGTTTGAAGAAGAGCTGAGGAGGTCACATATTTCACCCAAAAAAACACTAAGGGGTACCCCTTTGTGTTTTTTTATACTCAATTTTTGACCGTCTCAGATTTCTTCCAAACTCACGGTGTTGATTAGGCAGGTCCTGACTTACACAAAGGTGTGATTATTTTCAGCCTATCTCATCCCAAAGCTGAGATATGAGGACAAACTTAACTGGGAATTTCTCTCAATAGGTTTATTGGTATTGAATATATTGGAATTAAATTTATGAGCTTTTTATACGTCCAATAAAGCAAAATACAGATGCAATGTAGGATATATTGGACTGACTAGGCTTTTCTGATCGCACCCTTCTACTCATGTGTTTACCTAGCTTCACTGGAAGTAGGAATCCCATCATGAAATTTACAGTTATACATTTTATGCAGCACAACATGTCCCTATATCTTAGCTTTGGGATGTGGTAGGGCAACATTTACCACACCACTGTCTTTGTCAGGACCTCTCTGACACACGGTGTGGGTTTGAAGAAGATCTGAGGAGGTCACATATTTCACCCAAAAAAACACTAAGGGGTACCCCTTTGTGTTTTTTTAGACTCAATTTTTGACCGTCTCAGATTTCTTCCAAACTCACGGTGTTGATTAGGCAGGTCCTGACTTACACAAAGGTGTGATTATTTTCAGCCTATCTCATCCCAAAGCTGAGATATGAGGACAAACTTAACTGGGAATTTCTCTCAATAGGTTTATTGGTATTGAATATATTGGAATTAAATTTATGAGCTTTTTATACGTCCAATAAAGCAAAATACAGATGCAATGTAGGATATATTGGACTGACTAGGCTTTTCTGATCGCACCCTTCTACTCATGTGTTTACCTAGCTTCACTGGAAGTAGGAATCCCATCATGAAATTTACAGTTATACATTTTATGCAGCACAACATGTCCCTATATCTTAGCTTTGGGATGTGGTAGGGCAACATTTACCACACCACTGTCTTTGTCAGGACCTCTCTGACACACGGTGTGGGTTTGAAGAAGATCTGAGGAGGTCACATATTTCACACAAAAAAACACTAAGGGGTACCCCTTTGTGTTTTTTTAGACTCAATTTTTGACCGTCTCAGATTTCTTCCAAACCCACAGTGTTGATTAGGCAGGTCCTGACTTAGACAAAGGTGTGATTATTTTCAGCCTATGTCATCCCAAAGCTGAGATATGAGGACAAACTTAACTGGGATTTTCTCTCAATAGGTTTATTGGTGTTGAATATATTGGAATTAAATTTATGAGCTTTTTATACGTCCAATAAAGCAAAATACAGATGCAATGTAGGATATATTGGACTGACTAGGCTTTTCTGATCGCACCCTTCTACTCATGTGTTTACCTAGCTTCACTGGAAGTAGGAATCCCATCATGAAATTTACAGTTATACATTTTATGCAGCACAACATGTCCCTATATCTTAGCTTTGGGATGTGGTAGGGCAACAATTACCACACCACTGTCTTTGTCAGGACCTCTCTGACACACGGTGTGGGTTTGAAGAAGATCTGAGGAGGTCACATATTTCACCCAAAAAAACACTAAGGGGTACCCCTTTGTGTTTTTTTAGACTCAATTTTTGACCGTCTCAGATTTCTTCCAAACCCACGGTGTTGATTAGGCAGGTCCTGACTTAGACAAAGGTGTGATTATTTTCAGCCTATCTCATCCCAAAGCTGAGATATGAGGACAAACTTAACTGGGATTTTCTCTCAATAGGCTTATTGGTGTTGAATATATTGGAATTAAATTTATGAGCTTTTTATACGTCCAATAAAGCAAAATACAGATGCAATGTAGGATTTATTGGACTGAGTAGGCTTTTCTGATCACACCCTTCTACTCTTGTGTTTACTTAGCTTCACTGGAAGTAGGAATCCCATCATGAAATTTACAGTTATACATTTTATGCAGCAAAACATGTCCCTATATCTCAGCTTTGGGATGTGGTAGGGCAACAATTACCACACCACTGTCTTTGTCAGGACCTCCCTGACACACGGTGTGGGTTTGAAGAAGAGCTGAGGAGGTCACATATTTCACCCAAAAAAACACTAAGGGGTACCCCTTTGTGTTTTTTTAGACTCAATTTATGACCGTCTCAGATTTCTTCCAAACTCACGGTGTTGATTAGGCAGGTCCTGACTTACACAAAGTGTGATTATTTTCAGCTTATCTCATCCCAAAGCTGAGATATGAAGACAAACTTAACTGGGAATTTCTCTCAATAGGTTTATTGGTGTTGAATATATTGGAATTAAATTTATGAGCTTTTTATACGTCCAATAAAGCAAAATACAGATGCAATGTAGGATTTATTGGACTGACTAGGCTTTTCTGATTGCACCCTTCTACTCTTGTGTTTACCTAGCTTCACTGGAAGTAGGAATCCCATCATGAAATTTACAGTTATACATTTTATGCAGCAAAACATGTCCCTATATCTCAGCTTTGGGATGTGGTAGGGCAAAAATTACCACACCACTGTCTTTGTCAGGACCTCTCTGACACACGGTGTGGGTTTGAAGAAGAGCTGAGGAGGTCACATATTTCACCCAAAAAAACACTAAGGGGTACCCCTTTGTGCTTTTTTAGACTCAATTTTTGACCGTCTCAGATTTCTTCCAAACTCATGATGTTGATTAGGCAGGTCCTGACTTACACAAAGGTGTGATTATTTTCAGCCTATCTCATCCCAAAGCTGAGATATGAGGACAAACTTAACTGGGAATTTCTCTCAATAGGTTTATTGGTATTGAATATATTGGAATTAAATTTATGAGCTTTTTATACGTCCAATAAAGCAAAATACAGATGCAATGTAGGATATATTGGACTGACTAGGCTTTTCTGATCGCACCCTTCTACTCATGTGTTTACCTAGCTTCACTGGAAGTAGGAATCCCATCATGAAATTTACAGTTATACATTTTATGCAGCACAACATGTCCCTATATCTTAGCTTTGGGATGTGGTAGGGCAACATTTACCACACCACTGTCTTTGTCAGGACCTCTCTGACACACGGTGTGGGTTTGAAGAAGATCTGAGGAGGTCACATATTTCACACAAAAAAACACTAAGGGGTACCCCTTTGTGTTTTTTTAGACTCAATTTTTGACCGTCTCAGATTTCTTCCAAACCCACAGTGTTGATTAGGCAGGTCCTGACTTAGACAAAGGTGTGATTATTTTCAGCCTATGTCATCCCAAAGCTGAGATATGAGGACAAACTTAACTGGGATTTTCTCTCAATAGGTTTATTGGTGTTGAATATATTGGAATTAAATTTATGAGCTTTTTATACGTCCAATAAAGCAAAATACAGATGCAATGTAGGATATATTGGACTGACTAGGCTTTTCTGATCGCACCCTTCTACTCATGTGTTTACCTAGCTTCACTGGAAGTAGGAATCCCATCATGAAATTTACAGTTATACATTTTATGCAGCACAACATGTCCCTATATCTTAGCTTTGGGATGTGGTAGGGCAACAATTACCACACCACTGTCTTTGTCAGGACCTCTCTGACACACGGTGTGGGTTTGAAGAAGATCTGAGGAGGTCACATATTTCACCCAAAAAAACACTAAGGGGTACCCCTTTGTGTTTTTTTAGACTCAATTTTTGACCGTCTCAGATTTCTTCCAAACCCACGGTGTTGATTAGGCAGGTCCTGACTTAGACAAAGGTGTGATTATTTTCAGCCTATCTCATCCCAAAGCTGAGATATGAGGACAAACTTAACTGGGATTTTCTCTCAATAGGCTTATTGGTGTTGAATATATTGGAATTAAATTTATGAGCTTTTTATACGTCCAATAAAGCAAAATACAGATGCAATGTAGGATTTATTGGACTGAGTAGGCTTTTCTGATCACACCCTTCTACTCTTGTGTTTACTTAGCTTCACTGGAAGTAGGAATCCCATCATGAAATTTACAGTTATACATTTTATGCAGCAAAACATGTCCCTATATCTCAGCTTTGGGATGTGGTAGGGCAACAATTACCACACCACTGTCTTTGTCAGGACCTCCCTGACACACGGTGTGGGTTTGAAGAAGAGCTGAGGAGGTCACATATTTCACCCAAAAAAACACTAAGGGGTACCCCTTTGTGTTTTTTTAGACTCAATTTATGACCGTCTCAGATTTCTTCCAAACTCACTGTGTTGATTAGGCAGGTCCTGACTTACACAAAGTGTGATTATTTTCAGCCTATCTCATCCCAAAGCTGAGATATGAAGACAAACTTAACTGGGAATTTCTCTCAATAGGTTTATTGGTGTTGAATATATTGGAATTAAATTTATGAGCTTTTTATACGTCCAATAAAGCAAAATACAGATGCAATGTAGGATTTATTGGACTGACTAGGCTTTTCTGATTGCACCCTTCTACTCTTGTGTTTACCTAGCTTCACTGGAAGTAGGAATCCCATCATGAAATTTACAGTTATACATTTTATGCAGCAAAACATGTCCCTATATCTCAGCTTTGGGATGTGGTAGGGCAAAAATTACCACACCACTGTCTTTGTCAGGACCTCTCTGACACACGGTGTGGGTTTGAAGAAGAGCTGAGGAGGTCACATATTTCACCCAAAAAAACACTAAGGGGTACCCCTTTGTGCTTTTTTAGACTCAATTTTTGACCGTCTCAGATTTCTTCCAAACTCATGGTGTTGATTAGGCAGGTCCTGACTTACACAAAGGTGTGATTATGTTCAGCCTATCTCATCCCAAAGCTGAAATATGAGGACAAACTTAACTGGGATTTTCTCTCAATAGGTTTATTGGTGTTGAATATATTGGAATTAAATTTATGAGCTTGTTATATGTCCAATAAAGCAAAATACAGATGCAATGTAGGATATATTGGACTGACTAGGCTTTTCTGATCGCACCCTTCTACTCTTGTGTTTACTTAGCTTCACTGGAAGTAGGAATCCCATCATGAAATTTACAGTTATACATTTTATGCAGCACAACATGTCCCTATATCTCAGCTTTGGGATGTGGTAGGGCAACAATTACCACACCACTGTCTTCGTCAGGACCTCTCTGACACACGGTGTGGGTTTGAAGAAGAGCTGAGGAGGTCACATATTTCACCCAAAAAAACTAAGGGGTACCCCTTTGTGTTTTTTTAGACTCAATTTTTGACCGTCTCAGATTTCTTCCAAACTCATGGTGTTGATTAGGCAGGTCCTGACTTACACAAAGGTGTGATTATTTTTAGCCTATCTCGTCCCAAAGCTGAGATATGAAGACAAACTTAACTGGGAATTTCTCTCAATAGGTTTATTGGTGTTGAATATATTGGAATTAAATTTATGAGCTTTTTATACGTCCAATAAAGCAAAATACAGATGCAATGTAGAATATATTGGACTGACTAGGCTTTTCTGATTGCACCCTTCTACTCTTGTGTTTACCTAGCTTCACTGGAAGTAGGAATCCCATCATGAAATTTACAGTTATACATTTTATGCAGCAAAACATGTCCCTATATCTCAGCTTTGGGATGTGGTAGGGCAAAAATTACCACACCACTGTCTTCGTCAGGACCTCTCTGACACACGGTGTGGGTTTGAAGAAGAGCTGAGGAGGTCACATATTTCACCCAAAAAAACACTAAGGGGTACCCCTTTGTGTTTTTTTAGACTCAATTTTTGACCGTCTCAGATTTCTTCCAAACTCATGGTGTTGATTAGGCAGGTCCTGACTTACACAAAGGTGTGATTATTTTCAGCCTATCTCATCCCAAAGCTGAGATATGAGAACAAACTTAACTGGGATTTTCTCTCAATAGGTTTATTGGTGTTGAATATATTGGAATTAAATTTATGAGCTTGTTATATGTCCAATAAAGCAAAATACAGATGCAATGTAGGATATATTGGACTGACTAGGCTTTTCTGATCGCACCCTTCTACTCTTGTGTTTACCTAGCTTCACTGGAAGTAGGAATCCCATCATGAAATTTACAGTTATACATTTTATGCAGCAAAACATGTCCCTATATCTCAGCTTTGGGATGTGGTAGGGCAACAATTACCACACCACTGTCTTTGTCAGGACCTCCCTGACACATGGTGTGGGTTTGAAGAAGATCTGAGGAGGTCACATATTTCACCCAAAAAACACTAAGGGGTACCCCTTTGTGTTTTTTAGACTCAATTTTTGACCGTCTCAGATTTCTTCCAAACTCACGGTGTTGATTAGGCAGGTCCTGACTTACACAAAGGTGTGATTATTTTCAGCCTATCTCATCCCAAAGCTGAGATATGAGGACAAACTTAACTGGGAATTTCTCTCAATAGGTTTATTGGTGTTGAATATATTGGAATTAAATTTATGAGCTTTTTATACGTCCAATAAAGCAAAATACAGATGCAATGTAGAATATATTGGACTGACTAGGCTTTTCTGATTGCACCCTTCTACTCTTGTGTTTACCTAGCTTCACTGGAAGTAGGAATCCCATCATGAAATTTACAGTTATACATTTTATGCAGCAAAACATGTCCCTATATCTCAGCTTTGGGATGTGGTAGGGCAAAAATTACCACACCACTGTCTTCGTCAGGACCTCTCTGACACACGGTGTGGGTTTGAAGAAGAGCTGAGGAGGTCACATATTTCACCCAAAAAAACACTAAGGGGTACCCCTTTGTGTTTTTTTAGACTCAATTTTTGACCGTCTCAGATTTCTTCCAAACTCATGGTGTTGATTAGGCAGGTCCTGACTTATACAAAGGTGTGATTATTTTCAGCCTATCTCATCCCAAAGCTGAGATATGAGAACAAACTTAACTGGGATTTTCTCTCAATAGGTTTATTGGTGTTGAATATATTGGAATTAAATTTATGAGCTTGTTATATGTCCAATAAAGCAAATTACAGATGCAATGTAGGATATATTGGACTGACTAGGCTTTTCTGATCGCACCCTTCTACTCTTGTGTTTACCTAGCTTCACTGGAAGTAGGAATCCCATCATGAAATTTACAGTTATACATTTTATGCAGCAAAACATGTCCCTATATCTCAGCTTTGGGATGTGGTAGGGCAACAATTACCACACCACTGTCTTTGTCAGGACCTCCCTGACACATGGTGTGGGTTTGAAGAAGATCTGAGGAGGTCACATATTTCACCCAAAAAACACTAAGGGGTACCCCTTTGTGTTTTTTAGACTCAATTTTTGACCGTCTCAGATTTCTTCCAAACTCACGGTGTTGATTAGGCAGGTCCTGACTTACACAAAGGTGTGATTATTTTCAGCCTATCTCATCCCAAAGCTGAGATATGAGGACAAACTTAACTGGGAATTTCTCTCAATAGGTTTATTGGTGTTGAATATATTGGAATTAAATTTATGAGCTTTTTATACATCCAATAAAGCAAAATATAGATGCAATGTAGGATATATTGGACTGACTAGGCTTTTCTGATCGCACCCTTCTACTCATGTGTTTACCTAGCTTCACTGGAAGTAGGAATCCCATTATGAAATTTACAGTTATACATTTTATGCAGCACAACATGTCCCTATATCTCAGCTTTGGGATGTGATAGGGCAACAATTACCACACCACTGTCTTTGTCAGGACCTCTCTGACACACGGTGTGGGTTTGAAGAAGATCTGAGGAGGTCACATATTTCACCCAAAAAAACACTAAGGGGTACCCCTTTGTGTTTTTTTAGACTAAATTCTTGACCGTCTCAGATTTCCTCCAAACTCACGATGTTGATTAGGCAGGTCCTGACTTACACAAAGGTGTGATTATGTTCAGCCTATCTCATCCCAAAGCTGAAATATGAGGACAAACTTAACTGGGATTTTCTCTCAATAGGTTTTTTGGTGTTAAATATATTGGAATTAAATTTATGAGCTTTTTATACATCCAATAAAGCAAAATACAGATGCAATGTAGGATATATTGGACTGACTAGGCTTTTCTGATTGCACCCTTCTACTCTTGTGTTTACCTAGCTTCACTGGAAGTAGGAATCCCATCATGAATTTACAGTTATACATTTTATGCAGCAAAACATGTCCATTTATCTCAGCTTTGGGATGTGGTAGGGCAAAAATTACCACACCACTGTCTTCGTCAGGACCTCTCTGACACACGGTGTGGGTTTGAAGAAGAGCTGAGGAGGTCACATATTTCACCCAAAAAAACACTAAGGGGTACCCCTTTGTGTTTTTTAGACTAAATTTTTGACCGTCTCAGATTTCTTCCAAACTCACGATGTTGATTAGGCAGGTCCTGACTTACACAAAGGTGTGATTATTTTCAGCCTATCTCATCCCAAAGCTGAGATATGAGGACAAACTTAACTGGGAATTTCTCTCAATAGGTTTATTGGTGTTGAATATATTGGAATTAAATTTATGAGCTTTTTATACGTCCAATAAAGCAAAATACAGATGCAATGTAGGATATATTGGACTGACTAGGCTTTTCTGATCGCACCCTTCTACTCTTGTGTTTACTTAGCTTCACTGGAAGTAGGAATCCCATCATGAAATTTACAGTTATACATTTTATGCAGCAAAACATGTCCCTATATCTCAGCTTTGGGATGTGGTAGGGCAACAATTACCACACCACTGTCTTTGTCAGGACCTCCCTGACACACGGTGTGGGTTTGAAAAAGAGCTGAGGAGGTCACATATTTCACCCAAAAAAACACTAAGGGGTACCCCTTTGTGTTTTTTTAGACTCAATTTTTGACCGTCTCAGATTTCTTCCAAACTCACGGTGTTGATTAGGCAGGTCCTGACTTACACAAAGGTGTGATTATTTTCAGCCTATCTCATCCCAAAGCTGAGATATGAGGACAAACTTAACTGGGAATTTCTCTCAATAGGTTTATTGGTATTGAATATATTGGAATTAAATTTATGAGCTTTTTATACGTCCAATAAAGCAAAATACAGATGCAATGTAGGATATATTGGACTGACTAGGCTTTTCTGATCGCACCCTTCTACTCATGTGTTTACCTAGCTTCACTGGAAGTAGGAATCCCATCATGAAATTTACAGTTATACATTTTATGCAGCACAACATGTCCCTATATCTTAGCTTTGGGATGTGGTAGGGCAACATTTACCACACCACTGTCTTTGTCAGGACCTCTCTGACACACGGTGTGGGTTTGAAGAAGATCTGAGGAGGTCACATATTTCACACAAAAAAACACTAAGGGGTACCCCTTTGTGTTTTTTTAGACTCAATTTTTGACCGTCTCAGATTTCTTCCAAACCCACAGTGTTGATTAGGCAGGTCCTGACTTAGACAAAGGTGTGATTATTTTCAGCCTATGTCATCCCAAAGCTGAGATATGAGGACAAACTTAACTGGGATTTTCTCTCAATAGGTTTATTGGTGTTGAATATATTGGAATTAAATTTATGAGCTTTTTATACGTCCAATAAAGCAAAATACAGATGCAATGTAGGATATATTGGACTGACTAGGCTTTTCTGATCGCACCCTTCTACTCATGTGTTTACCTAGCTTCACTGGAAGTAGGAATCCCATCATGAAATTTACAGTTATACATTTTATGCAGCACAACATGTCCCTATATCTTAGCTTTGGGATGTGGTAGGGCAACAATTACCACACCACTGTCTTTGTCAGGACCTCTCTGACACACGGTGTGGGTTTGAAGAAGATCTGAGGAGGTCACATATTTCACCCAAAAAAACACTAAGGGGTACCCCTTTGTGTTTTTTTAGACTCAATTTTTGACCGTCTCAGATTTCTTCCAAACCCACGGTGTTGATTAGGCAGGTCCTGACTTAGACAAAGGTGTGATTATTTTCAGCCTATCTCATCCCAAAGCTGAGATATGAGGACAAACTTAACTGGGATTTTCTCTCAATAGGCTTATTGGTGTTGAATATATTGGAATTAAATTTATGAGCTTTTTATACGTCCAATAAAGCAAAATACAGATGCAATGTAGGATTTATTGGACTGAGTAGGCTTTTCTGATCACACCCTTCTACTCTTGTGTTTACTTAGCTTCACTGGAAGTAGGAATCCCATCATGAAATTTACAGTTATACATTTTATGCAGCAAAACATGTCCCTATATCTCAGCTTTGGGATGTGGTAGGGCAACAATTACCACACCACTGTCTTTGTCAGGACCTCCCTGACACACGGTGTGGGTTTGAAGAAGAGCTGAGGAGGTCACATATTTCACCCAAAAAAACACTAAGGGGTACCCCTTTGTGTTTTTTTAGACTAAATTCTTGACCGTCTCAGATTTCCTCCAAACTCACGATGTTGATTAGGCAGGTCCTGACTTACACAAAGGTGTGATTATGTTCAGCCTATCTCATCCCAAAGCTGAAATATGAGGACAAACTTAACTGGGATTTTCTCTCAATAGGTTTTTTGGTGTTAAATATATTGGAATTAAATTTATGAGCTTTTTATACATCCAATAAAGCAAAATACAGATGCAATGTAGGATATATTGGACTGACTAGGCTTTTCTGATTGCACCCTTCTACTCTTGTGTTTACCTAGCTTCACTGGAAGTAGGAATCCCATCATGAATTTACAGTTATACATTTTATGCAGCAAAACATGTCCATTTATCTCAGCTTTGGGATGTGGTAGGGCAAAAATTACCACACCACTGTCTTCGTCAGGACCTCTCTGACACACGGTGTGGGTTTGAAGAAGAGCTGAGGAGGTCACATATTTCACCCAAAAAAACACTAAGGGGTACCCCTTTGTGTTTTTTAGACTAAATTTTTGACCGTCTCAGATTTCTTCCAAACTCACGATGTTGATTAGGCAGGTCCTGACTTACACAAAGGTGTGATTATTTTCAGCCTATCTCATCCCAAAGCTGAGATATGAGGACAAACTTAACTGGGAATTTCTCTCAATAGGTTTATTGGTGTTGAATATATTGGAATTAAATTTATGAGCTTTTTATACGTCCAATAAAGCAAAATACAGATGCAATGTAGGATATATTGGACTGACTAGGCTTTTCTGATCGCACCCTTCTACTCTTGTGTTTACTTAGCTTCACTGGAAGTAGGAATCCCATCATGAAATTTACAGTTATACATTTTATGCAGCAAAACATGTCCCTATATCTCAGCTTTGGGATGTGGTAGGGCAACAATTACCACACCACTGTCTTTGTCAGGACCTCCCTGACACACGGTGTGGGTTTGAAAAAGAGCTGAGGAGGTCACATATTTCACCCAAAAAAACACTAAGGGGTACCCCTTTGTGTTTTTTTAGACTCAATTTTTGACCGTCTCAGATTTCTTCCAAACTCACGGTGTTGATTAGGCAGGTCCTGACTTACACAAAGGTGTGATTATTTTCAGCCTATCTCATCCCAAAGCTGAGATATGAGGACAAACTTAACTGGGAATTTCTCTCAATAGGTTTATTGGTATTGAATATATTGGAATTAAATTTATGAGCTTTTTATACGTCCAATAAAGCAAAATACAGATGCAATGTAGGATATATTGGACTGACTAGGCTTTTCTGATCGCACCCTTCTACTCATGTGTTTACCTAGCTTCACTGGAAGTAGGAATCCCATCATGAAATTTACAGTTATACATTTTATGCAGCACAACATGTCCCTATATCTTAGCTTTGGGATGTGGTAGGGCAACATTTACCACACCACTGTCTTTGTCAGGACCTCTCTGACACACGGTGTGGGTTTGAAGAAGATCTGAGGAGGTCACATATTTCACACAAAAAAACACTAAGGGGTACCCCTTTGTGTTTTTTTAGACTCAATTTTTGACCGTCTCAGATTTCTTCCAAACCCACAGTGTTGATTAGGCAGGTCCTGACTTAGACAAAGGTGTGATTATTTTCAGCCTATGTCATCCCAAAGCTGAGATATGAGGACAAACTTAACTGGGATTTTCTCTCAATAGGTTTATTGGTGTTGAATATATTGGAATTAAATTTATGAGCTTTTTATACGTCCAATAAAGCAAAATACAGATGCAATGTAGGATATATTGGACTGACTAGGCTTTTCTGATCGCACCCTTCTACTCATGTGTTTACCTAGCTTCACTGGAAGTAGGAATCCCATTATGAAATTTACAGTTATACATTTTATGCAGCACAACATGTCCCTATATCTCAGCTTTGGGATGTGATAGGGCAACAATTACCACACCACTGTCTTTGTCAGGACCTCTCTGACACACGGTGTGGGTTTGAAGAAGATCTGAGGAGGTCACATATTTCACCCAAAAAAACACTAAGGGGTACCCCTTTGTGTTTTTTTAGACTAAATTCTTGACCGTCTCAGATTTCCTCCAAACTCACGATGTTGATTAGGCAGGTCCTGACTTACACAAAGGTGTGATTATGTTCAGCCTATCTCATCCCAAAGCTGAAATATGAGGACAAACTTAACTGGGATTTTCTCTCAATAGGTTTTTTGGTGTTAAATATATTGGAATTAAATTTATGAGCTTTTTATACATCCAATAAAGCAAAATACAGATGCAATGTAGGATATATTGGACTGACTAGGCTTTTCTGATTGCACCCTTCTACTCTTGTGTTTACCTAGCTTCACTGGAAGTAGGAATCCCATCATGAATTTACAGTTATACATTTTATGCAGCAAAACATGTCCATTTATCTCAGCTTTGGGATGTGGTAGGGCAAAAATTACCACACCACTGTCTTCGTCAGGACCTCTCTGACACACGGTGTGGGTTTGAAGAAGAGCTGAGGAGGTCACATATTTCACCCAAAAAAACACTAAGGGGTACCCCTTTGTGTTTTTTAGACTAAATTTTTGACCGTCTCAGATTTCTTCCAAACTCACGATGTTGATTAGGCAGGTCCTGACTTACACAAAGGTGTGATTATTTTCAGCCTATCTCATCCCAAAGCTGAGATATGAGGACAAACTTAACTGGGAATTTCTCTCAATAGGTTTATTGGTGTTGAATATATTGGAATTAAATTTATGAGCTTTTTATACGTCCAATAAAGCAAAATACAGATGCAATGTAGGATATATTGGACTGACTAGGCTTTTCTGATCGCACCCTTCTACTCTTGTGTTTACTTAGCTTCACTGGAAGTAGGAATCCCATCATGAAATTTACAGTTATACATTTTATGCAGCAAAACATGTCCCTATATCTCAGCTTTGGGATGTGGTAGGGCAACAATTACCACACCACTGTCTTTGTCAGGACCTCCCTGACACACGGTGTGGGTTTGAAAAAGAGCTGAGGAGGTCACATATTTCACCCAAAAAAACACTAAGGGGTACCCCTTTGTGTTTTTTTAGACTCAATTTTTGACCGTCTCAGATTTCTTCCAAACTCACGGTGTTGATTAGGCAGGTCCTGACTTACACAAAGGTGTGATTATTTTCAGCCTATCTCATCCCAAAGCTGAGATATGAGGACAAACTTAACTGGGAATTTCTCTCAATAGGTTTATTGGTATTGAATATATTGGAATTAAATTTATGAGCTTTTTATACGTCCAATAAAGCAAAATACAGATGCAATGTAGGATATATTGGACTGACTAGGCTTTTCTGATCGCACCCTTCTACTCATGTGTTTACCTAGCTTCACTGGAAGTAGGAATCCCATCATGAAATTTACAGTTATACATTTTATGCAGCACAACATGTCCCTATATCTTAGCTTTGGGATGTGGTAGGGCAACATTTACCACACCACTGTCTTTGTCAGGACCTCTCTGACACACGGTGTGGGTTTGAAGAAGATCTGAGGAGGTCACATATTTCACACAAAAAAACACTAAGGGGTACCCCTTTGTGTTTTTTTAGACTCAATTTTTGACCGTCTCAGATTTCTTCCAAACCCACAGTGTTGATTAGGCAGGTCCTGACTTAGACAAAGGTGTGATTATTTTCAGCCTATGTCATCCCAAAGCTGAGATATGAGGACAAACTTAACTGGGATTTTCTCTCAATAGGTTTATTGGTGTTGAATATATTGGAATTAAATTTATGAGCTTTTTATACGTCCAATAAAGCAAAATACAGATGCAATGTAGGATATATTGGACTGACTAGGCTTTTCTGATCGCACCCTTCTACTCATGTGTTTACCTAGCTTCACTGGAAGTAGGAATCCCATCATGAAATTTACAGTTATACATTTTATGCAGCACAACATGTCCCTATATCTTAGCTTTGGGATGTGGTAGGGCAACAATTACCACACCACTGTCTTTGTCAGGACCTCTCTGACACACGGTGTGGGTTTGAAGAAGATCTGAGGAGGTCACATATTTCACCCAAAAAAACACTAAGGGGTACCCCTTTGTGTTTTTTTAGACTCAATTTTTGACCGTCTCAGATTTCTTCCAAACCCACGGTGTTGATTAGGCAGGTCCTGACTTAGACAAAGGTGTGATTATTTTCAGCCTATCTCATCCCAAAGCTGAGATATGAGGACAAACTTAACTGGGATTTTCTCTCAATAGGCTTATTGGTGTTGAATATATTGGAATTAAATTTATGAGCTTTTTATACGTCCAATAAAGCAAAATACAGATGCAATGTAGGATTTATTGGACTGAGTAGGCTTTTCTGATCACACCCTTCTACTCTTGTGTTTACTTAGCTTCACTGGAAGTAGGAATCCCATCATGAAATTTACAGTTATACATTTTATGCAGCAAAACATGTCCCTATATCTCAGCTTTGGGATGTGGTAGGGCAACAATTACCACACCACTGTCTTTGTCAGGACCTCCCTGACACACGGTGTGGGTTTGAAGAAGAGCTGAGGAGGTCACATATTTCACCCAAAAAAACACTAAGGGGTACCCCTTTGTGTTTTTTTAGACTAAATTCTTGACCGTCTCAGATTTCCTCCAAACTCACGATGTTGATTAGGCAGGTCCTGACTTACACAAAGGTGTGATTATGTTCAGCCTATCTCATCCCAAAGCTGAAATATGAGGACAAACTTAACTGGGATTTTCTCTCAATAGGTTTTTTGGTGTTAAATATATTGGAATTAAATTTATGAGCTTTTTATACATCCAATAAAGCAAAATACAGATGCAATGTAGGATATATTGGACTGACTAGGCTTTTCTGATTGCACCCTTCTACTCTTGTGTTTACCTAGCTTCACTGGAAGTAGGAATCCCATCATGAATTTACAGTTATACATTTTATGCAGCAAAACATGTCCATTTATCTCAGCTTTGGGATGTGGTAGGGCAAAAATTACCACACCACTGTCTTCGTCAGGACCTCTCTGACACACGGTGTGGGTTTGAAGAAGAGCTGAGGAGGTCACATATTTCACCCAAAAAAACACTAAGGGGTACCCCTTTGTGTTTTTTAGACTAAATTTTTGACCGTCTCAGATTTCTTCCAAACTCACGATGTTGATTAGGCAGGTCCTGACTTACACAAAGGTGTGATTATTTTCAGCCTATCTCATCCCAAAGCTGAGATATGAGGACAAACTTAACTGGGAATTTCTCTCAATAGGTTTATTGGTGTTGAATATATTGGAATTAAATTTATGAGCTTTTTATACGTCCAATAAAGCAAAATACAGATGCAATGTAGGATATATTGGACTGACTAGGCTTTTCTGATCGCACCCTTCTACTCTTGTGTTTACTTAGCTTCACTGGAAGTAGGAATCCCATCATGAAATTTACAGTTATACATTTTATGCAGCAAAACATGTCCCTATATCTCAGCTTTGGGATGTGGTAGGGCAACAATTACCACACCACTGTCTTTGTCAGGACCTCCCTGACACACGGTGTGGGTTTGAAAAAGAGCTGAGGAGGTCACATATTTCACCCAAAAAAACACTAAGGGGTACCCCTTTGTGTTTTTTTAGACTCAATTTTTGACCGTCTCAGATTTCTTCCAAACTCACGGTGTTGATTAGGCAGGTCCTGACTTACACAAAGGTGTGATTATTTTCAGCCTATCTCATCCCAAAGCTGAGATATGAGGACAAACTTAACTGGGAATTTCTCTCAATAGGTTTATTGGTATTGAATATATTGGAATTAAATTTATGAGCTTTTTATACGTCCAATAAAGCAAAATACAGATGCAATGTAGGATATATTGGACTGACTAGGCTTTTCTGATCGCACCCTTCTACTCATGTGTTTACCTAGCTTCACTGGAAGTAGGAATCCCATCATGAAATTTACAGTTATACATTTTATGCAGCACAACATGTCCCTATATCTTAGCTTTGGGATGTGGTAGGGCAACATTTACCACACCACTGTCTTTGTCAGGACCTCTCTGACACACGGTGTGGGTTTGAAGAAGATCTGAGGAGGTCACATATTTCACACAAAAAAACACTAAGGGGTACCCCTTTGTGTTTTTTTAGACTCAATTTTTGACCGTCTCAGATTTCTTCCAAACCCACAGTGTTGATTAGGCAGGTCCTGACTTAGACAAAGGTGTGATTATTTTCAGCCTATGTCATCCCAAAGCTGAGATATGAGGACAAACTTAACTGGGATTTTCTCTCAATAGGTTTATTGGTGTTGAATATATTGGAATTAAATTTATGAGCTTTTTATACGTCCAATAAAGCAAAATACAGATGCAATGTAGGATATATTGGACTGACTAGGCTTTTCTGATCGCACCCTTCTACTCATGTGTTTACCTAGCTTCACTGGAAGTAGGAATCCCATCATGAAATTTACAGTTATACATTTTATGCAGCACAACATGTCCCTATATCTTAGCTTTGGGATGTGGTAGGGCAACAATTACCACACCACTGTCTTTGTCAGGACCTCTCTGACACACGGTGTGGGTTTGAAGAAGATCTGAGGAGGTCACATATTTCACCCAAAAAAACACTAAGGGGTACCCCTTTGTGTTTTTTTAGACTCAATTTTTGACCGTCTCAGATTTCTTCCAAACCCACGGTGTTGATTAGGCAGGTCCTGACTTAGACAAAGGTGTGATTATTTTCAGCCTATCTCATCCCAAAGCTGAGATATGAGGACAAACTTAACTGGGATTTTCTCTCAATAGGCTTATTGGTGTTGAATATATTGGAATTAAATTTATGAGCTTTTTATACGTCCAATAAAGCAAAATACAGATGCAATGTAGGATTTATTGGACTGAGTAGGCTTTTCTGATCACACCCTTCTACTCTTGTGTTTACTTAGCTTCACTGGAAGTAGGAATCCCATCATGAAATTTACAGTTATACATTTTATGCAGCAAAACATGTCCCTATATCTCAGCTTTGGGATGTGGTAGGGCAACAATTACCACACCACTGTCTTTGTCAGGACCTCCCTGACACACGGTGTGGGTTTGAAGAAGAGCTGAGGAGGTCACATATTTCACCCAAAAAAAACTAAGGGGTACCCCTTTGTGTTTTTTTAGACTCAATTTATGACCGTCTCAGATTTCTTCCAAACTCACGGTGTTGATTAGGCAGGTCCTGACTTACACAAAGTGTGATTATTTTCAGCCTATCTCATCCCAAAGCTGAGATATGAAGACAAACTTAACTGGGAATTTCTCTCAATAGGTTTATTGGTGTTGAATATATTGGAATTAAATTTATGAGCTTTTTATACGTCCAATAAAGCAAAATACAGATGCAATGTAGGATTTATTGGACTGACTAGGCTTTTCTGATTGCACCCTTCTACTCTTGTGTTTACCTAGCTTCACTGGAAGTAGGAATCCCATCATGAAATTTACAGTTATACATTTTATGCAGCAAAACATGTCCCTATATCTCAGCTTTGGGATGTGGTAGGGCAAAAATTACCACACCACTGTCTTTGTCAGGACCTCTCTGACACACGGTGTGGGTTTGAAGAAGAGCTGAGGAGGTCACATATTTCACCCAAAAAAACACTAAGGGGTACCCCTTTGTGCTTTTTTAGACTCAATTTTTGACCGTCTCAGATTTCTTCCAAACTCATGGTGTTGATTAGGCAGGTCCTGACTTACACAAAGGTGTGATTATGTTCAGCCTATCTCATCCCAAAGCTGAAATATGAGGACAAACTTAACTGGGATTTTCTCTCAATAGGTTTATTGGTGTTGAATATATTGGAATTAAATTTATGAGCTTGTTATATGTCCAATAAAGCAAAATACAGATGCAATGTAGGATATATTGGACTGACTAGGCTTTTCTGATCGCACCCTTCTACTCTTGTGTTTACTTAGCTTCACTGGAAGTAGGAATCCCATCATGAAATTTACAGTTATACATTTTATGCAGCACAACATGTCCCTATATCTCAGCTTTGGGATGTGGTAGGGCAAAAATTACCACACCACTGTCTTCGTCAGGACCTCTCTGACACACGGTGTGGGTTTGAAGAAGATCTGAGGAGGTCACATATTTCACCCAAAAAAACACTAAGGGGTACCCCTTTGTGTTTTTTTAGACTCAATTTTTGACCATCTCAGATTTCTTCCAAACCCACGGTGTTGATTAGGCAGGTCCTGACTTAGACAAAGGTGTGATTATTTTCAGCCTATCTCATCCCAAAGCTGAGATATGAGGACAAACTTAACTGGGATTTTCTCTCAATAGGCTTATTGGTGTTGAATATATTGGAATTAAATTTATGAGCTTTTTATACGTCCAATAAAGCAAAATACAGATGCAATGTAGGATTTATTGGACTGAGTAGGCTTTTCTGATCACACCCTTCTACTCTTGTGTTTACTTAGCTTCACTGGAAGTAGGAATCCCATCATGAAATTTACAGTTATACATTTTATGCAGCAAAACATGTCCCTATATCTCAGCTTTGGGATGTGGTAGGGCAACAATTACCACACCACTGTCTTTGTCAGGACCTCCCTGACACACGGTGTGGGTTTGAAGAAGAGCTGAGGAGGTCACATATTTCACCCAAAAAAACACTAAGGGGTACCCCTTTGTGTTTTTTTAGACTCAATTTATGACCGTCTCAGATTTCTTCCAAACTCACGGTGTTGATTAGGCAGGTCCTGACTTACACAAAGTGTGATTATTTTCAGCCTATCTCATCCCAAAGCTGAGATATGAAGACAAACTTAACTGGGAATTTCTCTCAATAGGTTTATTGGTGTTGAATATATTGGAATTAAATTTATGAGCTTTTTATACGTCCAATAAAGCAAAATACAGATGCAATGTAGGATTTATTGGACTGACTAGGCTTTTCTGATTGCACCCTTCTACTCTTGTGTTTACCTAGCTTCACTGGAAGTAGGAATCCCATCATGAAATTTACAGTTATACATTTTATGCAGCAAAACATGTCCCTATATCTCAGCTTTGGGATGTGGTAGGGCAAAAATTACCACACCACTGTCTTCGTCAGGACCTCTCTGACACACGGTGTGGGTTTGAAGAAGAGCTGAGGAGGTCACATATTTCACCCAAAAAAACACTAAGGGGTACCCCTTTGTGCTTTTTTAGACTCAATTTTTGACCGTCTCAGATTTCTTCCAAACTCATGGTGTTGATTAGGCAGGTCCTGACTTACACAAAGGTGTGATTATGTTCAGCCTATCTCATCCCAAAGCTGAAATATGAGGACAAACTTAACTGGGATTTTCTCTCAATAGGTTTATTGGTGTTGAATATATTGGAATTAAATTTATGAGCTTGTTATATGTCCAATAAAGCAAAATACAGATGCAATGTAGGATATATTGGACTGACTAGGCTTTTCCGATTGCACCCTTCTACTCTTGTGTTTACCTAGCTTCACTGGAAGTAGGAATCCCATCATGAATTTACAGTTATACATTTTATGCAGCAAAACATGTCCATTTATCTCAGCTTTGGGATGTGGTAGGGCAAAAATTACCACACCACTGTCTTCGTCAGGACCTCTCTGACACACGGTGTGGGTTTGAAGAAGAGCTGAGGAGGTCACATATTTCACCCAAAAAAACACTAAGGGGTACCCCTTTGTGTTTTTTAGACTAAATTTTTGACCGTCTCAGATTTCTTCCAAACTCACGATGTTGATTAGGCAGGTCCTGACTTACACAAAGGTGTGATTATTTTCAGCCTATCTCATCCCAAAGCTGAGATATGAGGACAAACTTAACTGGGAATTTCTCTCAATAGGTTTATTGGTGTTGAATATATTGGAATTAAATTTATGAGCTTTTTATACGTCCAATAAAGCAAAATACAGATGCAATGTAGAATATATTGGACTGACTAGGCTTTTCTGATTGCACCCTTCTACTCTTGTGTTTACCTAGCTTCACTGGAAGTAGGAATCCCATCATGAAATTTACAGTTATACATTTTATGCAGCAAAACATGTCCCTATATCTCAGCTTTGGGATGTGGTAGGGCAAAAATTACCACACCACTGTCTTCGTCAGGACCTCTCTGACACACGGTGTGGGTTTGAAAAAGAGCTGAGGAGGTCACATATTTCACCCAAAAAAACACTAAGGGGTACCCCTTTGTGTTTTTTTAGACTCAATTTTTGACCGTCTCAGATTTCTTCCAAACTCATGGTGTTGATTAGGCAGGTCCTGACTTACACAAAGGTGTGATTATTTTCAGCCTATCTCATCCCAAAGCTGAGATATGAGG
The DNA here is from genome assembly GCF_029633855.1 of Hoplias malabaricus. NCBI lineage: Eukaryota > Metazoa > Chordata > Actinopteri > Characiformes > Erythrinidae > Hoplias > Hoplias malabaricus. The sequence continues at coordinate 135,380 of NW_027101075.1, read as the reverse complement.
ACAAACTTAACTGGGAATTTCTCTCAATAGGTTTATTGGTGTTGAATATATTGGAATTAAATTTATGAGCTTTTTATACGTCCAATAAAGCAAAATACAGATGCAATGTAGGATATATTGGACTGACTAGGCTTTTCTGATCGCACCCTTCTACTCATGTGTTTACCTAGCTTCACTGGAAGTAGGAATCCCATCATGAAATTTACAGTTATACATTTTATGCAGCAAAACATGTCCCTATATCTCAGCTTTGGGATGTGGTAGGGCAACAATTACCACACCACTGTCTTTGTCAGGACCTCCCTGACACACGGTGTGGGTTTGAAGAAGATCTGAGGAGGTCACATATTTCACCCAAAAAAACACTAAGGGGTACCCCTTTGTGTGTTTTTAGACTCAATTTTTGACCATCTCAGATTTCTTCCAAACTCACGGTGTTGATTAGGCAGGTCCTGACTTAAACAAAGGTGTGATTATTTTCAGCCTATCTCATCCCAAAGCTGAGATATGAGGACAAACTTAACTGGGATTTTCTATCAATAGGTTTATTGGTGTTGAATATATTGGAATTAAATTTATGAGCTTTTTATACGTCCAATAAAGCAAAATACAGATGCAATGTAGGATATATTGGACTGACTAGGCTTTTCCGATTGCACCCTTCTACTCTTGTGTTTACCTAGCTTCACTGGAAGTAGGAATCCCATCATGAATTTACAGTTATACATTTTATGCAGCAAAACATGTCCATTTATCTCAGCTTTGGGATGTGGTAGGGCAAAAATTACCACACCACTGTCTTCGTCAGGACCTCTCTGACACACGGTGTGGGTTTGAAGAAGAGCTGAGGAGGTCACATATTTCACCCAAAAAAACACTAAGGGGTACCCCTTTGTGTTTTTTAGACTAAATTTTTGACCGTCTCAGATTTCTTCCAAACTCACGATGTTGATTAGGCAGGTCCTGACTTACACAAAGGTGTGATTATTTTCAGCCTATCTCATCCCAAAGCTGAGATATGAGGACAAACTTAACTGGGAATTTCTCTCAATAGGTTTATTGGTGTTGAATATATTGGAATTAAATTTATGAGCTTTTTATACGTCCAATAAAGCAAAATACAGATGCAATGTAGAATATATTGGACTGACTAGGCTTTTCTGATTGCACCCTTCTACTCTTGTGTTTACCTAGCTTCACTGGAAGTAGGAATCCCATCATGAAATTTACAGTTATACATTTTATGCAGCAAAACATGTCCCTATATCTCAGCTTTGGGATGTGGTAGGGCAAAAATTACCACACCACTGTCTTCGTCAGGACCTCTCTGACACACGGTGTGGGTTTGAAAAAGAGCTGAGGAGGTCACATATTTCACCCAAAAAAACACTAAGGGGTACCACTTTGTGTTTTTTTAGACTCAATTTTTGACCGTCTCAGATTTCTTCCAAACTCATGGTGTTGATTAGGCAGGTCCTGACTTACACAAAGGTGTGATTATTTTCAGCCTATCTCATCCCAAAGCTGAGATATGAGGACAAACTTAACTGGGAATTTCTCTCAATAGGTTTATTGGTGTTGAATATATTGGAATTAAATTTATGAGCTTTTTATACGTCCAATAAAGCAAAATACAGATGCAATGTAGGATATATTGGACTGACTAGGCTTTTCTGATCGCACCCTTCTACTCATGTGTTTACCTAGCTTCACTGGAAGTAGGAATCCCATCATGAAATTTACAGTTATACATTTTATGCAGCAAAACATGTCCCTATATCTCAGCTTTGGGATGTGGTAGGGCAACAATTACCACACCACTGTCTTTGTCAGGACCTCCCTGACACACGGTGTGGGTTTGAAGAAGAGCTGAGGAGGTCACATATTTCACCCAAAAAAACACTAAGGGGTACCCCTTTGTGTTTTTTTAGACTCAATTTTTGACCGTCTCAGATTTCTTCCAAACTCACGGTGTTGATTAGGCAGGTCCTGACTTACACAAAGGTGTGATTATTTTCAGCCTATCTCATCCCAAAGCTGAGATATGAAGACAAACTTAACTGGGAATTTCTCTCAATAGGTTTATTGGTGTTGAATATATTGGAAGTAAATTTATGAGCTTTTTATACGTCCAATAAAGCAAAATACAGATGCAATGTAGAATATATTGGACTGACTAGGCTTTTCTGATTGCACCCTTCTACTCTTGTGTTTACCTAGCTTCACTGGAAGTAGGAATCCCATCATGAAATTTACAGTTATACATTTTATGCAGCAAAACGTGTCCCTATATCTCAGCTTTGGGATGTGGTAGGGCAAAAATTACCACACCACTGTCTTCGTCAGGACCTCTCTGACACACGGTGTGGGTTTGAAGAAGAGCTGAGGAGGTCACATATTTCACCCAAAAAAACACTAAGGGGTACCCCTTTGTGTTTTTTTAGACTCAATTTTTGACCGTCTCAGATTTCTTCCAAACTCATGGTGTTGATTAGGCAGGTCCTGACTTACACAAAGGTGTGATTATTTTCAGCCTATCTCATCCCAAAGCTGAGATATGAGGACAAACTTAACTGGGAATTTCTCTCAATAGGTTTATTGGTGTTGAATATATTGGAATTAAATTTATGAGCTTTTTATACGTCCAATAAAGCAAAATACAGATGCAATGTAGGATATATTGGACTGACTAGGCTTTTCTGATCACACCCTTCTACTCATGTGTTTACCTAGCTTCACTGGAAGTAGGAATCCCATCATGAAATTTACAGTTATACATTTTATGCAGCACAACATGTCCCTATATCTTAGCTTTGGGATGTGGTAGGGCAACAATTACCACACCACTGTCTTTGTCAGGACCTCTCTGACACACGGTGTGGGTTTGAAGAAGATCTGAGGAGGTCACATATTTCACCCAAAAAAACACTAAGGGGTACCCCTTTGTGTGTTTTTAGACTCAATTTTTGACCATCTCAGATTTCTTCCAAACTCACGGTGTTGATTAGGCAGGTCCTGACTTAAACAAAGGTGTGATTATTTTCAGCCTATCTCATCCCAAAGCTGAGATATGAGGACAAACTTAACTGGGATTTTCTATCAATAGGTTTATTGGTGTTGAATATATTGGAATTAAATTTATGAGCTTTTTATACGTCCAATAAAGCAAAATACAGATGCAATGTAGGATATATTGGACTGACTAGGCTTTTCTGATCACACCCTTCTACTCATGTGTTTACCTAGCTTCACTGGAAGTAGGAATCCCATCATGAAATTTACAGTTATACATTTTATGCAGCACAACATGTCCCTATATCTCAGCTTTGGGATGTGATAGGGCAACAATTACCACACCACTGTCTTTGTCAGGACCTCTCTGACACACGGTGTGGGTTTGAAGAAGATCTGAGGAGGTCACATATTTCACCCAAAAAAACACTAAGGGGTACCCCTTTGTGTGTTTTTAGACTCAATTTTTGACCATCTCAGATTTCTTCCAAACTCACGGTGTTGATTAGGCAGGTCCTGACTTACACAAAGGTGTGATTATTTTCAGCCTATCTCATCCCAAAGCTGAGATATGAAGACAAACTTAACTGGGAATTTCTCTCAATAGGTTTATTGGTATTGAATATATTGGAATTAAATTTATGAGCTTTTTATACGTCCAATAAAGCAAAATACAGATGCAATGTAGGATATATTGGACTGACTAGGCTTTTCTGATCGCACCCTTCTACTCTTGTGTTTACTTAGCTTCACTGGAAGTAGGAATCCCATCATGAAATTTACAGTTATACATTTTATGCAGCAAAACATGTCCCTATATCTCAGCTTTGGGATGTGGTAGGGCAACAATTACCACACCACTGTCTTTGTCAGGACCTCCCTGACACACGGTGTGGGTTTGAAAAAGAGCTGAGGAGGTCACATATTTCACCCAAAAAAACACTAAGGGGTACCCCTTTGTGTTTTTTTAGACTCAATTTTTGACCGTCTCAGATTTCTTCCAAACTCACGGTGTTGATTAGGCAGGTCCTGACTTACACAAAGGTGTGATTATTTTCAGCCTATCTCATCCCAAAGCTGAGATATGAGGACAAACTTAACTGGGAATTTCTCTCAATAGGTTTATTGGTATTGAATATATTGGAATTAAATTTATGAGCTTTTTATACGTCCAATAAAGCAAAATACAGATGCAATGTAGGATATATTGGACTGACTAGGCTTTTCTGATCGCACCCTTCTACTCATGTGTTTACCTAGCTTCACTGGAAGTAGGAATCCCATCATGAAATTTACAGTTATACATTTTATGCAGCACAACATGTCCCTATATCTTAGCTTTGGGATGTGGTAGGGCAACATTTACCACACCACTGTCTTTGTCAGGACCTCTCTGACACACGGTGTGGGTTTGAAGAAGATCTGAGGAGGTCACATATTTCACCCAAAAAAACACTAAGGGGTACCCCTTTGTGTTTTTTTAGACTCAATTTTTGACCGTCTCAGATTTCTTCCAAACCCACAGTGTTGATTAGGCAGGTCCTGACTTAGACAAAGGTGTGATTATTTTCAGCCTATGTCATCCCAAAGCTGAGATATGAGGACAAACTTAACTGGGATTTTCTCTCAATAGGTTTATTGGTGTTGAATATATTGGAATTAAATTTATGAGCTTTTTATACGTCCAATAAAGCAAAATACAGATGCAATGTAGGATATATTGGACTGACTAGGCTTTTCTGATCGCACCCTTCTACTCATGTGTTTACCTAGCTTCACTGGAAGTAGGAATCCCATCATGAAATTTACAGTTATACATTTTATGCAGCACAACATGTCCCTATATCTCAGCTTTGGGATGTGATAGGGCAACAATTACCACACCACTGTCTTTGTCAGGACCTCTCTGACACACGGTGTGGGTTTGAAGAAGATCTGAGGAGGTCACATATTTCACCCAAAAAAACACTAAGGGGTACCCCTTTGTGTTTTTTTAGACTCAATTTTTGACCGTCTCAGATTTCTTCCAAACTCACGGTGTTGATTAGGCAGGTCCTGACTTACACAAAGGTGTGATTATTTTCAGCCTATCTCATCCCAAAGCTGAGATATGAAAACAAACTTAACTGGGAATTTCTCTCAATAGGTTTATTGGTGTTGAATATATTGGAAGTAAATTTATGAGCTTTTTATACGTCCAATAAAGCAAAATACAGATGCAATGTAGAATATATTGGACTGACTAGGCTTTTCTGATTGCACCCTTCTACTCTTGTGTTTACCTAGCTTCACTGGAAGTAGGAATCCCATCATGAAATTTACAGTTATACATTTTATGCAGCAAAACGTGTCCCTATATCTCAGCTTTGGGATGTGGTAGGGCAAAAATTACCACACCACTGTCTTCGTCAGGACCTCTCTGACACACGGTGTGGGTTTGAAGAAGAGCTGAGGAGGTCACATATTTCACCCAAAAAAACACTAAGGGGTACCCCTTTGTGTTTTTTTAGACTCAATTTTTGACCGTCTCAGATTTCTTCCAAACTCATGGTGTTGATTAGGCAGGTCCTGACTTACACAAAGGTGTGATTATTTTCAGCCTATCTCATCCCAAAGCTGAGATATGAGGACAAACTTAACTGGGAATTTCTCTCAATAGGTTTATTGGTGTTGAATATATTGGAATTAAATTTATGAGCTTTTTATACGTCCAATAAAGCAAAATACAGATGCAATGTAGGATATATTGGACTGACTAGGCTTTTCTGATCACACCCTTCTACTCATGTGTTTACCTAGCTTCACTGGAAGTAGGAATCCCATCATGAAATTTACAGTTATACATTTTATGCAGCACAACATGTCCCTATATCTTAGCTTTGGGATGTGGTAGGGCAACAATTACCACACCACTGTCTTTGTCAGGACCTCTCTGACACACGGTGTGGGTTTGAAGAAGATCTGAGGAGGTCACATATTTCACCCAAAAAAACACTAAGGGGTACCCCTTTGTGTGTTTTTAGACTCAATTTTTGACCATCTCAGATTTCTTCCAAACTCACGGTGTTGATTAGGCAGGTCCTGACTTAAACAAAGGTGTGATTATTTTCAGCCTATCTCATCCCAAAGCTGAGATATGAGGACAAACTTAACTGGGATTTTCTATCAATAGGTTTATTGGTGTTGAATATATTGGAATTAAATTTATGAGCTTTTTATACGTCCAATAAAGCAAAATACAGATGCAATGTAGGATATATTGGACTGACTAGGCTTTTCCGATTGCACCCTTCTACTCTTGTGTTTACCTAGCTTCACTGGAAGTAGGAATCCCATCATGAATTTACAGTTATACATTTTATGCAGCAAAACATGTCCATTTATCTCAGCTTTGGGATGTGGTAGGGCAAAAATTACCACACCACTGTCTTCGTCAGGACCTCTCTGACACACGGTGTGGGTTTGAAGAAGAGCTGAGGAGGTCACATATTTCACCCAAAAAAACACTAAGGGGTACCCCTTTGTGTTTTTTAGACTAAATTTTTGACCGTCTCAGATTTCTTCCAAACTCACGATGTTGATTAGGCAGGTCCTGACTTACACAAAGGTGTGATTATTTTCAGCCTATCTCATCCCAAAGCTGAGATATGAGGACAAACTTAACTGGGAATTTCTCTCAATAGGTTTATTGGTGTTGAATATATTGGAATTAAATTTATGAGCTTTTTATACGTCCAATAAAGCAAAATACAGATGCAATGTAGAATATATTGGACTGACTAGGCTTTTCTGATTGCACCCTTCTACTCTTGTGTTTACCTAGCTTCACTGGAAGTAGGAATCCCATCATGAAATTTACAGTTATACATTTTATGCAGCAAAACATGTCCCTATATCTCAGCTTTGGGATGTGGTAGGGCAAAAATTACCACACCACTGTCTTCGTCAGGACCTCTCTGACACACGGTGTGGGTTTGAAGAAGAGCTGAGGAGGTCACATATTTCACCCAAAAAAACACTAAGGGGTACCCCTTTGTGTTTTTTAGACTAAATTTTTGACCGTCTCAGATTTCTTCCAAACTCACGATGTTGATTAGGCAGGTCCTGACTTACACAAAGGTGTGATTATTTTCAGCCTATCTCATCCCAAAGCTGAGATATGAGGACAAACTTAACTGGGAATTTCTCTCAATAGGTTTATTGGTGTTGAATATATTGGAATTAAATTTATGAGCTTTTTATACGTCCAATAAAGCAAAATACAGATGCAATGTAGAATATATTGGACTGACTAGGCTTTTCTGATTGCACCCTTCTACTCTTGTGTTTACCTAGCTTCACTGGAAGTAGGAATCCCATCATGAAATTTACAGTTATACATTTTATGCAGCAAAACATGTCCCTATATCTCAGCTTTGGGATGTGGTAGGGCAAAAATTACCACACCACTGTCTTCGTCAGGACCTCTCTGACACACGGTGTGGGTTTGAAAAAGAGCTGAGGAGGTCACATATTTCACCCAAAAAAACACTAAGGGGTACCACTTTGTGTTTTTTTAGACTCAATTTTTGACCGTCTCAGATTTCTTCCAAACTCATGGTGTTGATTAGGCAGGTCCTGACTTACACAAAGGTGTGATTATTTTCAGCCTATCTCATCCCAAAGCTGAGATATGAGGACAAACTTAACTGGGAATTTCTCTCAATAGGTTTATTGGTGTTGAATATATTGGAATTAAATTTATGAGCTTTTTATACGTCCAATAAAGCAAAATACAGATGCAATGTAGGATATATTGGACTGACTAGGCTTTTCTGATCGCACCCTTCTACTCATGTGTTTACCTAGCTTCACTGGAAGTAGGAATCCCATCATGAAATTTACAGTTATACATTTTATGCAGCAAAACATGTCCCTATATCTCAGCTTTGGGATGTGGTAGGGCAACAATTACCACACCACTGTCTTCGTCAGGACCTCCCTGACACACGGTGTGGGTTTGAAGAAGAGCTGAGGAGGTCACATATTTCACCCAAAAAAACACTAAGGGGTACCCCTTTGTGTTTTTTTAGACTCAATTTTTGACCGTCTCAGATTTCTTCCAAACTCACGGTGTTGATTAGGCAGGTCCTGACTTACACAAAGGTGTGATTATTTTCAGCCTATCTCATCCCAAAGCTGAGATATGAAGACAAACTTAACTGGGAATTTCTCTCAATAGGTTTATTGGTGTTGAATATATTGGAAGTAAATTTATGAGCTTTTTATACGTCCAATAAAGCAAAATACAGATGCAATGTAGAATATATTGGACTGACTAGGCTTTTCTGATTGCACCCTTCTACTCTTGTGTTTACCTAGCTTCACTGGAAGTAGGAATCCCATCATGAAATTTACAGTTATACATTTTATGCAGCAAAACGTGTCCCTATATCTCAGCTTTGGGATGTGGTAGGGCAAAAATTACCACACCACTGTCTTCGTCAGGACCTCTCTGACACACGGTGTGGGTTTGAAGAAGAGCTGAGGAGGTCACATATTTCACCCAAAAAAACACTAAGGGGTACCCCTTTGTGTTTTTTTAGACTCAATTTTTGACCGTCTCAGATTTCTTCCAAACTCATGGTGTTGATTAGGCAGGTCCTGACTTACACAAAGGTGTGATTATTTTCAGCCTATCTCATCCCAAAGCTGAGATATGAGGACAAACTTAACTGGGAATTTCTCTCAATAGGTTTATTGGTGTTGAATATATTGGAATTAAATTTATGAGCTTTTTATACGTCCAATAAAGCAAAATACAGATGCAATGTAGGATATATTGGACTGACTAGGCTTTTCTGATCACACCCTTCTACTCATGTGTTTACCTAGCTTCACTGGAAGTAGGAATCCCATCATGAAATTTACAGTTATACATTTTATGCAGCACAACATGTCCCTATATCTTAGCTTTGGGATGTGGTAGGGCAACAATTACCACACCACTGTCTTTGTCAGGACCTCTCTGACACACGGTGTGGGTTTGAAGAAGATCTGAGGAGGTCACATATTTCACCCAAAAAAACACTAAGGGGTACCCCTTTGTGTGTTTTTAGACTCAATTTTTGACCATCTCAGATTTCTTCCAAACTCACGGTGTTGATTAGGCAGGTCCTGACTTAAACAAAGGTGTGATTATTTTCAGCCTATCTCATCCCAAAGCTGAGATATGAGGACAAACTTAACTGGGATTTTCTATCAATAGGTTTATTGGTGTTGAATATATTGGAATTAAATTTATGAGCTTTTTATACGTCCAATAAAGCAAAATACAGATGCAATGTAGGATATATTGGACTGACTAGGCTTTTCTGATCACACCCTTCTACTCATGTGTTTACCTAGCTTCACTGGAAGTAGGAATCCCATCATGAAATTTACAGTTATACATTTTATGCAGCACAACATGTCCCTATATCTCAGCTTTGGGATGTGATAGGGCAACAATTACCACACCACTGTCTTTGTCAGGACCTCTCTGACACACGGTGTGGGTTTGAAGAAGATCTGAGGAGGTCACATATTTCACCCAAAAAAACACTAAGGGGTACCCCTTTGTGTGTTTTTAGACTCAATTTTTGACCATCTCAGATTTCTTCCAAACTCACGGTGTTGATTAGGCAGGTCCTGACTTACACAAAGGTGTGATTATTTTCAGCCTATCTCATCCCAAAGCTGAGATATGAAGACAAACTTAACTGGGAATTTCTCTCAATAGGTTTATTGGTATTGAATATATTGGAATTAAATTTATGAGCTTTTTATACGTCCAATAAAGCAAAATACAGATGCAATGTAGGATATATTGGACTGACTAGGCTTTTCTGATCGCACCCTTCTACTCTTGTGTTTACTTAGCTTCACTGGAAGTAGGAATCCCATCATGAAATTTACAGTTATACATTTTATGCAGCACAACATGTCCCTATATCTTAGCTTTGGGATGTGGTAGGGCAACATTTGCCACACCACTGTCTTTGTCAGGACCTCTCTGACACACGGTGTGGGTTTGAAGAAGATCTGAGGAGGTCACATATTTCACCCAAAAAAACACTAAGGGGTACCCCTTTGTGTTTTTTTAGACTCAATTTTTGACCGTCTCAGATTTCTTCCAAACCCACAGTGTTGATTAGGCAGGTCCTGACTTAGACAAAGGTGTGATTATTTTCAGCCTATGTCATCCCAAAGCTGAGATATGAGGACAAACTTAACTGGGATTTTCTCTCAATAGGTTTATTGGTGTTGAATATATTGGAATTAAATTTATGAGCTTTTTATACGTCCAATAAAGCAAAATACAGATGCAATGTAGGATATATTGGACTGACTAGGCTTTTCTGATCGCACCCTTCTACTCATGTGTTTACCTAGCTTCACTGGAAGTAGGAATCCCATCATGAAATTTACAGTTATACATTTTATGCAGCACAACATGTCCCTATATCTCAGCTTTGGGATGTGATAGGGCAACAATTACCACACCACTGTCTTTGTCAGGACCTCTCTGACACACGGTGTGGGTTTGAAGAAGATCTGAGGAGGTCACATATTTCACCCAAAAAAACACTAAGGGGTACCCCTTTGTGTTTTTTTAGACTAAATTTTTGACCGTCTCAGATTTCTTCCAAACTCACGGTGTTGATTAGGCAGGTCCTGACTTACACAAAGGTGTGATTATTTTCAGCCTATCTCATCCCAAAGCTGAGATATGAAGACAAACTTAACTGGGAATTTCTCTCAATAGGTTTATTGGTGTTGAATATATTGGAATTAAATTTATGAGCTTTTTATACGTCCAATAAAGCAAAATACAGATGCAATGTAGGATATATTGGACTGACTAGGCTTTTCTGATCGCACCCTTCTACTCTTGTGTTTACTTAGCTTCACTGGAAGTAGGAATCCCATCATGAAATTTACAGTTATACATTTTATGCAGCAAAACATGTCCCTATATCTCAGCTTTGGGATGTGGTAGGGCAACAATTACCACACCACTGTCTTTGTCAGGACCTCCCTGACACACGGTGTGGGTTTGAAAAAGAGCTGAGGAGGTCACATATTTCACCCAAAAAAACACTAAGGGGTACCCCTTTGTGTTTTTTTAGACTCAATTTTTGACCGTCTCAGATTTCTTCCAAACTCACGGTGTTGATTAGGCAGGTCCTGACTTACACAAAGGTGTGATTATTTTCAGCCTATCTCATCCCAAAGCTGAGATATGAGGACAAACTTAACTGGGAATTTCTCTCAATAGGTTTATTGGTATTGAATATATTGGAATTAAATTTATGAGCTTTTTATACGTCCAATAAAGCAAAATACAGATGCAATGTAGGATATATTGGACTGACTAGGCTTTTCTGATCGCACCCTTCTACTCATGTGTTTACCTAGCTTCACTGGAAGTAGGAATCCCATCATGAAATTTACAGTTATACATTTTATGCAGCACAACATGTCCCTATATCTTAGCTTTGGGATGTGGTAGGGCAACATTTACCACACCACTGTCTTTGTCAGGACCTCTCTGACACACGGTGTGGGTTTGAAGAAGATCTGAGGAGGTCACATATTTCACACAAAAAAACACTAAGGGGTACCCCTTTGTGTTTTTTTAGACTCAATTTTTGACCGTCTCAGATTTCTTCCAAACCCACAGTGTTGATTAGGCAGGTCCTGACTTAGACAAAGGTGTGATTATTTTCAGCCTATGTCATCCCAAAGCTGAGATATGAGGACAAACTTAACTGGGATTTTCTCTCAATAGGTTTATTGGTGTTGAATATATTGGAATTAAATTTATGAGCTTTTTATACGTCCAATAAAGCAAAATACAGATGCAATGTAGGATATATTGGACTGACTAGGCTTTTCTGATCGCACCCTTCTACTCATGTGTTTACCTAGCTTCACTGGAAGTAGGAATCCCATCATGAAATTTACAGTTATACATTTCATGCAGCACAACATGTCCCTATATCTTAGCTTTGGGATGTGGTAGGGCAACAATTACCACACCACTGTCTTTGTCAGGACCTCTCTGACACACGGTGTGGGTTTGAAGAAGATCTGAGGAGGTCACATATTTCACCCAAAAAAACACTAAGGGGTACCCCTTTGTGTTTTTTTAGACTCAATTTTTGACCGTCTCAGATTTCTTCCAAACCCACGGTGTTGATTAGGCAGGTCCTGACTTAGACAAAGGTGTGATTATTTTCAGCCTATCTCATCCCAAAGCTGAGATATGAGGACAAACTTAACTGGGATTTTCTCTCAATAGGCTTATTGGTGTTGAATATATTGGAATTAAATTTATGAGCTTTTTATACGTCCAATAAAGCAAAATACAGATGCAATGTAGGATTTATTGGACTGAGTAGGCTTTTCTGATCACACCCTTCTACTCTTGTGTTTACTTAGCTTCACTGGAAGTAGGAATCCCATCATGAAATTTACAGTTATACATTTTATGCAGCAAAACATGTCCCTATATCTCAGCTTTGGGATGTGGTAGGGCAACAATTACCACACCACTGTCTTTGTCAGGACCTCCCTGACACACGGTGTGGGTTTGAAGAAGAGCTGAGGAGGTCACATATTTCACCCAAAAAAACACTAAGGGGTACCCCTTTGTGTTTTTTTAGACTCAATTTATGACCGTCTCAGATTTCTTCCAAACTCACGGTGTTGATTAGGCAGGTCCTGACTTACACAAAGTGTGATTATTTTCAGCCTATCTCATCCCAAAGCTGAGATATGAAGACAAACTTAACTGGGAATTTCTCTCAATAGGTTTATTGGTGTTGAATATATTGGAATTAAATTTATGAGCTTTTTATACGTCCAATAAAGCAAAATACAGATGCAATGTAGGATTTATTGGACTGACTAGGCTTTTCTGATTGCACCCTTCTACTCTTGTGTTTACCTAGCTTCACTGGAAGTAGGAATCCCATCATGAAATTTACAGTTATGCATTTTATGCAGCAAAACATGTCCCTATATCTCAGCTTTGGGATGTGGTAGGGCAAAAATTACCACACCACTGTCTTTGTCAGGACCTCTCTGACACACGGTGTGGGTTTGAAGAAGAGCTGAGGAGGTCACATATTTCACCCAAAAAAACACTAAGGGGTACCCCTTTGTGCTTTTTTAGACTCAATTTTTGACCGTCTCAGATTTCTTCCAAACTCATGGTGTTGATTAGGCAGGTCCTGACTTACACAAAGGTGTGATTATGTTCAGCCTATCTCATCCCAAAGCTGAAATATGAGGACAAACTTAACTGGGATTTTCTCTCAATAGGTTTATTGGTGTTGAATATATTGGAATTAAATTTATGAGCTTGTTATATGTCCAATAAAGCAAAATACAGATGCAATGTAGGATATATTGGACTGACTAGGCTTTTCTGATCGCACCCTTCTACTCTTGTGTTTACTTAGCTTCACTGGAAGTAGGAATCCCATCATGAAATTTACAGTTATACATTTTATGCAGCACAACAAGTCCCTATATCTCAGCTTTGGGATGTGGTAGGGCAACAATTACCACACCACTGTCTTCGTCAGGACCTCTCTGACACACGGTGTGGGTTTGAAGAAGAGCTGAGGAGGTCACATATTTCACCCAAAAAAACTAAGGGGTACCCCTTTGTGTTTTTTTAGACTCAATTTTTGACCGTCTCAGATTTCTTCCAAACTCATGGTGTTGATTAGGCAGGTCCTGACTTACACAAAGGTGTGATTATTTTTAGCCTATCTCGTCCCAAAGCTGAGATATGAAGACAAACTTAGCTGGGAATTTCTCTCAATAGGTTTATTGGTGTTGAATATATTGGAATTAAATTTATGAGCTTTTTATACGTCCAATAAAGCAAAATACAGATGCAATGTAGAATATATTGGACTGACTAGGCTTTTCTGATTGCACCCTTCTACTCTTGTGTTTACCTAGCTTCACTGGAAGTAGGAATCCCATCATGAAATTTACAGTTATACATTTTATGCAGCAAAACATGTCCCTATATCTCAGCTTTGGGATGTGGTAGGGCAAAAATTACCACACCACTGTCTTCGTCAGGACCTCTCTGACACACGGTGTGGGTTTGAAGAAGAGCTGAGGAGGTCACATATTTCACCCAAAAAAACACTAAGGGGTACCCCTTTGTGTTTTTTTAGACTCAATTTTTGACCGTCTCAGATTTCTTCCAAACTCATGGTGTTGATTAGGCAGGTCCTGACTTACACAAAGGTGTGATTATTTTCAGCCTATCTCATCCCAAAGCTGAGATATGAGAACAAACTTAACTGGGATTTTCTCTCAATAGGTTTATTGGTGTTGAATATATTGGAATTAAATTTATGAGCTTGTTATATGTCCAATAAAGCAAAATACAGATGCAATGTAGGATATATTGGACTGACTAGGCTTTTCTGATCGCACCCTTCTACTCTTGTGTTTACCTAGCTTCACTGGAAGTAGGAATCCCATCATGAAATTTACAGTTATACATTTTATGCAGCAAAACATGTCCCTATATCTCAGCTTTGGGATGTGGTAGGGCAACAATTACCACACCACTGTCTTTGTCAGGACCTCCCTGACACATGGTGTGGGTTTGAAGAAGATCTGAGGAGGTCACATATTTCACCCAAAAAACACTAAGGGGTACCCCTTTGTGTTTTTTAGACTCAATTTTTGACCGTCTCAGATTTCTTCCAAACTCACGGTGTTGATTAGGCAGGTCCTGACTTACACAAAGGTGTGATTATTTTCAGCCTATCTCATCCCAAAGCTGAGATATGAGGACAAACTTAACTGGGAATTTCTCTCAATAGGTTTATTGCTGTTGAATATATTGGAATTAAATTTATGAGCTTTTTATACGTCCAATAAAGCAAAATACAGATGCAATGTAGAATATATTGGACTGACTAGGCTTTTCTGATTGCACCCTTCTACTCTTGTGTTTACCTAGCTTCACTGGAAGTAGGAATCCCATCATGAATTTACAGTTATACATTTTATGCAGCAAAACATGTCCATTTATCTCAGCTTTGGGATGTGGTAGGGCAAAAATTACCACACCACTGTCTTCGTCAGGACCTCTCTGACACACGGTGTGGGTTTGAAGAAGAGCTGAGGAGGTCACATATTTCACCCAAAAAAACACTAAGGGGTACCCCTTTGTGTTTTTTAGACTAAATTTTTGACCGTCTCAGATTTCTTCCAAACTCACGATGTTGATTAGGCAGGTCCTGACTTACACAAAGGTGTGATTATTTTCAGCCTATCTCATCCCAAAGCTGAGATATGAGGACAAACTTAACTGGGAATTTCTCTCAATAGGTTTATTGGTGTTGAATATATTGGAATTAAATTTTTGAGCTTTTTATACGTCCAATAAAGCAAAATACAGATGCAATGTAGGATATATTGGACTGACTAGGCTTTTCTGATCGCACCCTTCTACTCTTGTGTTTACTTAGCTTCACTGGAAGTAGGAATCCCATCATGAAATTTACAGTTATACATTTTATGCAGCAAAACATGTCCCTATATCTCAGCTTTGGGATGTGGTAGGGCAACAATTACCACACCACTGTCTTTGTCAGGACCTCCCTGACACACGGTGTGGGTTTGAAAAAGAGCTGAGGAGGTCACATATTTCACCCAAAAAAACACTAAGGGGTACCCCTTTGTGTTTTTTTAGACTCAATTTTTGACCGTCTCAGATTTCTTCCAAACTCACGGTGTTGATTAGGCAGGTCCTGACTTACACAAAGGTGTGATTATTTTCAGCCTATCTCATCCCAAAGCTGAGATATGAGGACAAACTTAACTGGGAATTTCTCTCAATAGGTTTATTGGTATTGAATATATTGGAATTAAATTTATGAGCTTTTTATACGTCCAATAAAGCAAAATACAGATGCAATGTAGGATATATTGGACTGACTAGGCTTTTCTGATCGCACCCTTCTACTCATGTGTTTACCTAGCTTCACTGGAAGTAGGAATCCCATCATGAAATTTACAGTTATACATTTTATGCAGCACAACATGTCCCTATATCTTAGCTTTGGGATGTGGTAGGGCAACATTTACCACACCACTGTCTTTGTCAGGACCTCTCTGACACACGGTGTGGGTTTGAAGAAGATCTGAGGAGGTCACATATTTCACACAAAAAAACACTAAGGGGTACCCCTTTGTGTTTTTTTAGACTCAATTTTTGACCGTCTCAGATTTCTTCCAAACCCACAGTGTTGATTAGGCAGGTCCTGACTTAGACAAAGGTGTGATTATTTTCAGCCTATGTCATCCCAAAGCTGAGATATGAGGACAAACTTAACTGGGATTTTCTCTCAATAGGTTTATTGGTGTTGAATATATTGGAATTAAATTTATGAGCTTTTTATACATCCAATAAAGCAAAATACAGATGCAATGTAGGATATATTGGACTGACTAGGCTTTTCCGATTGCACCCTTCTACTCTTGTGTTTACCTAGCTTAACTGGAAGTAGGAATCCCATCATGAATTTACAGTTATACATTTTATGCAGCAAAACATGTCCATTTATCTCAGCTTTGGGATGTGGTAGGGCAAAAATTACCACACCACTGTCTTCGTCAGGACCTCTCTGACACACGGTGTGGGTTTGAAGAAGAGCTGAGGAGGTCACATATTTCACCCAAAAAAACACTAAGGGGTACCCCTTTGTGTTTTTTAGACTAAATTTTTGACCGTCTCAGATTTCTTCCAAACTCACGATGTTGATTAGGCAGGTCCTGACTTACACAAAGGTGTGATTATTTTCAGCCTATCTCATCCCAAAGCTGAGATATGAGGACAAACTTAACTGGGAATTTCTCTCAATAGGTTTATTGGTGTTGAATATATTGGAATTAAATTTATGAGCTTTTTATACGTCCAATAAAGCAAAATACAGATGCAATGTAGAATATATTGGACTGACTAGGCTTTTCTGATTGCACCCTTCTACTCTTGTGTTTACCTAGCTTCACTGGAAGTAGGAATCCCATCATGAAATTTACAGTTATACATTTTATGCAGCAAAACATGTCCCTATATCTCAGCTTTGGGATGTGGTAGGGCAAAAATTACCACACCACTGTCTTCGTCAGGACCTCTCTGACACACGGTGTGGGTTTGAAAAAGAGCTGAGGAGGTCACATATTTCACCCAAAAAAACACTAAGGGGTACCCCTTTGTGTTTTTTTAGACTCAATTTTTGACCGTCTCAGATTTCTTCCAAACCCACGGTGTTGATTAGGCAGGTCCTGACTTAGACAAAGGTGTGATTATTTTCAGCCTATCTCATCCCAAAGCTGAGATATGAGGACAAACTTAACTGGGATTTTCTCTCAATAGGCTTATTGGTGTTGAATATATTGGAATTAAATTTATGAGCTTTTTATACGTCCAATAAAGCAAAATACAGATGCAATGTAGGATTTATTGGACTGAGTAGGCTTTTCTGATCACACCCTTCTACTCTTGTGTTTACTTAGCTTCACTGGAAGTAGGAATCCCATCATGAAATTTACAGTTATACATTTTATGCAGCAAAACATGTCCCTATATCTCAGCTTTGGGATGTGGTAGGGCAACAATTACCACACCACTGTCTTTGTCAGGACCTCCCTGACACACGGTGTGGGTTTGAAGAAGAGCTGAGGAGGTCACATATTTCACCCAAAAAAACACTAAGGGGTACCCCTTTGTGTTTTTTTAGACTCAATTTATGACCGTCTCAGATTTCTTCCAAACTCACGGTGTTGATTAGGCAGGTCCTGACTTACACAAAGTGTGATTATTTTCAGCCTATCTCATCCCAAAGCTGAGATATGAAGACAAACTTAACTGGGAATTTCTCTCAATAGGTTTATTGGTGTTGAATATATTGGAATTAAATTTATGAGCTTTTTATACGTCCAATAAAGCAAAATACAGATGCAATGTAGGATTTATTGGACTGACTAGGCTTTTCTGATTGCACCCTTCTACTCTTGTGTTTACCTAGCTTCACTGGAAGTAGGAATCCCATCATGAAATTTACAGTTATACATTTTATGCAGCAAAACATGTCCCTATATCTCAGCTTTGGGATGTGGTAGGGCAAAAATTACCACACCACTGTCCTTGTCAGGACCTCTCTGACACACGGTGTGGGTTTGAAGAAGAGCTGAGGAGGTCACATATTTCACCCAAAAAAACACTAAGGGGTACCCCTTTGTGCTTTTTTAGACTCAATTTTTGACCGTCTCAGATTTCTTCCAAACTCATGGTGTTGATTAGGCAGGTCCTGACTTACACAAAGTGTGATTATGTTCAGCCTATCTCATCCCAAAGCTGAAATATGAGGACAAACTTAACTGGGATTTTCTCTCAATAGGTTTATTGGTGTTGAATATATTGGAATTAAATTTATGAGCTTGTTATATGTCCAATAAAGCAAAATACAGATGCAATGTAGGATATATTGGACTGACTAGGCTTTTCTGATCGCACCCTTCTACTCTTGTGTTTACTTAGCTTCACTGGAAGTAGGAATCCCATCATGAAATTTACAGTTATACATTTTATGCAGCACAACATGTCCCTATATCTCAGCTTTGGGATGTGGTAGGGCAAAAATTACCACACCACTGTCTTCGTCAGGACCTCTCTGACACACGGTGTGGGTTTGAAGAAGATCTGAGGAGGTCACATATTTCACCCAAAAAAACACTAAGGGGTACCCCTTTGTGTTTTTTTAGACTCAATTTTTGACCATCTCAGATTTCTTCCAAACCCACGGTGTTGATTAGGCAGGTCCTGACTTAGACAAAGGTGTGATTATTTTCAGCCTATCTCATCCCAAAGCTGAGATATGAGGACAAACTTAACTGGGATTTTCTCTCAATAGGCTTATTGGTGTTGAATATATTGGAATTAAATTTATGAGCTTTTTATACGTCCAATAAAGCAAAATACAGATGCAATGTAGGATTTATTGGACTGAGTAGGCTTTTCTGATCACACCCTTCTACTCTTGTGTTTACTTAGCTTCACTGGAAGTAGGAATCCCATCATGAAATTTACAGTTATACATTTTATGCAGCAAAACATGTCCCTATATCTCAGCTTTGGGATGTGGTAGGGCAACAATTACCACACCACTGTCTTTGTCAGGACCTCCCTGACACACGGTGTGGGTTTGAAGAAGAGCTGAGGAGGTCACATATTTCACCCAAAAAAACACTAAGGGGTACCCCTTTGTGTTTTTTTAGACTCAATTTATGACCGTCTCAGATTTCTTCCAAACTCACGGTGTTGATTAGGCAGGTCCTGACTTACACAAAGTGTGATTATTTTCAGCCTATCTCATCCCAAAGCTGAGATATGAAGACAAACTTAACTGGGAATTTCTCTCAATAGGTTTATTGGTGTTGAATATATTGGAATTAAATTTATGAGCTTTTTATACGTCCAATTAAAAGCAAAATACAGATGCAATGTAGGATTTATTGGACTGACTAGGCTTTTCTGATTGCACCCTTCTACTCTTGTGTTTACCTAGCTTCACTGGAAGTAGGAATCCCATCATGAAATTTACAGTTATACATTTTATGCAGCAAAACATGTCCCTATATCTCAGCTTTGGGATGTGGTAGGGCAAAAATTACCACACCACTGTCTTCGTCAGGACCTCTCTGACACACGGTGTGGGTTTGAAGAAGAGCTGAGGAGGTCACATATTTCACCCAAAAAAACACTAAGGGGTACCCCTTTGTGCTTTTTTAGACTCAATTTTTGACCGTCTCAGATTTCTTCCAAACTCATGGTGTTGATTAGGCAGGTCCTGACTTACACAAAGGTGTGATTATGTTCAGCCTATCTCATCCCAAAGCTGAAATATGAGGACAAACTTAACTGGGATTTTCTCTCAATAGGTTTATTGGTGTTGAATATATTGGAATTAAATTTATGAGCTTGTTATATGTCCAATAAAGCAAAATACAGATGCAATGTAGGATATATTGGACTGACTAGGCTTTTCCGATTGCACCCTTCTACTCTTGTGTTTACCTAGCTTCACTGGAAGTAGGAATCCCATCATGAATTTACAGTTATACATTTTATGCAGCAAAACATGTCCATTTATCTCAGCTTTGGGATGTGGTAGGGCAAAAATTACCACACCACTGTCTTCGTCAGGACCTCTCTGACACACGGTGTGGGTTTGAAGAAGAGCTGAGGAGGTCACATATTTCACCCAAAAAAACACTAAGGGGTACCCCTTTGTGTTTTTTTAGACTAAATTTTTGACCGTCTCAGATTTCTTCCAAACTCACGATGTTGATTAGGCAGGTCCTGACTTACACAAAGGTGTGATTATTTTCAGCCTATCTCATCCCAAAGCTGAGATATGAGGACAAACTTAACTGGGAATTTCTCTCAATAGGTTTATTGGTGTTGAATATATTGGAATTAAATTTATGAGCTTTTTATAAATCTGATAGAGTGTGTACAGATGCAATGTAGAATATATTGGACTGACTAGGCTTTTCTGATTGCACCCTTCTACTCTTGTGTTTACCTAGCTTCACTGGAAGTAGGAATCCCATCATGAAATTTACAGTTATACATTTTATGCAGCAAAACATGTCCCTATATCTCAGCTTTGGGATGTGGTAGGGCAAAAATTACCACACCACTGTCTTCGTCAGGACCTCTCTGACACACGGTGTGGGTTTGAAAAAGAGCTGAGGAGGTCACATATTTCACCCAAAAAAACACTAAGGGGTACCCCTTTGTGTTTTTTTAGACTCAATTTTTGACCGTCTCAGATTTCTTCCAAACTCATGGTGTTGATTAGGCAGGTCCTGACTTACACAAAGGTGTGATTATTTTCAGCCTATCTCATCCCAAAGCTGAGATATGAGGACAAACTTAACTGGGAATTTCTCTCAATAGGTTTATTGGTGTTGAATATATTGGAATTAAATTTATGAGCTTTTTATACGTCCAATAAAGCAAAATACAGATGCAATGTAGGATATATTGGACTGACTAGGCTTTTCTGATCGCACCCTTCTACTCATGTGTTTACCTAGCTTCACTGGAAGTAGGAATCCCATCATGAAATTTACAGTTATACATTTTATGCAGCAAAACATGTCCCTATATCTCAGCTTTGGGATGTGGTAGGGCAACAATTACCACACCACTGTCTTTGTCAGGACCTCCCTGACACACGGTGTGGGTTTGAAGAAGAGCTGAGGAGGTCACATATTTCACCCAAAAAAACACTAAGGGGTACCCCTTTGTGTTTTTTTAGACTCAATTTTTGACCGTCTCAGATTTCTTCCAAACTCACGGTGTTGATTAGGCAGGTCCTGACTTACACAAAGGTGTGATTATTTTCAGCCTATCTCATCCCAAAGCTGAGATATGAAGACAAACTTAACTGGGAATTTCTCTCAATAGGTTTATTGGTGTTGAATATATTGGAAGTAAATTTATGAGCTTTTTATACGTCCAATAAAGCAAAATACAGATGCAATGTAGAATATATTGGACTGACTAGGCTTTTCTGATTGCACCCTTCTACTCTTGTGTTTACCTAGCTTCACTGGAAGTAGGAATCCCATCATGAAATTTACAGTTATACATTTTATGCAGCAAAACGTGTCCCTATATCTCAGCTTTGGGATGTGGTAGGGCAAAAATTACCACACCACTGTCTTCGTCAGGACCTCTCTGACACACGGTGTGGGTTTGAAGAAGAGCTGAGGAGGTCACATATTTCACCCAAAAAAACACTAAGGGGTACCCCTTTGTGTTTTTTTAGACTCAATTTTTGACCGTCTCAGATTTCTTCCAAACTCATGGTGTTGATTAGGCAGGTCCTGACTTACACAAAGGTGTGATTATTTTCAGCCTATCTCATCCCAAAGCTGAGATATGAGGACAAACTTAACTGGGAATTTCTCTCAATAGGTTTATTGGTGTTGAATATATTGGAATTAAATTTATGAGCTTTTTATACGTCCAATAAAGCAAAATACAGATGCAATGTAGGATATATTGGACTGACTAGGCTTTTCTGATCACACCCTTCTACTCATGTGTTTACCTAGCTTCACTGGAAGTAGGAATCCCATCATGAAATTTACAGTTATACATTTTATGCAGCACAACATGTCCCTATATCTTAGCTTTGGGATGTGGTAGGGCAACAATTACCACACCACTGTCTTTGTCAGGACCTCTCTGACACACGGTGTGGGTTTGAAGAAGATCTGAGGAGGTCACATATTTCACCCAAAAAAACACTAAGGGGTACCCCTTTGTGTGTTTTTAGACTCAATTTTTGACCATCTCAGATTTCTTCCAAACTCACGGTGTTGATTAGGCAGGTCCTGACTTAAACAAAGGTGTGATTATTTTCAGCCTATCTCATCCCAAAGCTGAGATATGAGGACAAACTTAACTGGGATTTTCTATCAATAGGTTTATTGGTGTTGAATATATTGGAATTAAATTTATGAGCTTTTTATACGTCCAATAAAGCAAAATACAGATGCAATGTAGGATATATTGGACTGACTAGGCTTTTCCGATTGCACCCTTCTACTCTTGTGTTTACCTAGCTTCACTGGAAGTAGGAATCCCATCATGAATTTACAGTTATACATTTTATGCAGCAAAACATGTCCATTTATCTCAGCTTTGGGATGTGGTAGGGCAAAAATTACCACACCACTGTCTTCGTCAGGACCTCTCTGACACACGGTGTGGGTTTGAAGAAGAGCTGAGGAGGTCACATATTTCACCCAAAAAAACACTAAGGGGTACCCCTTTGTGTTTTTTAGACTAAATTTTTGACCGTCTCAGATTTCTTCCAAACTCACGATGTTGATTAGGCAGGTCCTGACTTACACAAAGGTGTGATTATTTTCAGCCTATCTCATCCCAAAGCTGAGATATGAGGACAAACTTAACTGGGAATTTCTCTCAATAGGTTTATTGGTGTTGAATATATTGGAATTAAATTTATGAGCTTTTTATACGTCCAATAAAGCAAAATACAGATGCAATGTAGAATATATTGGACTGACTAGGCTTTTCTGATTGCATCCTTCTACTCTTGTGTTTACCTAGCTTCACTGGAAGTAGGAATCCCATCATGAAATTTACAGTTATACATTTTATGCAGCAAAACATGTCCCTATATCTCAGCTTTGGGATGTGGTAGGGCAAAAATTACCACACCACTGTCTTCGTCAGGACCTCTCTGACACACGGTGTGGGTTTGAAAAAGAGCTGAGGAGGTCACATATTTCACCCAAAAAAACACTAAGGGGTACCACTTTGTGTTTTTTTAGACTCAATTTTTGACCGTCTCAGATTTCTTCCAAACTCATGGTGTTGATTAGGCAGGTCCTGACTTACACAAAGGTGTGATTATTTTCAGCCTATCTCATCCCAAAGCTGAGATATGAGGACAAACTTAACTGGGAATTTCTCTCAATAGGTTTATTGGTGTTGAATATATTGGAATTAAATTTATGAGCTTTTTATACGTCCAATAAAGCAAAATACAGATGCAATGTAGGATATATTGGACTGACTAGGCTTTTCTGATCGCACCCTTCTACTCATGTGTTTACCTAGCTTCACTGGAAGTAGGAATCCCATCATGAAATTTACAGTTATACATTTTATGCAGCAAAACATGTCCCTATATCTCAGCTTTGGGATGTGGTAGGGCAACAATTACCACACCACTGTCTTTGTCAGGACCTCCCTGACACACGGTGTGGGTTTGAAGAAGAGCTGAGGAGGTCACATATTTCACCCAAAAAAACACTAAGGGGTACCCCTTTGTGTTTTTTTAGACTCAATTTTTGACCGTCTCAGATTTCTTCCAAACTCACGGTGTTGATTAGGCAGGTCCTGACTTACACAAAGGTGTGATTATTTTCAGCCTATCTCATCCCAAAGCTGAGATATGAAGACAAACTTAACTGGGAATTTCTCTCAATAGGTTTATTGGTGTTGAATATATTGGAAGTAAATTTATGAGCTTTTTATACGTCCAATAAAGCAAAATACAGATGCAATGTAGAATATATTGGACTGACTAGGCTTTTCTGATTGCACCCTTCTACTCTTGTGTTTACCTAGCTTCACTGGAAGTAGGAATCCCATCATGAAATTTACAGTTATACATTTTATGCAGCAAAACGTGTCCCTATATCTCAGCTTTGGGATGTGGTAGGGCAAAAATTACCACACCACTGTCTTCGTCAGGACCTCTCTGACACACGGTGTGGGTTTGAAGAAGAGCTGAGGAGGTCACATATTTCACCCAAAAAAACACTAAGGGGTACCCCTTTGTGTTTTTTTAGACTCAATTTTTGACCGTCTCAGATTTCTTCCAAACTCATGGTGTTGATTAGGCAGGTCCTGACTTACACAAAGGTGTGATTATTTTCAGCCTATCTCATCCCAAAGCTGAGATATGAGGACAAACTTAACTGGGAATTTCTCTCAATAGGTTTATTGGTGTTGAATATATTGGAATTAAATTTATGAGCTTTTTATACGTCCAATAAAGCAAAATACAGATGCAATGTAGGATATATTGGACTGACTAGGCTTTTCTGATCACACCCTTCTACTCATGTGTTTACCTAGCTTCACTGGAAGTAGGAATCCCATCATGAAATTTACAGTTATACATTTTATGCAGCACAACATGTCCCTATATCTTAGCTTTGGGATGTGGTAGGGCAACAATTACCACACCACTGTCTTTGTCAGGACCTCTCTGACACACGGTGTGGGTTTGAAGAAGATCTGAGGAGGTCACATATTTCACCCAAAAAAACACTAAGGGGTACCCCTTTGTGTGTTTTTAGACTCAATTTTTGACCATCTCAGATTTCTTCCAAACTCACGGTGTTGATTAGGCAGGTCCTGACTTAAACAAAGGTGTGATTATTTTCAGCCTATCTCATCCCAAAGCTGAGATATGAGGACAAACTTAACTGGGATTTTCTATCAATAGGTTTATTGGTGTTGAATATATTGGAATTAAATTTATGAGCTTTTTATACGTCCAATAAAGCAAAATACAGATGCAATGTAGGATATATTGGACTGACTAGGCTTTTCTGATCACACCCTTCTACTCATGTGTTTACCTAGCTTCACTGGAAGTAGGAATCCCATCATGAAATTTACAGTTATACATTTTATGCAGCACAACATGTCCCTATATCTCAGCTTTGGGATGTGATAGGGCAACAATTACCACACCACTGTCTTTGTCAGGACCTCTCTGACACACGGTGTGGGTTTGAAGAAGATCTGAGGAGGTCACATATTTCACCCAAAAAAACACTAAGGGTACCCCTTTGTGTGTTTTTAGACTCAATTTTTGACCATCTCAGATTTCTTCCAAACTCACGGTGTTGATTAGGCAGGTCCTGACTTACACAAAGGTGTGATTATTTTCAGCCTATCTCATCCCAAAGCTGAGATATGAAGACAAACTTAACTGGGAATTTCTCTCAATAGGTTTATTGGTATTGAATATATTGGAATTAAATTTATGAGCTTTTTATACGTCCAATAAAGCAAAATACAGATGCAATGTAGGATATATTGGACTGACTAGGCTTTTCTGATCGCACCCTTCTACTCTTGTGTTTACTTAGCTTCACTGGAAGTAGGAATCCCATCATGAAATTTACAGTTATACATTTTATGCAGCAAAACATGTCCCTATATCTCAGCTTTGGGATGTGGTAGGGCAACAATTACCACACCACTGTCTTTGTCAGGACCTCCCTGACACACGGTGTGGGTTTGAAAAAGAGCTGAGGAGGTCACATATTTCACCCAAAAAAACACTAAGGGGTACCCCTTTGTGTTTTTTTAGACTCAATTTTTGACCGTCTCAGATTTCTTCCAAACTCACGGTGTTGATTAGGCAGGTCCTGACTTACACAAAGGTGTGATTATTTTCAGCCTATCTCATCCCAAAGCTGAGATATGAAGACAAACTTAACTGGGAATTTCTCTCAATAGGTTTATTGGTGTTGAATATATTGGAATTAAATTTATGAGCTTTTTATACGTCCAATAAAGCAAAATACAGATGCAATGTAGGATATATTGGACTGACTAGGCTTTTCTGATCGCACCCTTCTACTCTTGTGTTTACTTAGCTTCACTGGAAGTAGGAATCCCATCATGAAATTTACAGTTATACATTTTATGCAGCAAAACATGTCCCTATATCTCAGCTTTGGGATGTGGTAGGGCAACAATTACCACACCACTGTCTTTGTCAGGACCTCCCTGACACACGGTGTGGGTTTGAAAAAGAGCTGAGGAGGTCACATATTTCACCCAAAAAAACACTAAGGGGTACCCCTTTGTGTTTTTTTAGACTCAATTTTTGACCGTCTCAGATTTCTTCCAAACTCACGGTGTTGATTAGGCAGGTCCTGACTTACACAAAGGTGTGATTATTTTCAGCCTATCTCATCCCAAAGCTGAGATATGAGGACAAACTTAACTGGGAATTTCTCTCAATAGGTTTATTGGTGTTGAATATATTGGAATTAAATTTATGAGCTTTTTATACGTCCAATAAAGCAAAATACAGATGCAATGTAGGATATATTGGACTGACTAGGCTTTTCCGATTGCACCCTTCTACTCTTGTGTTTACCTAGCTTCACTGGAAGTAGGAATCCCATCATGAATTTACAGTTATACATTTTATGCAGCAAAACATGTCCATTTATCTCAGCTTTGGGATGTGGTAGGGCAAAAATTACCACACCACTGTCTTCGTCAGGACCTCTCTGACACACGGTGTGGGTTTGAAGAAGAGCTGAGGAGGTCACATATTTCACCCAAAAAAACACTAAGGGGTACCCCTTTGTGTTTTTTTAGACTCAATTTTTGACCGTCTCAGATTTCTTCCAAACCCACGGTGTTGATTAGGCAGGTCCTGACTTAGACAAAGGTGTGATTATTTTCAGCCTATCTCATCCCAAAGCTGAGATATGAGGACAAACTTAACTGGGATTTTCTCTCAATAGGCTTATTGGTGTTGAATATATTGGAATTAAATTTATGAGCTTTTTATACGTCCAATAAAGCAAAATACAGATGCAATGTAGGATTTATTGGACTGAGTAGGCTTTTCTGATCACACCCTTCTACTCTTGTGTTTACTTAGCTTCACTGGAAGTAGGAATCCCATCATGAAATTTACAGTTATACATTTTATGCAGCAAAACATGTCCCTATATCTCAGCTTTGGGATGTGGTAGGGCAACAATTACCACACCACTGTCTTTGTCAGGACCTCCCTGACACACGGTGTGGGTTTGAAGAAGAGCTGAGGAGGTCACATATTTCACCCAAAAAAACACTAAGGGGTACCCCTTTGTGTTTTTTTAGACTCAATTTATGACCGTCTCAGATTTCTTCCAAACTCACGGTGTTGATTAGGCAGGTCCTGACTTACACAAAGTGTGATTATTTTCAGCCTATCTCATCCCAAAGCTGAGATATGAAGACAAACTTAACTGGGAATTTCTCTCAATAGGTTTATTGGTGTTGAATATATTGGAATTAAATTTATGAGCTTTTTATACGTCCAATAAAGCAAAATACAGATGCAATGTAGGATTTATTGGACTGACTAGGCTTTTCTGATTGCACCCTTCTACTCTTGTGTTTACCTAGCTTCACTGGAAGTAGGAATCCCATCATGAAATTTACAGTTATGCATTTTATGCAGCAAAACATGTCCCTATATCTCAGCTTTGGGATGTGGTAGGGCAAAAATTACCACACCACTGTCTTTGTCAGGACCTCTCTGACACACGGTGTGGGTTTGAAGAAGAGCTGAGGAGGTCACATATTTCACCCAAAAAAACACTAAGGGGTACCCCTTTGTGCTTTTTTAGACTCAATTTTTGACCGTCTCAGATTTCTTCCAAACTCATGGTGTTGATTAGGCAGGTCCTGACTTACACAAAGGTGTGATTATGTTCAGCCTATCTCATCCCAAAGCTGAAATATGAGGACAAACTTAACTGGGATTTTCTCTCAATAGGTTTATTGGTGTTGAATATATTGGAATTAAATTTATGAGCTTGTTATATGTCCAATAAAGCAAAATACAGATGCAATGTAGGATATATTGGACTGACTAGGCTTTTCTGATCGCACCCTTCTACTCTTGTGTTTA
Source organism: Hoplias malabaricus (assembly GCF_029633855.1). Taxonomy (NCBI): domain Eukaryota; kingdom Metazoa; phylum Chordata; class Actinopteri; order Characiformes; family Erythrinidae; genus Hoplias; species Hoplias malabaricus. The sequence goes on along the minus strand of NW_027101075.1, from coordinate 107,022 downwards.
CTTAGCTTCACTGGAAGTAGGAATCCCATCATGAAATTTACAGTTATACATTTTATGCAGCACAACAAGTCCCTATATCTCAGCTTTGGGATGTGGTAGGGCAACAATTACCACACCACTGTCTTCGTCAGGACCTCTCTGACACACGGTGTGGGTTTGAAGAAGAGCTGAGGAGGTCACATATTTCACCCAAAAAAACTAAGGGGTACCCCTTTGTGTTTTTTTAGACTCAATTTTTGACCGTCTCAGATTTCTTCCAAACTCATGGTGTTGATTAGGCAGGTCCTGACTTACACAAAGGTGTGATTATTTTTAGCCTATCTCGTCCCAAAGCTGAGATATGAAGACAAACTTAGCTGGGAATTTCTCTCAATAGGTTTATTGGTGTTGAATATATTGGAATTAAATTTATGAGCTTTTTATACGTCCAATAAAGCAAAATACAGATGCAATGTAGAATATATTGGACTGACTAGGCTTTTCTGATTGCACCCTTCTACTCTTGTGTTTACCTAGCTTCACTGGAAGTAGGAATCCCATCATGAAATTTACAGTTATACATTTTATGCAGCAAAACATGTCCCTATATCTCAGCTTTGGGATGTGGTAGGGCAAAAATTACCACACCACTGTCTTCGTCAGGACCTCTCTGACACACGGTGTGGGTTTGAAGAAGAGCTGAGGAGGTCACATATTTCACCCAAAAAAACACTAAGGGGTACCCCTTTGTGTTTTTTTAGACTCAATTTTTGACCGTCTCAGATTTCTTCCAAACTCATGGTGTTGATTAGGCAGGTCCTGACTTACACAAAGGTGTGATTATTTTCAGCCTATCTCATCCCAAAGCTGAGATATGAGAACAAACTTAACTGGGATTTTCTCTCAATAGGTTTATTGGTGTTGAATATATTGGAATTAAATTTATGAGCTTGTTATATGTCCAATAAAGCAAAATACAGATGCAATGTAGGATATATTGGACTGACTAGGCTTTTCTGATCGCACCCTTCTACTCTTGTGTTTACCTAGCTTCACTGGAAGTAGGAATCCCATCATGAAATTTACAGTTATACATTTTATGCAGCAAAACATGTCCCTATATCTCAGCTTTGGGATGTGGTAGGGCAACAATTACCACACCACTGTCTTTGTCAGGACCTCCCTGACACATGGTGTGGGTTTGAAGAAGATCTGAGGAGGTCACATATTTCACCCAAAAAACACTAAGGGGTACCCCTTTGTGTTTTTTAGACTCAATTTTTGACCGTCTCAGATTTCTTCCAAACTCACGGTGTTGATTAGGCAGGTCCTGACTTACACAAAGGTGTGATTATTTTCAGCCTATCTCATCCCAAAGCTGAGATATGAGGACAAACTTAACTGGGAATTTCTCTCAATAGGTTTATTGCTGTTGAATATATTGGAATTAAATTTATGAGCTTTTTATACGTCCAATAAAGCAAAATACAGATGCAATGTAGAATATATTGGACTGACTAGGCTTTTCTGATTGCACCCTTCTACTCTTGTGTTTACCTAGCTTCACTGGAAGTAGGAATCCCATCATGAAATTTACAGTTATACATTTTATGCAGCAAAACATGTCCCTATATCTCAGCTTTGGGATGTGGTAGGGCAAAAATTACCACACCACTGTCTTCGTCAGGACCTCTCTGACACACGGTGTGGGTTTGAAGAAGAGCTGAGGAGGTCACATATTTCACCCAAAAAAACACTAAGGGGTACCCCTTTGTGTTTTTTTAGACTCAATTTTTGACCGTCTCAGATTTCTTCCAAACTCATGGTGTTGATTAGGCAGGTCCTGACTTATACAAAGGTGTGATTATTTTCAGCCTATCTCATCCCAAAGCTGAGATATGAGAACAAACTTAACTGGGATTTTCTCTCAATAGGTTTATTGGTGTTGAATATATTGGAATTAAATTTATGAGCTTGTTATATGTCCAATAAAGCAAAATACAGATGCAATGTAGGATATATTGGACTGACTAGGCTTTTCTGATCGCACCCTTCTACTCTTGTGTTTACCTAGCTTCACTGGAAGTAGGAATCCCATCATGAAATTTACAGTTATACATTTTATGCAGCAAAACATGTCCCTATATCTCAGCTTTGGGATGTGGTAGGGCAACAATTACCACACCACTGTCTTTGTCAGGACCTCCCTGACACATGGTGTGGGTTTGAAGAAGATCTGAGGAGGTCACATATTTCACCCAAAAAACACTAAGGGGTACCCCTTTGTGTTTTTTAGACTCAATTTTTGACCGTCTCAGATTTCTTCCAAACTCACGGTGTTGATTAGGCAGGTCCTGACTTACACAAAGGTGTGATTATTTTCAGCCTATCTCATCCCAAAGCTGAGATATGAGGACAAACTTAACTGGGAATTTCTCTCAATAGGTTTATTGGTGTTGAATATATTGGAATTAAATTTATGAGCTTTTTATACGTCCAATAAAGCAAAATACAGATGCAATGTAGGATATATTGGACTGACTAGGCTTTTCTGATCGCACCCTTCTACTCATGTGTTTACCTAGCTTCACTGGAAGTAGGAATCCCATCATGAAATTTACAGTTATACATTTTATGCAGCACAACATGTCCCTATATCTTAGCTTTGGGATGTGGTAGGGCAACAATTACCACACCACTGTCTTTGTCAGGACCTCTCTGACACACGGTGTGGGTTTGAAGAAGATCTGAGGAGGTCACATATTTCACCCAAAAAAACACTAAGGAGTACCCCTTTGTGTTGTTTTAGACTCAATTTTTGACCGTCTCAGGTTTCTTCCAAACTCACGGTGTTGATTAGGCAGGTCCTGACTTACACAAAGGTGTGATTATTTTCAGCCTATCTCATCCCAAAGCTGAGATATGAGGACAAACTTAACTGGGATTTTCTCTCAATAGGTTTATTGGTGTTGAATATATTGGAATTAAATTTATGAGCTTTTTATACATCCAATAAAGCAAAATATAGATGCAATGTAGGATATATTGGACTGACTAGGCTTTTCTGATCGCACCCTTCTACTCATGTGTTTACCTAGCTTCACTGGAAGTAGGAATCCCATTATGAAATTTACAGTTATACATTTTATGCAGCACAACATGTCCCTATATCTCAGCTTTGGGATGTGATAGGGCAACAATTACCACACCACTGTCTTTGTCAGGACCTCTCTGACACACGGTGTGGGTTTGAAGAAGATCTGAGGAGGTCACATATTTCACCCAAAAAAACACTAAGGGGTACCCCTTTGTGTTTTTTTAGACTAAATTCTTGACCGTCTCAGATTTCCTCCAAACTCACGATGTTGATTAGGCAGGTCCTGACTTACACAAAGGTGTGATTATGTTCAGCCTATCTCATCCCAAAGCTGAAATATGAGGACAAACTTAACTGGGATTTTCTCTCAATAGGTTTTTTGGTGTTAAATATATTGGAATTAAATTTATGAGCTTTTTATACATCCAATAAAGCAAAATACAGATGCAATGTAGGATATATTGGACTGACTAGGCTTTTCTGATTGCACCCTTCTACTCTTGTGTTTACCTAGCTTCACTGGAAGTAGGAATCCCATCATGAATTTACAGTTATACATTTTATGCAGCAAAACATGTCCATTTATCTCAGCTTTGGGATGTGGTAGGGCAAAAATTACCACACCACTGTCTTCGTCAGGACCTCTCTGACACACGGTGTGGGTTTGAAGAAGAGCTGAGGAGGTCACATATTTCACCCAAAAAAACACTAAGGGGTACCCCTTTGTGTTTTTTAGACTAAATTTTTGACCGTCTCAGATTTCTTCCAAACTCACGATGTTGATTAGGCAGGTCCTGACTTACACAAAGGTGTGATTATTTTCAGCCTATCTCATCCCAAAGCTGAGATATGAGGACAAACTTAACTGGGAATTTCTCTCAATAGGTTTATTGGTGTTGAATATATTGGAATTAAATTTATGAGCTTTTTATACGTCCAATAAAGCAAAATACAGATGCAATGTAGGATATATTGGACTGACTAGGCTTTTCTGATCGCACCCTTCTACTCTTGTGTTTACTTAGCTTCACTGGAAGTAGGAATCCCATCATGAAATTTACAGTTATACATTTTATGCAGCAAAACATGTCCCTATATCTCAGCTTTGGGATGTGGTAGGGCAACAATTACCACACCACTGTCTTTGTCAGGACCTCCCTGACACACGGTGTGGGTTTGAAAAAGAGCTGAGGAGGTCACATATTTCACCCAAAAAAACACTAAGGGGTACCCCTTTGTGTTTTTTTAGACTCAATTTTTGACCGTCTCAGATTTCTTCCAAACTCACGGTGTTGATTAGGCAGGTCCTGACTTACACAAAGGTGTGATTATTTTCAGCCTATCTCATCCCAAAGCTGAGATATGAGGACAAACTTAACTGGGAATTTCTCTCAATAGGTTTATTGGTATTGAATATATTGGAATTAAATTTATGAGCTTTTTATACGTCCAATAAAGCAAAATACAGATGCAATGTAGGATATATTGGACTGACTAGGCTTTTCTGATCGCACCCTTCTACTCATGTGTTTACCTAGCTTCACTGGAAGTAGGAATCCCATCATGAAATTTACAGTTATACATTTTATGCAGCACAACATGTCCCTATATCTTAGCTTTGGGATGTGGTAGGGCAACAATTACCACACCACTGTCTTTGTCAGGACCTCTCTGACACACGGTGTGGGTTTGAAGAAGATCTGAGGAGGTCACATATTTCACCCAAAAAAACACTAAGGGGTACCCCTTTGTGTTTTTTTAGACTCAATTTTTGACCGTCTCAGATTTCTTCCAAACCCACGGTGTTGATTAGGCAGGTCCTGACTTAGACAAAGGTGTGATTATTTTCAGCCTATCTCATCCCAAAGCTGAGATATGAGGACAAACTTAACTGGGATTTTCTCTCAATAGGCTTATTGGTGTTGAATATATTGGAATTAAATTTATGAGCTTTTTATACGTCCAATAAAGCAAAATACAGATGCAATGTAGGATTTATTGGACTGAGTAGGCTTTTCTGATCACACCCTTCTACTCTTGTGTTTACTTAGCTTCACTGGAAGTAGGAATCCCATCATGAAATTTACAGTTATACATTTTATGCAGCAAAACATGTCCCTATATCTCAGCTTTGGGATGTGGTAGGGCAACAATTACCACACCACTGTCTTTGTCAGGACCTCCCTGACACACGGTGTGGGTTTGAAGAAGAGCTGAGGAGGTCACATATTTCACCCAAAAAAACACTAAGGGGTACCCCTTTGTGTTTTTTTAGACTCAATTTATGACCGTCTCAGATTTCTTCCAAACTCACGGTGTTGATTAGGCAGGTCCTGACTTACACAAAGTGTGATTATTTTCAGCCTATCTCATCCCAAAGCTGAGATATGAAGACAAACTTAACTGGGAATTTCTCTCAATAGGTTTATTGGTGTTGAATATATTGGAATTAAATTTATGAGCTTTTTATACGTCCAATAAAGCAAAATACAGATGCAATGTAGGATTTATTGGACTGACTAGGCTTTTCTGATTGCACCCTTCTACTCTTGTGTTTACCTAGCTTCACTGGAAGTAGGAATCCCATCATGAAATTTACAGTTATGCATTTTATGCAGCAAAACATGTCCCTATATCTCAGCTTTGGGATGTGGTAGGGCAAAAATTACCACACCACTGTCTTTGTCAGGACCTCTCTGACACACGGTGTGGGTTTGAAGAAGAGCTGAGGAGGTCACATATTTCACCCAAAAAAACACTAAGGGGTACCCCTTTGTGCTTTTTTAGACTCAATTTTTGACCGTCTCAGATTTCTTCCAAACTCATGGTGTTGATTAGGCAGGTCCTGACTTACACAAAGGTGTGATTATGTTCAGCCTATCTCATCCCAAAGCTGAAATATGAGGACAAACTTAACTGGGATTTTCTCTCAATAGGTTTATTGGTGTTGAATATATTGGAATTAAATTTATGAGCTTGTTATATGTCCAATAAAGCAAAATACAGATGCAATGTAGGATATATTGGACTGACTAGGCTTTTCTGATCGCACCCTTCTACTCTTGTGTTTACTTAGCTTCACTGGAAGTAGGAATCCCATCATGAAATTTACAGTTATACATTTTATGCAGCACAACATGTCCCTATATCTCAGCTTTGGGATGTGGTAGGGCAACAATTACCACACCACTGTCTTCGTCAGGACCTCTCTGACACACGGTGTGGGTTTGAAGAAGAGCTGAGGAGGTCACATATTTCACCCAAAAAAACTAAGGGGTACCCCTTTGTGTTTTTTTAGACTCAATTTTTGACCGTCTCAGATTTCTTCCAAACTCATGGTGTTGATTAGGCAGGTCCTGACTTACACAAAGGTGTGATTATTTTTAGCCTATCTCGTCCCAAAGCTGAGATATGAAGACAAACTTAACTGGGAATTTCTCTCAATAGGTTTATTGGTGTTGAATATATTGGAATTAAATTTATGAGCTTTTTATACGTCCAATAAAGCAAAATACAGATGCAATGTAGAATATATTGGACTGACTAGGCTTTTCTGATTGCACCCTTCTACTCTTGTGTTTACCTAGCTTCACTGGAAGTAGGAATCCCATCATGAAATTTACAGTTATACATTTTATGCAGCAAAACATGTCCCTATATCTCAGCTTTGGGATGTGGTAGGGCAAAAATTACCACACCACTGTCTTCGTCAGGACCTCTCTGACACACGGTGTGGGTTTGAAGAAGAGCTGAGGAGGTCACATATTTCACCCAAAAAAACACTAAGGGGTACCCCTTTGTGTTTTTTTAGACTCAATTTTTGACCGTCTCAGATTTCTTCCAAACTCATGGTGTTGATTAGGCAGGTCCTGACTTACACAAAGGTGTGATTATTTTCAGCCTATCTCATCCCAAAGCTGAGATATGAGAACAAACTTAACTGGGATTTTCTCTCAATAGGTTTATTGGTGTTGAATATATTGGAATTAAATTTATGAGCTTGTTATATGTCCAATAAAGCAAAATACAGATGCAATGTAGGATATATTGGACTGACTAGGCTTTTCTGATCGCACCCTTCTACTCTTGTGTTTACCTAGCTTCACTGGAAGTAGGAATCCCATCATGAAATTTACAGTTATACATTTTATGCAGCAAAACATGTCCCTATATCTCAGCTTTGGGATGTGGTAGGGCAACAATTACCACACCACTGTCTTTGTCAGGACCTCCCTGACACATGGTGTGGGTTTGAAGAAGATCTGAGGAGGTCACATATTTCACCCAAAAAACACTAAGGGGTACCCCTTTGTGTTTTTTAGACTCAATTTTTGACCGTCTCAGATTTCTTCCAAACTCATGGTGTTGATTAGGCAGGTCCTGACTTACACAAAGGTGTGATTATTTTCAGCCTATCTCATCCCAAAACTGAGATATGAGGACAAACTTAACTGGGAATTTCTCTCAATAGGTTTATTGGTGTTGAATATATTGGAATTAAATTTATGAGCTTTTTATACGTCCAATAAAGCAAAATACAGATGCAATGTAGAATATATTGGACTGACTAGGCTTTTCTGATTGCACCCTTCTACTCTTGTGTTTACCTAGCTTCACTGGAAGTAGGAATCCCATCATGAAATTTACAGTTATACATTTTATGCAGCAAAACATGTCCCTATATCTCAGCTTTGGGATGTGGTAGGGCAAAAATTACCACACCACTGTCTTCGTCAGGACCTCTCTGACACACGGTGTGGGTTTGAAGAAGAGCTGAGGAGGTCACATATTTCACCCAAAAAAACACTAAGGGGTACCCCTTTGTGTTTTTTTAGACTCAATTTTTGACCGTCTCAGATTTCTTCCAAACTCATGGTGTTGATTAGGCAGGTCCTGACTTATACAAAGGTGTGATTATTTTCAGCCTATCTCATCCCAAAGCTGAGATATGAGAACAAACTTAACTGGGATTTTCTCTCAATAGGTTTATTGGTGTTGAATATATTGGAATTAAATTTATGAGCTTGTTATATGTCCAATAAAGCAAAATACAGATGCAATGTAGGATATATTGGACTGACTAGGCTTTTCTGATCGCACCCTTCTACTCTTGTGTTTACCTAGCTTCACTGGAAGTAGGAATCCCATCATGAAATTTACAGTTATACATTTTATGCAGCAAAACATGTCCCTATATCTCAGCTTTGGGATGTGGTAGGGCAACAATTACCACACCACTGTCTTTGTCAGGACCTCCCTGACACATGGTGTGGGTTTGAAGAAGATCTGAGGAGGTCACATATTTCACCCAAAAAACACTAAGGGGTACCCCTTTGTGTTTTTTAGACTCAATTTTTGACCGTCTCAGATTTCTTCCAAACTCACGGTGTTGATTAGGCAGGTCCTGACTTACACAAAAGTGTGATTATTTTCAGCCTATCTCATCCCAAAGCTGAGATATGAGGACAAACTTAACTGGGAATTTCTCTCAATAGGTTTATTGGTGTTGAATATATTGGAATTAAATTTATGAGCTTTTTATACGTCCAATAAAGCAAAATACAGATGCAATGTAGGATATATTGGACTGACTAGGCTTTTCTGATCGCACCCTTCTACTCATGTGTTTACCTAGCTTCACTGGAAGTAGGAATCCCATCATGAAATTTACAGTTATACATTTTATGCAGCACAACATGTCCCTATATCTTAGCTTTGGGATGTGGTAGGGCAACAATTACCACACCACTGTCTTTGTCAGGACCTCTCTGACACACGGTGTGGGTTTGAAGAAGATCTGAGGAGGTCACATATTTCACCCAAAAAAACACTAAGGAGTACCCCTTTGTGTTTTTTTAGACTCAATTTTTGACCGTCTCAGGTTTCTTCCAAACTCACGGTGTTGATTAGGCAGGTCCTGACTTACATAAAGGTGTGATTATTTTCAGCCTATCTCATCCCAAAGCTGAGATATGAGGACAAACTTAACTGGGATTTTCTCTCAATAGGTTTATTGGTGTTGAATATATTGGAATTAAATTTATGAGCTTGTTATATGTCCAATAAAGCAAAATACAGATGCAATGTAGGATATATTGGACTGACTAGGCTTTTCTGATCGCACCCTTCTACTCTTGTGTTTACCTAGCTTCACTGGAAGTAGGAATCCCATCATGAAATTTACAGTTATACATTTTATGCAGCAAAACATGTCCCTATATCTCAGCTTTGGGATGTGGTAGGGCAACAATTACCACACCACTGTCTTTGTCAGGACCTCCCTGACACATGGTGTGGGTTTGAAGAAGATCTGAGGAGGTCACATATTTCACCCAAAAAACACTAAGGGGTACCCCTTTGTGTTTTTTAGACTCAATTTTTGACCGTCTCAGATTTCTTCCAAACTCACGGTGTTGATTAGGCAGGTCCTGACTTACACAAAGGTGTGATTATTTTCAGCCTATCTCATCCCAAAGCTGAGATATGAGGACAAACTTAACTGGGAATTTCTCTCAATAGGTTTATTGCTGTTGAATATATTGGAATTAAATTTATGAGCTTTTTATACGTCCAATAAAGCAAAATACAGATGCAATGTAGAATATATTGGACTGACTAGGCTTTTCTGATTGCACCCTTCTACTCTTGTGTTTACCTAGCTTCACTGGAAGTAGGAATCCCATCATGAAATTTACAGTTATACATTTTATGCAGCAAAACATGTCCCTATATCTCAGCTTTGGGATGTGGTAGGGCAAAAATTACCACACCACTGTCTTCGTCAGGACCTCTCTGACACACGGTGTGGGTTTGAAGAAGAGCTGAGGAGGTCACATATTTCACCCAAAAAAACACTAAGGGGTACCCCTTTGTGTTTTTTTAGACTCAATTTTTGACCGTCTCAGATTTCTTCCAAACTCATGGTGTTGATTAGGCAGGTCCTGACTTATACAAAGGTGTGATTATTTTCAGCCTATCTCATCCCAAAGCTGAGATATGAGAACAAACTTAACTGGGATTTTCTCTCAATAGGTTTATTGGTGTTGAATATATTGGAATTAAATTTATGAGCTTGTTATATGTCCAATAAAGCAAAATACAGATGCAATGTAGGATATATTGGACTGACTAGGCTTTTCTGATCGCACCCTTCTACTCTTGTGTTTACCTAGCTTCACTGGAAGTAGGAATCCCATCATGAAATTTACAGTTATACATTTTATGCAGCAAAACATGTCCCTATATCTCAGCTTTGGGATGTGGTAGGGCAACAATTACCACACCACTGTCTTTGTCAGGACCTCCCTGACACATGGTGTGGGTTTGAAGAAGATCTGAGGAGGTCACATATTTCACCCAAAAAACACTAAGGGGTACCCCTTTGTGTTTTTTAGACTCAATTTTTGACCGTCTCAGATTTCTTCCAAACTCACGGTGTTGATTAGGCAGGTCCTGACTTACACAAAGGTGTGATTATTTTCAGCCTATCTCATCCCAAAGCTGAGATATGAGGACAAACTTAACTGGGAATTTCTCTCAATAGGTTTATTGGTGTTGAATATATTGGAATTAAATTTATGAGCTTTTTATACGTCCAATAAAGCAAAATACAGATGCAATGTAGGATATATTGGACTGACTAGGCTTTTCTGATCGCACCCTTCTACTCATGTGTTTACCTAGCTTCACTGGAAGTAGGAATCCCATCATGAAATTTACAGTTATACATTTTATGCAGCACAACATGTCCCTATATCTTAGCTTTGGGATGTGGTAGGGCAACAATTACCACACCACTGTCTTTGTCAGGACCTCTCTGACACACGGTGTGGGTTTGAAGAAGATCTGAGGAGGTCACATATTTCACCCAAAAAAACACTAAGGAGTACCCCTTTGTGTTTTTTTAGACTCAATTTTTGACCGTCTCAGGTTTCTTCCAAACTCACGGTGTTGATTAGGCAGGTCCTGACTTACACAAAGGTGTGATTATTTTCAGCCTATCTCATCCCAAAGCTGAGATATGAGGACAAACTTAACTGGGATTTTCTCTCAATAGGTTTATTGGTGTTGAATATATTGGAATTAAATTTATGAGCTTTTTATACATCCAATAAAGCAAAATATAGATGCAATGTAGGATATATTGGACTGACTAGGCTTTTCTGATCGCACCCTTCTACTCATGTGTTTACCTAGCTTCACTGGAAGTAGGAATCCCATTATGAAATTTACAGTTATACATTTTATGCAGCACAACATGTCCCTATATCTCAGCTTTGGGATGTGATAGGGCAACAATTACCACACCACTGTCTTTGTCAGGACCTCTCTGACACACGGTGTGGGTTTGAAGAAGATCTGAGGAGGTCACATATTTCACCCAAAAAAACACTAAGGGGTACCCCTTTGTGTTTTTTTAGACTAAATTCTTGACCGTCTCAGATTTCCTCCAAACTCACGATGTTGATTAGGCAGGTCCTGACTTACACAAAGGTGTGATTATGTTCAGCCTATCTCATCCCAAAGCTGAAATATGAGGACAAACTTAACTGGGATTTTCTCTCAATAGGTTTTTTGGTGTTAAATATATTGGAATTAAATTTATGAGCTTTTTATACATCCAATAAAGCAAAATACAGATGCAATGTAGGATATATTGGACTGACTAGGCTTTTCTGATTGCACCCTTCTACTCTTGTGTTTACCTAGCTTCACTGGAAGTAGGAATCCCATCATGAATTTACAGTTATACATTTTATGCAGCAAAACATGTCCATTTATCTCAGCTTTGGGATGTGGTAGGGCAAAAATTACCACACCACTGTCTTCGTCAGGACCTCTCTGACACACGGTGTGGGTTTGAAGAAGAGCTGAGGAGGTCACATATTTCACCCAAAAAAACACTAAGGGGTACCCCTTTGTGTTTTTTAGACTAAATTTTTGACCGTCTCAGATTTCTTCCAAACTCACGATGTTGATTAGGCAGGTCCTGACTTACACAAAGGTGTGATTATTTTCAGCCTATCTCATCCCAAAGCTGAGATATGAGGACAAACTTAACTGGGAATTTCTCTCAATAGGTTTATTGGTGTTGAATATATTGGAATTAAATTTATGAGCTTTTTATACGTCCAATAAAGCAAAATACAGATGCAATGTAGGATATATTGGACTGACTAGGCTTTTCTGATCGCACCCTTCTACTCTTGTGTTTACTTAGCTTCACTGGAAGTAGGAATCCCATCATGAAATTTACAGTTATACATTTTATGCAGCAAAACATGTCCCTATATCTCAGCTTTGGGATGTGGTAGGGCAACAATTACCACACCACTGTCTTTGTCAGGACCTCCCTGACACACGGTGTGGGTTTGAAAAAGAGCTGAGGAGGTCACATATTTCACCCAAAAAAACACTAAGGGGTACCCCTTTGTGTTTTTTTAGACTCAATTTTTGACCGTCTCAGATTTCTTCCAAACTCACGGTGTTGATTAGGCAGGTCCTGACTTACACAAAGGTGTGATTATTTTCAGCCTATCTCATCCCAAAGCTGAGATATGAGGACAAACTTAACTGGGAATTTCTCTCAATAGGTTTATTGGTATTGAATATATTGGAATTAAATTTATGAGCTTTTTATACGTCCAATAAAGCAAAATACAGATGCAATGTAGGATATATTGGACTGACTAGGCTTTTCTGATCGCACCCTTCTACTCATGTGTTTACCTAGCTTCACTGGAAGTAGGAATCCCATCATGAAATTTACAGTTATACATTTTATGCAGCACAACATGTCCCTATATCTTAGCTTTGGGATGTGGTAGGGCAACATTTACCACACCACTGTCTTTGTCAGGACCTCTCTGACACACGGTGTGGGTTTGAAGAAGATCTGAGGAGGTCACATATTTCACACAAAAAAACACTAAGGGGTACCCCTTTGTGTTTTTTTAGACTCAATTTTTGACCGTCTCAGATTTCTTCCAAACCCACAGTGTTGATTAGGCAGGTCCTGACTTAGACAAAGGTGTGATTATTTTCAGCCTATGTCATCCCAAAGCTGAGATATGAGGACAAACTTAACTGGGATTTTCTCTCAATAGGTTTATTGGTGTTGAATATATTGGAATTAAATTTATGAGCTTTTTATACGTCCAATAAAGCAAAATACAGATGCAATGTAGGATTTATTGGACTGAGTAGGCTTTTCTGATCACACCCTTCTACTCTTGTGTTTACTTAGCTTCACTGGAAGTAGGAATCCCATCATGAAATTTACAGTTATACATTTTATGCAGCACAACATGTCCCTATATCTTAGCTTTGGGATGTGGTAGGGCAACAATTACCACACCACTGTCTTTGTCAGGACCTCTCTGACACACGGTGTGGGTTTGAAGAAGATCTGAGGAGGTCACATATTTCACCCAAAAAAACACTAAGGGGTACCCATTTGTGTTTTTTTAGACTCAATTTTTGACCGTCTCAGATTTCTTCCAAACCCACGGTGTTGATTAGGCAGGTCCTGACTTAGACAAAGGTGTGATTATTTTCAGCCTATCTCATCCCAAAGCTGAGATATGAGGACAAACTTAACTGGGATTTTCTCTCAATAGGCTTATTGGTGTTGAATATATTGGAATTAAATTTATGAGCTTTTTATACGTCCAATAAAGCAAAATACAGATGCAATGTAGGATTTATTGGACTGAGTAGGCTTTTCTGATCACACCCTTCTACTCTTGTGTTTACTTAGCTTCACTGGAAGTAGGAATCCCATCATGAAATTTACAGTTATACATTTTATGCAGCAAAACATGTCCCTATATCTCAGCTTTGGGATGTGGTAGGGCAACAATTACCACACCACTGTCTTTGTCAGGACCTCCCTGACACACGGTGTGGGTTTGAAGAAGAGCTGAGGAGGTCACATATTTCACCCAAAAAAACACTAAGGGGTACCCCTTTGTGTTTTTTTAGACTCAATTTATGACCGTCTCAGATTTCTTCCAAACTCACGGTGTTGATTAGGCAGGTCCTGACTTACACAAAGTGTGATTATTTTCAGCCTATCTCATCCCAAAGCTGAGATATGAAGACAAACTTAACTGGGAATTTCTCTCAATAGGTTTATTGGTGTTGAATATATTGGAATTAAATTTATGAGCTTTTTATACGTCCAATAAAGCAAAATACAGATGCAATGTAGGATTTATTGGACTGACTAGGCTTTTCTGATTGCACCCTTCTACTCTTGTGTTTACCTAGCTTCACTGGAAGTAGGAATCCCATCATGAAATTTACAGTTATACATTTTATGCAGCAAAACATGTCCCTATATCTCAGCTTTGGGATGTGGTAGGGCAAAAATTACCACACCACTGTCTTTGTCAGGACCTCTCTGACACACGGTGTGGGTTTGAAGAAGAGCTGAGGAGGTCACATATTTCACCCAAAAAAACACTAAGGGGTACCCCTTTGTGCTTTTTTAGACTCAATTTTTGACCGTCTCAGATTTCTTCCAAACTCATGGTGTTGATTAGGCAGGTCCTGACTTACACAAAGGTGTGATTATGTTCAGCCTATCTCATCCCAAAGCTGAAATATGAGGACAAACTTAACTGGGATTTTCTCTCAATAGGTTTATTGGTGTTGAATATATTGGAATTAAATTTATGAGCTTGTTATATGTCCAATAAAGCAAAATACAGATGCAATGTAGGATATATTGGACTGACTAGGCTTTTCTGATCGCACCCTTCTACTCTTGTGTTTACTTAGCTTCACTGGAAGTAGGAATCCCATCATGAAATTTACAGTTATACATTTTATGCAGCACAACATGTCCCTATATCTCAGCTTTGGGATGTGGTAGGGCAACAATTACCACACCACTGTCTTCGTCAGGACCTCTCTGACACACGGTGTGGGTTTGAAGAAGAGCTGAGGAGGTCACATATTTCACCCAAAAAAACTAAGGGGTACCCCTTTGTGTTTTTTTAGACTCAATTTTTGACCGTCTCAGATTTCTTCCAAACTCATGGTGTTGATTAGGCAGGTCCTGACTTACACAAAGGTGTGATTATTTTTAGCCTATCTCGTCCCAAAGCTGAGATATGAAGACAAACTTAACTGGGAATTTCTCTCAATAGGTTTATTGGTGTTGAATATATTGGAATTAAATTTATGAGCTTTTTATACGTCCAATAAAGCAAAATACAGATGCAATGTAGAATATATTGGACTGACTAGGCTTTTCTGATTGCACCCTTCTACTCTTGTGTTTACCTAGCTTCACTGGAAGTAGGAATCCCATCATGAAATTTACAGTTATACATTTTATGCAGCAAAACATGTCCCTATATCTCAGCTTTGGGATGTGGTAGGGCAAAAATTACCACACCACTGTCTTCGTCAGGACCTCTCTGACACACGGTGTGGGTTTGAAGAAGAGCTGAGGAGGTCACATATTTCACCCAAAAAAACACTAAGGGGTACCCCTTTGTGTTTTTTTAGACTCAATTTTTGACCGTCTCAGATTTCTTCCAAACTCATGGTGTTGATTAGGCAGGTCCTGACTTACACAAAGGTGTGATTATTTTCAGCCTATCTCATCCCAAAGCTGAGATATGAGAACAAACTTAACTGGGATTTTCTCTCAATAGGTTTATTGGTGTTGAATATATTGGAATTAAATTTATGAGCTTGTTATATGTCCAATAAAGCAAAATACAGATGCAATGTAGGATATATTGGACTGACTAGGCTTTTCTGATCGCACCCTTCTACTCTTGTGTTTACCTAGCTTCACTGGAAGTAGGAATCCCATCATGAAATTTACAGTTATACATTTTATGCAGCAAAACATGTCCCTATATCTCAGCTTTGGGATGTGGTAGGGCAACAATTACCACACCACTGTCTTTGTCAGGACCTCCCTGACACATGGTGTGGGTTTGAAGAAGATCTGAGGAGGTCACATATTTCACCCAAAAAACACTAAGGGGTACCCCTTTGTGTTTTTTAGACTCAATTTTTGACCGTCTCAGATTTCTTCCAAACTCATGGTGTTGATTAGGCAGGTCCTGACTTACACAAAGGTGTGATTATTTTCAGCCTATCTCATCCCAAAGCTGAGATATGAGGACAAACTTAACTGGGAATTTCTCTCAATAGGTTTATTGGTGTTGAATATATTGGAATTAAATTTATGAGCTTTTTATACGTCCAATAAAGCAAAATACAGATGCAATGTAGAATATATTGGACTGACTAGGCTTTTCTGATTGCACCCTTCTACTCTTGTGTTTACCTAGCTTCACTGGAAGTAGGAATCCCATCATGAAATTTACAGTTATACATTTTATGCAGCAAAACATGTCCCTATATCTCAGCTTTGGGATGTGGTAGGGCAAAAATTACCACACCACTGTCTTCGTCAGGACCTCTCTGACACACGGTGTGGGTTTGAAGAAGAGCTGAGGAGGTCACATATTTCACCCAAAAAAACACTAAGGGGTACCCCTTTGTGTTTTTTTAGACTCAATTTTTGACCGTCTCAGATTTCTTCCAAACTCATGGTGTTGATTAGGCAGGTCCTGACTTATACAAAGGTGTGATTATTTTCAGCCTATCTCATCCCAAAGCTGAGATATGAGAACAAACTTAACTGGGATTTTCTCTCAATAGGTTTATTGGTGTTGAATATATTGGAATTAAATTTATGAGCTTGTTATATGTCCAATAAAGCAAAATACAGATGCAATGTAGGATATATTGGACTGACTAGGCTTTTCTGATCGCACCCTTCTACTCTTGTGTTTACCTAGCTTCACTGGAAGTAGGAATCCCATCATGAAATTTACAGTTATACATTTTATGCAGCAAAACATGTCCCTATATCTCAGCTTTGGGATGTGGTAGGGCAACAATTACCACACCACTGTCTTTGTCAGGACCTCCCTGACACATGGTGTGGGTTTGAAGAAGATCTGAGGAGGTCACATATTTCACCCAAAAAACACTAAGGGGTACCCCTTTGTGTTTTTTAGACTCAATTTTTGACCGTCTCAGATTTCTTCCAAACTCACGGTGTTGATTAGGCAGGTCCTGACTTACACAAAAGTGTGATTATTTTCAGCCTATCTCATCCCAAAGCTGAGATATGAGGACAAACTTAACTGGGAATTTCTCTCAATAGGTTTATTGGTGTTGAATATATTGGAATTAAATTTATGAGCTTTTTATACGTCCAATAAAGCAAAATACAGATGCAATGTAGGATATATTGGACTGACTAGGCTTTTCTGATCGCACCCTTCTACTCATGTGTTTACCTAGCTTCACTGGAAGTAGGAATCCCATCATGAAATTTACAGTTATACATTTTATGCAGCACAACATGTCCCTATATCTTAGCTTTGGGATGTGGTAGGGCAACAATTACCACACCACTGTCTTTGTCAGGACCTCTCTGACACACGGTGTGGGTTTGAAGAAGATCTGAGGAGGTCACATATTTCACCCAAAAAAACACTAAGGAGTACCCCTTTGTGTTTTTTTAGACTCAATTTTTGACCGTCTCAGGTTTCTTCCAAACTCACGGTGTTGATTAGGCAGGTCCTGACTTACATAAAGGTGTGATTATTTTCAGCCTATCTCATCCCAAAGCTGAGATATGAGGACAAACTTAACTGGGATTTTCTCTCAATAGGTTTATTGGTGTTGAATATATTGGAATTAAATTTATGAGCTTTTTATACATCCAATAAAGCAAAATATAGATGCAATGTAGGATATATTGGACTGACTAGGCTTTTCTGATCGCACCCTTCTACTCATGTGTTTACCTAGCTTCACTGGAAGTAGGAATCCCATTATGAAATTTACAGTTATACATTTTATGCAGCACAACATGTCCCTATATCTCAGCTTTGGGATGTGATAGGGCAACAATTACCACACCACTGTCTTTGTCAGGACCTCTGTGACACACGGTGTGGGTTTGAAGAAGATCTGAGGAGGTCACATATTTCACCCAAAAAAACACTAAGGGGTACCCCTTTGTGTTTTTTTAGACTAAATTCTTGACCGTCTCAGATTTCCTCCAAACTCACGATGTTGATTAGGCAGGTCCTGACTTACACAAAGGTGTGATTATGTTCAGCCTATCTCATCCCAAAGCTGAAATATGAGGACAAACTTAACTGGGATTTTCTCTCAATAGGTTTTTTGGTGTTAAATATATTGGAATTAAATTTATGAGCTTTTTATACATCCAATAAAGCAAAATACAGATGCAATGTAGGATATATTGGACTGACTAGGCTTTTCTGATTGCACCCTTCTACTCTTGTGTTTACCTAGCTTCACTGGAAGTAGGAATCCCATCATGAATTTACAGTTATACATTTTATGCAGCAAAACATGTCCATTTATCTCAGCTTTGGGATGTGGTAGGGCAAAAATTACCACACCACTGTCTTCGTCAGGACCTCTCTGACACACGGTGTGGGTTTGAAGAAGAGCTGAGGAGGTCACATATTTCACCCAAAAAAACACTAAGGGGTACCCCTTTGTGTTTTTTAGACTAAATTTTTGACCGTCTCAGATTTCTTCCAAACTCACGATGTTGATTAGGCAGGTCCTGACTTACACAAAGGTGTGATTATTTTCAGCCTATCTCATCCCAAAGCTGAGATATGAGGACAAACTTAACTGGGAATTTCTCTCAATAGGTTTATTGGTGTTGAATATATTGGAATTAAATTTATGAGCTTTTTATACGTCCAATAAAGCAAAATACAGATGCAATGTAGGATATATTGGACTGACTAGGCTTTTCTGATCGCACCCATCTACTCGAGTGTTTACCTAGCTTCACTGGAAGTAGGAATCCCATCATGAAATTTACAGTTATACATTTTATGCAGCAAAACATGTCCCTATATCTCAGCTTTGGGATGTGGTAGGGCAAAATTTACCACACCACTGTCTTCGTCAGGACCTCTCTGACACACGGTGTGGGTTTGAAGAAGAGCTGAGGAGGTCACATATTTCACCCAAAAAACACACTAAGGGGTACCCCTTTGTGTTTTTAGACTCAATTTTTGACCGTCTCAGATTTCTTCCAAACTCACGGTGTTGATTAGGCAGGTCCTGACTTACACAAAGGTGTGATTATGTTCAGCCTATCTCATCCCAAAGCTGAAATATGAGGACAAACTTAACTGGGATTTTCTCTCAATAGGTTTATTGGTGTTGAATATATTGGAATTAAATTTATGAGCTTTTTATACATCCAATAAAGCAAAATACAGATGCAATGTAGGATATATTGGACTGACTAGGCTTTTCCGATTGCACCCTTCTACTCTTGTGTTTACCTAGCTTCACTGGAAGTAGGAATCCCATCATGAATTTACAGTTATACATTTTATGCAGCAAAACATGTCCATTTATCTCAGCTTTGGGATGTGGTAGGGCAAAAATTACCACACCACTGTCTTCGTCAGGACCTCTCTGACACACGGTGTGGGTTTGAAGAAGAGCTGAGGAGGTCACATATTTCACCCAAAAAAACACTAAGGGGTACCCCTTTGTGTTTTTTAGACTAAATTTTTGACCGTCTCAGATTTCTTCCAAACTCACGATGTTGATTAGGCAGGTCCTGACTTACACAAAGGTGTGATTATTTTCAGCCTATCTCATCCCAAAGCTGAGATATGAGGACAAACTTAACTGGGAATTTCTCTCAATAGGTTTATTGGTGTTGAATATATTGGAATTAAATTTATGAGCTTTTTATACGTCCAATAAAGCAAAATACAGATGCAATGTAGAATATATTGGACTGACTAGGCTTTTCTGATTGCACCCTTCTACTCTTGTGTTTACCTAGCTTCACTGGAAGTAGGAATCCCATCATGAAATTTACAGTTATACATTTTATGCAGCAAAACATGTCCCTATATCTCAGCTTTGGGATGTGGTAGGGCAAAAATTACCACACCACTGTCTTCGTCAGGACCTCTCTGACACACGGTGTGGGTTTGAAAAAGAGCTGAGGAGGTCACATATTTCACCCAAAAAAACACTAAGGGGTACCCCTTTGTGTTTTTTTAGACTCAATTTTTGACCGTCTCAGATTTCTTCCAAACTCATGGTGTTGATTAGGCAGGTCCTGACTTACACAAAGGTGTGATTATTTTCAGCCTATCTCATCCCAAAGCTGAGATATGAGGACAAACTTAACTGGGAATTTCTCTCAATAGGTTTATTGGTGTTGAATATCATCATCATCATCATTTTCTTCTCCGCTTCTCCATTTCAGGGTCGCGGTGGCAACAGGGCGAGCAAAGAAGCCCAGACGTCTCTGTCCCTTGCAACATCCACCAATTCCTCCTGGGGGATCCCAAGGCGTTCCCAGGACAGCCGGGAGATATAATCCCTCCAGCGTGTCCTGGGTCTACCCCGGGGCCTCCTTCCAGTTGGACGTGCCTGGTATACCTCCAGTGGGAGGCGTCCAGGAGGCATCCTGATCAAATGCCCAAACCACCTCAGCTGACTTCTCTCAATGCGAAGGAGCAGCGACTCTACTCCGAGCTCCTCCCTAGTCACTGAGCTCCTCACCCGATCACGGAGAGTACGCCCAGCGACCCGTCGGAGAAAGCTCATTTCGGCCGCTTGTATCCGCGATCTTGTTCTTTCGGTCATTACCCAGAGCTCATGACCATAGGTGAGAGTGGGAACGTAGACTGACCGGTAAATTGAGAGCTTTGCTTTATGGCTCAGCTCTCTCTTCACCACAACGGTGCGGTACAGTGACCGCATTACTGCAGACGCTGCACCTATCCTACGGTCAATCTCACCATCCCTCTTCCCATCACTCGTGAACAAGAACCCGAGATACTTGAACTCCTTCACTTGGGGCAGGTTCTCACCCCTTACCTGAAGGGAGCATGCCATCTGTTTCCGGGAGATAACCATGGCCTCAGACTTGGAGGTGCTGATCCGCATACCGACCGCTTCACACTCGGCTGCAAACTGCTCAAGTGAACACTGGAGGCCTCCGTGCGAAGAAGCCAGAAGAACAACATCATCCGCAAAAAGCAGAGATGCCACCTCCCGAGATCCTCGACGGAAGCCCTCCTGCCCCAGGCTACGCCGCGCCACCCTGTCCATGAATATCAGGAACAGGAGTGGAGATAAGGCACAGCCCTGACGGAGTCCAATGCCCACACTGAACAAGCCTGACTTACTACCAAGGATGCGAACACAACTCAAACTCTGAGAGTACAAGGACCGTACGGCTCGCCGGAGCGACCCTGGCACCCCATACTCCTGGAGCACCTCCCACAGAATCTCTCGGGGAACACGGTCATATGCCTTCTCCAAATCCACAAAGCATGTGTAAAGTGGAGTAGCAAATTCCCACGCCCCCTCAATCATCTGTGCAAAAGTAAAGAGTTGGTCCATAGTTCCACGGCCAGGACGAAATCCGCATTGTTCCTCCAATATCCTAGGTTCGACTATCGGACGGATTCTCCTTTCCAGCACCTTGGCATAGACTTTCCCCGGGAGGCTGAGAAGTGTAATGCCACGATAATTGGCACACTTTCTCCGGTCCCCTTTTTTGAAAATAGGAACCACCACCCCGGTTTGCCAATCCAAAGGCACCGTTCCCGAGGTCCATGCGATATTGTATAGGCGTGTCATCCAAGACAGCCCCACAGTATCGAGTGCCTTCAGTAACTCTGGGCGAATCTCATCCACTCCTGGAGCTTTGCCACTGCGAAGCTTTTTCACCACCTCAGTGACTTCAGCCAAGGAAATGGAATCTGACCCCCCAGACACTTCTGGCCCTACCTCCTGTACAGGAGGCATGTCTCTCGGGTTAAGGAGTTCCTCAAAGTGCTCCTTCCAACGCCCAACAATACGCTCAGTCGAGTTCAGAGTTTCACCATCCTTGCTGAGCACAGCTTGGACAGTGTCCCCCCTCCCCCTCCTGAGCTGTCGGAGTGTTTTCCAGAACCTCTTTGAGGCCGCCCGGAAGTCATTCTCCATGGCCTCTCCAAACTCCTCCCATGCTCTGGATTTTGCTTCAGCAACTGCCACAGCTGCAGCCTTTTTCGCCTGCCGGTACCCATCCGCAGAATCGGAAGTTCCCCGAGCTAGCCAATCTCGAAAAGCCTCCTTCTTCCGCTTGACAGCTTCCCTCACCCCTGGTGTCCACCAACGGGTTCTTGGGTTGCCGCCATAACAGGCACCGACAAGCTTTTGACCACAGCTACATGCAGCCGCTTCCACGATGGAGGTCCGGAACAGTGTCCATTCAGACTCCATTCTCCCTACCTCCTCCGGAACATGTGAGAAGTTCTCTCGGAGGTGAGAGTTGAAATCCATCCGGACAGAGTCATCTGCCAGCTTTTCCCAGCACACCCTCACAATACGTTTGGGTTTACCAGGTCTGTCCGGCAGCTTTCCCCGCCATCGGATCCAACTCACCACCAGATGGTGATCGGTTGACAGCTCAGCCCCTCTCTTTACCCGAGTGTCCAAAACATACGGCCTCAGGTCAGAAGACACAACCACAAAGTCGATCATTGACCTTTGGCCCAGAGTGCTCTGGTACCAAGTACACTTATGAGCAATCTTATGTTCGAACATGGTGTTCGTTATGGACAAACCATGGCTAGCACAGAAGTCCAACAACATCACACCACTCGGGTTTAGATCAGGCAGTCCGTTCCTCCCAATCACTCCTCTCCAGGTTTCCCAGTCATTGCCAACGTGAGCATTGAAGTCCCCCAGCAAAACAACAGAGTCAGTGCATGGAATCCCCTCTAGAACTCCAGTCACTGCCTCCAAGAAGGCCGAATACTCTGAGCTGCTGTTCGGTGCATACACACACACAACAGTCAAAGTTTTCCTCTCTGCAAGCCGGAGCCGCATTGAGGCGACCCTCTCGTTTACTGGGACAAACTCCAGCTGTACAGGCGCCAGCCGGGGACTTGTGAGTATCCCCACACCCGCCCGGCGCCTCTCACCCTGTGCAACTCCTGAGTAAGAGAGAGACCAACCCCTATCGAGGAGTTTGGTTCCAGAGCCTACACTGTGTGTAGAGGTGAGCCCAACTATATCTAGCTGGTATCTCTCAACCTCACGCACCAGCTCTGGCTCTTTCCCCCCCAGTGAGGTTATGTTCCACGTACCAAGAACCAGTTTCCGCTGACAAGTTCCACGACGCCAGGGGCCTCCTTGCCCCCGCTCTGTGCCCGATGGGCATTGCACCGCACCCCTACTCTGGATCTTGCGGGTGGTGAGCCTACATGATCCTCCCACGTTGCCATTTCGGGCTGAGCCCGGCCGGGTTACGTGGGCTGCCCAGCCACCAGGCGCTCGCCGTCGGACACTACCCCCAGGCCTGGCTCCAGGGGTAGGTCCCGGTAACCCTTTCCCGGGCAGGGTACACTGAATTTTAATGTGTGTACTCATAGGAATGCTTTTGGATCATGTTTGTCTGGATCTTCACTCCAGACCTTTTCGCCATGGGAGACCCTACTGGGAGCTAACAGCTCCCGACGACATAGCCCTGGAGGTCATGAGACCACACAAGCCCTTCCGCCACGACAAGGCCCTGATCCAGGAAGGGGGTGTTGAATATATTGGAATTAAATTTATGAGCTTTTTATACGTCCAATAAAGCAAAATACAGATGCAATGTAGGATGTATTGGACTGACTAGGCTTTTCTGATCGCACCCTTCTACTCATGTGTTTACCTAGCTTCACTGGAAGTAGGAATCCCATCATGAAATTTACAGTTATACATTTTATGCAGCACAACATGTCCCTATATCTTAGCTTTGGGATGTGGTAGGGCAACAATTACCACACCACTGTCTTTGTCAGGACCTCTCTGACACACGGTGTGGGTTTGAAGAAGATCTGAGGAGGTCACATATTTCACCCAAAAAAACACTAAGGAGTACCCCTTTGTGTTTTTTTAGACTCAATTTTTGACCGTCTCAGGTTTCTTCCAAACTCACGGTGTTGATTAGGCAGGTCCTGACTTACATAAAGGTGTGATTATTTTCAGCCTATCTCATCCCAAAGCTGAGATATGAGGACAAACTTAACTGGGATTTTCTCTCAATAGGTTTATTGGTGTTGAATATATTGGAATTAAATTTATGAGCTTTTTATACATCCAATAAAGCAAAATATAGATGCAATGTAGGATATATTGGACTGACTAGGCTTTTCTGATCGCACCCTTCTACTCATGTGTTTACCTAGCTTCACTGGAAGTAGGAATCCCATTATGAAATTTACAGTTATACATTTTATGCAGCACAACATGTCCCTATATCTCAGCTTTGGGATGTGATAGGGCAACAATTACCACACCACTGTCTTTGTCAGGACCTCTGTGACACACGGTGTGGGTTTGAAGAAGATCTGAGGAGGTCACATATTTCACCCAAAAAAACACTAAGGGGTACCCCTTTGTGTTTTTTTAGACTAAATTCTTGACCGTCTCAGATTTCCTCCAAACTCACGATGTTGATTAGGCAGGTCCTGACTTACACAAAGGTGTGATTATGTTCAGCCTATCTCATCCCAAAGCTGAAATATGAGGACAAACTTAACTGGGATTTTCTCTCAATAGGTTTTTTGGTGTTAAATATATTGGAATTAAATTTATGAGCTTTTTATACATCCAATAAAGCAAAATACAGATGCAATGTAGGATATATTGGACTGACTAGGCTTTTCTGATTGCACCCTTCTACTCTTGTGTTTACCTAGCTTCACTGGAAGTAGGAATCCCATCATGAATTTACAGTTATACATTTTATGCAGCAAAACATGTCCATTTATCTCAGCTTTGGGATGTGGTAGGGCAAAAATTACCACACCACTGTCTTCGTCAGGACCTCTCTGACACACGGTGTGGGTTTGAAGAAGAGCTGAGGAGGTCACATATTTCACCCAAAAAAACACTAAGGGGTACCCCTTTGTGTTTTTTAGACTAAATTTTTGACCGTCTCAGATTTCTTCCAAACTCACGATGTTGATTAGGCAGGTCCTGACTTACACAAAGGTGTGATTATTTTCAGCCTATCTCATCCCAAAGCTGAGATATGAGGACAAACTTAACTGGGAATTTCTCTCAATAGGTTTATTGGTGTTGAATATATTGGAATTAAATTTATGAGCTTTTTATACGTCCAATAAAGCAAAATACAGATGCAATGTAGGATATATTGGACTGACTAGGCTTTTCTGATCGCACCCATCTACTCGAGTGTTTACCTAGCTTCACTGGAAGTAGGAATCCCATCATGAAATTTACAGTTATACATTTTATGCAGCAAAACATGTCCCTATATCTCAGCTTTGGGATGTGGTAGGGCAAAATTTACCACACCACTGTCTTCGTCAGGACCTCTCTGACACACGGTGTGGGTTTGAAGAAGAGCTGAGGAGGTCACATATTTCACCCAAAAAACACACTAAGGGGTACCCCTTTGTGTTTTTAGACTCAATTTTTTACCGTCTCAGATTTCTTCCAAACTCACGGTGTTGATTAGGCAGGTCCTGACTTACACAAAGGTGTGATTATGTTCAGCCTATCTCATCCCAAAGCTGAAATATGAGGACAAACTTAACTGGGATTTTCTCTCAATAGGTTTATTGGTGTTGAATATATTGGAATTAAATTTATGAGCTTTTTATACATCCAATAAAGCAAAATACAGATGCAATGTAGGATATATTGGACTGACTAGGCTTTTCCGATTGCACCCTTCTACTCTTGTGTTTACCTAGCTTCACTGGAAGTAGGAATCCCATCATGAATTTACAGTTATACATTTTATGCAGCAAAACATGTCCATTTATCTCAGCTTTGGGATGTGGTAGGGCAAAAATTACCACACCACTGTCTTCGTCAGGACCTCTCTGACACACGGTGTGGGTTTGAAGAAGAGCTGAGGAGGTCACATATTTCACCCAAAAAAACACTAAGGGGTACCCCTTTGTGTTTTTTAGACTAAATTTTTGACCGTCTCAGATTTCTTCCAAACTCACGATGTTGATTAGGCAGGTCCTGACTTACACAAAGGTGTGATTATTTTCAGCCTATCTCATCCCAAAGCTGAGATATGAGGACAAACTTAACTGGGAATTTCTCTCAATAGGTTTATTGGTGTTGAATATATTGGAATTAAATTTATGAGCTTTTTATACGTCCAATAAAGCAAAATACAGATGCAATGTAGAATATATTGGACTGACTAGGCTTTTCTGATTGCACCCTTCTACTCTTGTGTTTACCTAGCTTCACTGGAAGTAGGAATCCCATCATGAAATTTACAGTTATACATTTTATGCAGCAAAACATGTCCCTATATCTCAGCTTTGGGATGTGGTAGGGCAAAAATTACCACACCACTGTCTTCGTCAGGACCTCTCTGACACACGGTGTGGGTTTGAAAAAGAGCTGAGGAGGTCACATATTTCACCCAAAAAAACACTAAGGGGTACCCCTTTGTGTTTTTTTAGACTCAATTTTTGACCGTCTCAGATTTCTTCCAAACTCATGGTGTTGATTAGGCAGGTCCTGACTTACACAAAGGTGTGATTATTTTCAGCCTATCTCATCCCAAAGCTGAGATATGAGGACAAACTTAACTGGGAATTTCTCTCAATAGGTTTATTGGTGTTGAATATATTGGAATTAAATTTATGAGCTTTTTATACGTCCAATAAAGCAAAATACAGATGCAATGTAGGATGTATTGGACTGACTAGGCTTTTCTGATCGCACCCTTCTACTCATGTGTTTACCTAGCTTCACTGGAAGTAGGAATCCCATCATGAAATTTACAGTTATACATTTTATGCAGCACAACATGTCCCTATATCTTAGCTTTGGGATGTGGTAGGGCAACAATTACCACACCACTGTCTTTGTCAGGACCTCTCTGACACACGGTGTGGGTTTGAAGAAGATCTGAGGAGGTCACATATTTCACCCAAAAAAACACTAAGGGGTACCCCTTTGTGTTTTTTTAGACTCAATTTTTGACCGTCTCAGGTTTCTTCCAAACTCACGGTGTTGATTAGGCAGGTCCTGACTTACACCAAGGTGTGATTATGTTCAGTCTATCTCATCCCAAAGC
Organism: Hoplias malabaricus; assembly: GCF_029633855.1. Lineage (NCBI taxonomy): Eukaryota > Metazoa > Chordata > Actinopteri > Characiformes > Erythrinidae > Hoplias > Hoplias malabaricus. The sequence goes on along the minus strand of NW_027101075.1, from coordinate 79,753 downwards.
TGAAATATGAGGACAAACTTAACTGGGATTTTCTCTCAATAGGTTTTTTGGTGTTAAATATATTGGAATTAAATTTATGAGCTTTTTATACATCCAATAAAGCAAAATACAGATGCAATGTAGGATATATTGGACTGACTAGGCTTTTCTGATTGCACCCTTCTACTCTTGTGTTTACCTAGCTTCACTGGAAGTAGGAATCCCATCATGAATTTACAGTTATACATTTTATGCAGCAAAACATGTCCATTTATCTCAGCTTTGGGATGTGGTAGGGCAAAAATTACCACACCACTGTCTTCGTCAGGACCTCTCTGACACACGGTGTGGGTTTGAAGAAGAGCTGAGGAGGTCACATATTTCACCCAAAAAAACACTAAGGGGTACCCCTTTGTGTTTTTTTAGACTAAATTTTTGACCGTCTCAGATTTCCTCCAAACTCACGATGTTGATTAGGCAGGTCCTGACTTACACAAAGGTGTGATTATGTTCAGCCTATCTCATCCCAAAGCTGAAATATGAGGACAAACTTAACTGGGATTTTCTCTCAATAGGTTTATTGGTATTGAATATATTGGAATTAAATTTATGAGCTTTTTATACGTCCAATAAAGCAAAATACAGATGCAATGTTGGATATATTGGACTGACTAGGCTTTTCTGATCGCACCCTTCTACTCATGTGTTTACCTAGCTTCACTGGAAGTAGGAATCCCATCATGAAATTTACAGTTATACATTTTATGCAGCACAACATGTCCCTATATCTCAGCTTTGGGATGTGATAGGGCAACAAGTACCACACCACTGTCTTTGTCAGGACCTCTCTGACACACGGTGTGGGTTTGAAGAAGATCTGAGGAGGTCACATATTTCACCCAAAAAACACTAAGGGGTACCCCTTTGTGTTTTTTAGACTCAATTTTTGACCGTCTCAGATTTCTTCCAAACTCACGGTGTTGATTAGGCAGGTCCTGACTTACACAAAGGTGTGATTATTTTCAGAATATCTCATCCCAAAGCTGAGATATGAGGACAAACTTAACTGGGATTTTCTCTCAATAGGTTTATTGGTGTTGAATATATTGGATTTAAATTTATGAGCTTTTTATACATCCAATAAAGCAAAATACAGATGCAATGTAGGATATATTGGACTGACTAGGCTTTTCTGATTGCACCCTTCTACTCTTGTGTTTACCTAGCTTCACTGGAAGTAGGAATCCCATCATGAAATTTACAGTTATACATTTTATGCAGCAAAACATGTCCATTTATCTCAGCTTTGGGATGTGGTAGGGCAAAAATTACCACACCACTGTCTTCGTCAGGACCTCTCTGACACACGGTGTGGGTTTGAAGAAGAGCTGAGGAGGTCACATATTTCACCCAAAAAAACACTAAGGGGTACCCCTTTGTGTTTTTTAGACTCAATTTTTGACCGTCTCAGATTTCTTCCAAACTCACGGTGTTGATTAGGCAGGTCCTGACTTACACAAAGGTGTGATTATTTTCAGCCTATCTCATCCCAAAGCTGAGATATGAGGACAAACTTAACTGGGAATTTCTCTCAATAGGTTTATTGCTGTTGAATATATTGGAATTAAATTTATGAGCTTTTTATACGTCCAATAAAGCAAAATACAGATGCAATGTAGAATATATTGGACTGACTAGGCTTTTCTGATTGCACCCTTCTACTCTTGTGTTTACCTAGCTTCACTGGAAGTAGGAATCCCATCATGAAATTTACAGTTATACATTTTATGCAGCAAAACATGTCCCTATATCTCAGCTTTGGGATGTGGTAGGGCAAAAATTACCACACCACTGTCTTCGTCAGGACCTCTCTGACACACGGTGTGGGTTTGAAGAAGAGCTGAGGAGGTCACATATTTCACCCAAAAAAACACTAAGGGGTACCCCTTTGTGTTTTTTTAGACTCAATTTTTGACCGTCTCAGATTTCTTCCAAACTCATGGTGTTGATTAGGCAGGTCCTGACTTATACAAAGGTGTGATTATTTTCAGCCTATCTCATCCCAAAGCTGAGATATGAGAACAAACTTAACTGGGATTTTCTCTCAATAGGTTTATTGGTGTTGAATATATTGGAATTAAATTTATGAGCTTGTTATATGTCCAATAAAGCAAAATACAGATGCAATGTAGGATATATTGGACTGACTAGGCTTTTCTGATCGCACCCTTCTACTCTTGTGTTTACCTAGCTTCACTGGAAGTAGGAATCCCATCATGAAATTTACAGTTATACATTTTATGCAGCAAAACATGTCCCTATATCTCAGCTTTGGGATGTGGTAGGGCAACAATTACCACACCACTGTCTTTGTCAGGACCTCTCTGACACACGGTGTGGGTTTGAAGAAGATCTGAGGAGGTCACATATTTCACCCAAAAAAACACTAAGGAGTACCCCTTTGTGTTTTTTTAGACTCAATTTTTGACCGTCTCAGGTTTCTTCCAAACTCACGGTGTTGATTAGGCAGGTCCTGACTTACACAAAGGTGTGATTATTTTCAGCCTATCTCATCCCAAAGCTGAGATATGAGGACAAACTTAACTGGGATTTTCTCTCAATAGGTTTATTGGTGTTGAATATATTGGAATTAAATTTATGAGCTTTTTATACATCCAATAAAGCAAAATATAGATGCAATGTAGGATATATTGGACTGACTAGGCTTTTCTGATCGCACCCTTCTACTCATGTGTTTACCTAGCTTCACTGGAAGTAGGAATCCCATTATGAAATTTACAGTTATACATTTTATGCAGCACAACATGTCCCTATATCTCAGCTTTGGGATGTGATAGGGCAACAATTACCACACCACTGTCTTTGTCAGGACCTCTCTGACACACGGTGTGGGTTTGAAGAAGATCTGAGGAGGTCACATATTTCACCCAAAAAAACACTAAGGGGTACCCCTTTGTGTTTTTTTAGACTAAATTCTTGACCGTCTCAGATTTCCTCCAAACTCACGATGTTGATTAGGCAGGTCCTGACTTACACAAAGGTGTGATTATGTTCAGCCTATCTCTTCCCAAAGCTGAAATATGAGGACAAACTTAACTGGGATTTTCTCTCAATAGGTTTTTTGGTGTTAAATATATTGGAATTAAATTTATGAGCTTTTTATACATCCAATAAAGCAAAATACAGATGCAATGTAGGATATATTGGACTGACTAGGCTTTTCTGATTGCACCCTTCTACTCTTGTGTTTACCTAGCTTCACTGGAAGTAGGAATCCCATCATGAATTTACAGTTATACATTTTATGCAGCAAAACATGTCCATTTATCTCAGCTTTGGGATGTGGTAGGGCAAAAATTACCACACCACTGTCTTCGTCAGGACCTCTCTGACACACGGTGTGGGTTTGAAGAAGAGCTGAGGAGGTCACATATTTCACCCAAAAAAACACTAAGGGGTACCCCTTTGTGTTTTTTAGACTAAATTTTTGACCGTCTCAGATTTCTTCCAAACTCACGATGTTGATTAGGCAGGTCCTGACTTACACAAAGGTGTGATTATTTTCAGCCTATCTCATCCCAAAGCTGAGATATGAGGACAAACTTAACTGGGAATTTCTCTCAATAGGTTTATTGGTGTTGAATATATTGGAATTAAATTTATGAGCTTTTTATACGTCCAATAAAGCAAAATACAGATGCAATGTAGGATATATTGGACTGACTAGGCTTTTCTGATCGCACCCTTCTACTCTTGTGTTTACTTAGCTTCACTGGAAGTAGGAATCCCATCATGAAATTTACAGTTATACATTTTATGCAGCAAAACATGTCCCTATATCTCAGCTTTGGGATGTGGTAGGGCAACAATTACCACACCACTGTCTTTGTCAGGACCTCCCTGACACACGGTGTGGGTTTGAAAAAGAGCTGAGGAGGTCACATATTTCACCCAAAAAAACACTAAGGGGTACCCCTTTGTGTTTTTTTAGACTCAATTTTTGACCGTCTCAGATTTCTTCCAAACTCACGGTGTTGATTAGGCAGGTCCTGACTTACACAAAGGTGTGATTATTTTCAGCCTATCTCATCCCAAAGCTGAGATATGAGGACAAACTTAACTGGGAATTTCTCTCAATAGGTTTATTGGTATTGAATATATTGGAATTAAATTTATGAGCTTTTTATACGTCCAATAAAGCAAAATACAGATGCAATGTAGGATATATTGGACTGACTAGGCTTTTCTGATCGCACCCTTCTACTCATGTGTTTACCTAGCTTCACTGGAAGTAGGAATCCCATCATGAAATTTACAGTTATACATTTTATGCAGCACAACATGTCCCTATATCTTAGCTTTGGGATGTGGTAGGGCAACATTTACCACACCACTGTCTTTGTCAGGACCTCTCTGACACACGGTGTGGGTTTGAAGAAGATCTGAGGAGGTCACATATTTCACACAAAAAAACACTAAGGGGTACCCCTTTGTGTTTTTTTAGACTCAATTTTTGACCGTCTCAGATTTCTTCCAAACCCACAGTGTTGATTAGGCAGGTCCTGACTTAGACAAAGGTGTGATTATTTTCAGCCTATGTCATCCCAAAGCTGAGATATGAGGACAAACTTAACTGGGATTTTCTCTCAATAGGTTTATTGGTGTTGAATATATTGGAATTAAATTTATGAGCTTTTTATACGTCCAATAAAGCAAAATACAGATGCAATGTAGGATATATTGGACTGACTAGACTTTTCTGATCGCACCCTTCTACTCATGTGTTTACCTAGCTTCACTGGAAGTAGGAATCCCATCATGAAATTTACAGTTATACATTTTATGCAGCACAACATGTCCCTATATCTTAGCTTTGGGATGTGGTAGGGCAACAATTACCACACCACTGTCTTTGTCAGGACCTCTCTGACACACGGTGTGGGTTTGAAGAAGATCTGAGGAGGTCACATATTTCACCCAAAAAAACACTAAGGGGTACCCCTTTGTGTTTTTTTAGACTCAATTTTTGACCGTCTCAGATTTCTTCCAAACCCACGGTGTTGATTAGGCAGGTCCTGACTTAGACAAAGGTGTGATTATTTTCAGCCTATCTCATCCCAAAGCTGAGATATGAGGACAAACTTAACTGGGATTTTCTCTCAATAGGCTTATTGGTGTTGAATATATTGGAATTAAATTTATGAGCTTTTTATACGTCCAATAAAGCAAAATACAGATGCAATGTAGGATTTATTGGACTGAGTAGGCTTTTCTGATCACACCCTTCTACTCTTGTGTTTACTTAGCTTCACTGGAAGTAGGAATCCCATCATGAAATTTACAGTTATACATTTTATGCAGCAAAACATGTCCCTATATCTCAGCTTTGGGATGTGGTAGAGCAACAATTACCACACCACTGTCTTTGTCAGGACCTCCCTGACACACGGTGTGGGTTTGAAGAAGAGCTGAGGAGGTCACATATTTCACCCAAAAAAACACTAAGGGGTACCCCTTTGTGTTTTTTTAGACTCAATTTATGACCGTCTCAGATTTCTTCCAAACTCACGGTGTTGATTAGGCAGGTCCTGACTTACACAAAGTGTGATTATTTTCAGCCTATCTCATCCCAAAGCTGAGATATGAAGACAAACTTAACTGGGAATTTCTCTCAATAGGTTTATTGGTGTTGAATATATTGGAATTAAATTTATGAGCTTTTTATACGTCCAATAAAGCAAAATACAGATGCAATGTAGGATTTATTGGACTGACTAGGCTTTTCTGATTGCACCCTTCTACTCTTGTGTTTACCTAGCTTCACTGGAAGTAGGAATCCCATCATGAAATTTACAGTTATACATTTTATGCAGCAAAACATGTCCCTATATCTCAGCTTTGGGATGTGGTAGGGCAAAAATTACCACACCACTGTCTTTGTCAGGACCTCTCTGACACACGGTGTGGGTTTGAAGAAGAGCTGAGGAGGTCACATATTTCACCCAAAAAAACACTAAGGGGTACCCCTTTGTGCTTTTTTAGACTCAATTTTTGACCGTCTCAGATTTCTTCCAAACTCATGGTGTTGATTAGGCAGGTCCTGACTTACACAAAGGTGTGATTATGTTCAGCCTATCTCATCCCAAAGCTGAAATATGAGGACAAACTTAACTGGGATTTTCTCTCAATAGGTTTATTGGTGTTGAATATATTGGAATTAAATTTATGAGCTTGTTATATGTCCAATAAAGCAAAATACAGATGCAATGTAGGATATATTGGACTGACTAGGCTTTTCTGATTGCACCCTTCTACTCTTGTGTTTACCTAGCTTCACTGGAAGTAGGAATCCCATCATGAAATTTACAGTTATACATTTTATGCAGCAAAACATGTCCCTATATCTCAGCTTTGGGATGTGGTAGGGCAAAAATTACCACACCACTGTCTTTGTCAGGACCTCTCTGACACACGGTGTGGGTTTGAAGAAGAGCTGAGGAGGTCACATATTTCACCCAAAAAAACACTAAGGGGTACCCCTTTGTGCTTTTTTAGACTCAATTTTTGACCGTCTCAGATTTCTTCCAAACTCATGGTGTTGATTAGGCAGGTCCTGACTTACACAAAGGTGTGATTATGTTCAGCCTATCTCATCCCAAAGCTGAAATATGAGGACAAACTTAACTGGGATTTTCTCTCAATAGGTTTATTGGTGTTGAATATATTGGAATTAAATTTATGAGCTTGTTATATGTCCAATAAAGCAAAATACAGATGCAATGTAGGATATATTGGACTGACTAGGCTTTTCTGATCGCACCCTTCTACTCTTGTGTTTACTTAGCTTCACTGGAAGTAGGAATCCCATCATGAAATTTACAGTTATACATTTTATGCAGCACAACATGTCCCTATATCTCAGCTTTGGGAAGTGGTAGGGCAACAATTACCACACCACTGTCTTCGTCAGGACCTCTCTGACACACGGTGTGGGTTTGAAGAAGAGCTGAGGAGGTCACATATTTCACCCAAAAAAACTAAGGGGTACCCCTTTGTGTTTTTTTAGACTCAATTTTTGACCGTCTCAGATTTCTTCCAAACTCATGGTGTTGATTAGGCAGGTCCTGACTTACACAAAGGTGTGATTATTTTTAGCCTATCTCGTCCCAAAGCTGAGATATGAAGACAAACTTAACTGGGAATTTCTCTCAATAGGTTTATTGGTGTTGAATATATTGGAATTAAATTTATGAGCTTTTTATACGTCCAATAAAGCAAAATACAGATGCAATGTAGAATATATTGGACTGACTAGGCTTTTCTGATTGCACCCTTCTACTCTTGTGTTTACCTAGCTTCACTGGAAGTAGGAATCCCATCATGAAATTTACAGTTATACATTTTATGCAGCAAAACATGTCCCTATATCTCAGCTTTGGGATGTGGTAGGGCAAAAATTACCACACCACTGTCTTTGTCAGGACCTCTCTGACACACGGTGTGGGTTTGAAGAAGAGCTGAGGAGGTCACATATTTCACCCAAAAAAACACTAAGGGGTACCCCTTTGTGCTTTTTTAGACTCAATTTTTGACCGTCTCAGATTTCTTCCAAACTCATGGTGTTGATTAGGCAGGTCCTGACTTACACAAAGGTGTGATTATGTTCAGCCTATCTCATCCCAAAGCTGAAATATGAGGACAAACTTAACTGGGATTTTCTCTCAATAGGTTTATTGGTGTTGAATATATTGGAATTAAATTTATGAGCTTGTTATATGTCCAATAAAGCAAAATACAGATGCAATGTAGGATATATTGGACTGACTAGGCTTTTCTGATTGCACCCTTCTACTCTTGTGTTTACCTAGCTTCACTGGAAGTAGGAATCCCATCATGAAATTTACAGTTATACATTTTATGCAGCAAAACATGTCCCTATATCTCAGCTTTGGGATGTGGTAGGGCAAAAATTACCACACCACTGTCTTTGTCAGGACCTCTCTGACACACGGTGTGGGTTTGAAGAAGAGCTGAGGAGGTCACATATTTCACCCAAAAAAACACTAAGGGGTACCCCTTTGTGCTTTTTTAGACTCAATTTTTGACCGTCTCAGATTTCTTCCAAACTCATGGTGTTGATTAGGCAGGTCCTGACTTACACAAAGGTGTGATTATGTTCAGCCTATCTCATCCCAAAGCTGAAATATGAGGACAAACTTAACTGGGATTTTCTCTCAATAGGTTTATTGGTGTTGAATATATTGGAATTAAATTTATGAGCTTGTTATATGTCCAATAAAGCAAAATACAGATGCAATGTAGGATATATTGGACTGACTAGGCTTTTCTGATCGCACCCTTCTACTCTTGTGTTTACTTAGCTTCACTGGAAGTAGGAATCCCATCATGAAATTTACAGTTATACATTTTATGCAGCACAACATGTCCCTATATCTCAGCTTTGGGATGTGGTAGGGCAACAATTACCACACCACTGTCTTCGTCAGGACCTCTCTGACACACGGTGTGGGTTTGAAGAAGAGCTGAGGAGGTCACATATTTCACCCAAAAAAACTAAGGGGTACCCCTTTGTGTTTTTTTAGACTCAATTTTTGACCGTCTCAGATTTCTTCCAAACTCATGGTGTTGATTAGGCAGGTCCTGACTTACACAAAGGTGTGATTATTTTTAGCCTATCTCGTCCCAAAGCTGAGATATGAAGACAAACTTAACTGGGAATTTCTCTCAATAGGTTTATTGGTGTTGAATATATTGGAATTAAATTTATGAGCTTTTTATACGTCCAATAAAGCAAAATACAGATGCAATGTAGAATATATTGGACTGACTAGGCTTTTCTGATTGCACCCTTCTACTCTTGTGTTTACCTAGCTTCACTGGAAGTAGGAATCCCATCATGAAATTTACAGTTATACATTTTATGCAGCAAAACATGTCCCTATATCTCAGCTTTGGGATGTGGTAGGGCAAAAATTACCACACCACTGTCTTCGTCAGGACCTCTCTGACACACGGTGTGGGTTTGAAGAAGAGCTGAGGAGGTCACATATTTCACCCAAAAAAACACTAAGGGGTACCCCTTTGTGTTTTTTTAGACTCAATTTTTGACCGTCTCAGATTTCTTCCAAACTCATGGTGTTGATTAGGCAGGTCCTGACTTACACAAAGGTGTGATTATTTTCAGCCTATCTCATCCCAAAGCTGAGATATGAGAACAAACTTAACTGGGATTTTCTCTCAATAGGTTTATTGGTGTTGAATATATTGGAATTAAATTTATGAGCTTGTTATATGTCCAATAAAGCAAAATACAGATGCAATGTAGGATATATTGGACTGACTAGGCTTTTCTGATCGCACCCTTCTACTCTTGTGTTTACCTAGCTTCACTGGAAGTAGGAATCCCATCATGAAATTTACAGTTATACATTTTATGCAGCAAAACATGTCCCTATATCTCAGCTTTGGGATGTGGTAGGGCAACAATTACCACACCACTGTCTTTGTCAGGACCTCCCTGACACATGGTGTGGGTTTGAAGAAGATCTGAGGAGGTCACATATTTCACCCAAAAAACACTAAGGGGTACCCCTTTGTGTTTTTTAGACTCAATTTTTGACCGTCTCAGATTTCTTCCAAACTCATGGTGTTGATTAGGCAGGTCCTGACTTACACAAAGGTGTGATTATTTTCAGCCTATCTCATCCCAAAGCTGAGATATGAGGACAAACTTAACTGGGAATTTCTCTCAATAGGTTTATTGGTGTTGAATATATTGGAATTAAATTTATGAGCTTTTTATACGTCCAATAAAGCAAAATACAGATGCAATGTAGAATATATTGGACTGACTAGGCTTTTCTGATTGCACCCTTCTACTCTTGTGTTTACCTAGCTTCACTGGAAGTAGGAATCCCATCATGAAATTTACAGTTATACATTTTATGCAGCAAAACATGTCCCTATATCTCAGCTTTGGGATGTGGTAGGGCAAAAATTACCACACCACTGTCTTCGTCAGGACCTCTCTGACACACGGTGTGGGTTTGAAGAAGAGCTGAGGAGGTCACATATTTCACCCAAAAAAACACTAAGGGGTACCCCTTTGTGTTTTTTTAGACTCAATTTTTGACCGTCTCAGATTTCTTCCAAACTCATGGTGTTGATTAGGCAGGTCCTGACTTATACAAAGGTGTGATTATTTTCAGCCTATCTCATCCCAAAGCTGAGATATGAGAACAAACTTAACTGGGATTTTCTCTCAATAGGTTTATTGGTGTTGAATATATTGGAATTAAATTTATGAGCTTGTTATATATCCAATAAAGCAAAATACAGATGCAATGTAGGATATATTGGACTGACTAGGCTTTTCTGATCGCACCCTTCTACTCTTGTGTTTACCTAGCTTCACTGGAAGTAGGAATCCCATCATGAAATTTACAGTTATACATTTTATGCAGCAAAACATGTCCCTATATCTCAGCTTTGGGATGTGGTAGGGCAACAATTACCACACCACTGTCTTTGTCAGGACCTCCCTGACACATGGTGTGGGTTTGAAGAAGATCTGAGGAGGTCACATATTTCACCCAAAAAACACTAAGGGGTACCCCTTTGTGTTTTTTAGACTCAATTTTTGACCGTCTCAGATTTCTTCCAAACTCACGGTGTTGATTAGGCAGGTCCTGACTTACACAAAAGTGTGATTATTTTCAGCCTATCTCATCCCAAAGCTGAGATATGAGGACAAACTTAACTGGGAATTTCTCTCAATAGGTTTATTGGTGTTGAATATATTGGAATTAAATTTATGAGCTTTTTATACGTCCAATAAAGCAAAATACAGATGCAATGTAGGATATATTGGACTGACTAGGCTTTTCTGATCGCACCCTTCTACTCATGTGTTTACCTAGCTTCACTGGAAGTAGGAATCCCATCATGAAATTTACAGTTATACATTTTATGCAGCACAACATGTCCCTATATCTTAGCTTTGGGATGTGGTAGGGCAACAATTACCACACCACTGTCTTTGTCAGGACCTCTCTGACACACGGTGTGGGTTTGAAGAAGAGCTGAGGAGGTCACATATTTCACCCAAAAAAACACTAAGGGGTACCCCTTTGTGTTTTTTTAGACTAAATTTTTGACCGTCTCAGATTTCCTCCAAACTCACGATGTTGATTAGGCAGGTCCTGACTTACACAAAGGTGTGATTATGTTCAGCCTATCTCATCCCAAAGCTGAAATATGAGGACAAACTTAACTGGGATTTTCTCTCAATAGGTTTATTGGTATTGAATATATTGGAATTAAATTTATGAGCTTTTTATACGTCCAATAAAGCAAAATACAGATGCAATGTAGGATATATTGGACTGACTAGGCTTTTCTGATCGCACCCTTCTACTCATGTGTTTACCTAGCTTCACTGGAAGTAGGAATCCCATCATGAAATTTACAGTTATACATTTTATGCAGCAAAACATGTCCCTATATCTCAGCTTTGGGATGTGGTAGGGCAAAAATTACCACACCACTGTCTTCGTCAGGACCTCTCTGACACACGGTGTGGGTTTGAAGAAGAGCTGAGGAGGTCACATATTTCACCCAAAAAAACACTAAGGGGTACCCCTTTGTGTTTTTTTAGACTCAATTTTTGACCGTCTCAGATTTCTTCCAAACTCATGGTGTTGATTAGGCAGGTCCTGACTTATACAAAGGTGTGATTATTTTCAGCCTATCTCATCCCAAAGCTGAGATATGAGAACAAACTTAACTGGGATTTTCTCTCAATAGGTTTATTGGTGTTGAATATATTGGAATTAAATTTATGAGCTTGTTATATATCCAATAAAGCAAAATACAGATGCAATGTAGGATATATTGGACTGACTAGGCTTTTCTGATCGCACCCTTCTACTCTTGTGTTTACCTAGCTTCACTGGAAGTAGGAATCCCATCATGAAATTTACAGTTATACATTTTATGCAGCAAAACATGTCCCTATATCTCAGCTTTGGGATGTGGTAGGGCAACAATTACCACACCACTGTCTTTGTCAGGACCTCCCTGACACATGGTGTGGGTTTGAAGAAGATCTGAGGAGGTCACATATTTCACCCAAAAAACACTAAGGGGTACCCCTTTGTGTTTTTTAGACTCAATTTTTGACCGTCTCAGATTTCTTCCAAACTCACGGTGTTGATTAGGCAGGTCCTGACTTACACAAAAGTGTGATTATTTTCAGCCTATCTCATCCCAAAGCTGAGATATGAGGACAAACTTAACTGGGAATTTCTCTCAATAGGTTTATTGGTGTTGAATATATTGGAATTAAATTTATGAGCTTTTTATACGTCCAATAAAGCAAAATACAGATGCAATGTAGGATATATTGGACTGACTAGGCTTTTCTGATCGCACCCTTCTACTCATGTGTTTACCTAGCTTCACTGGAAGTAGGAATCCCATCATGAAATTTACAGTTATACATTTTATGCAGCACAACATGTCCCTATATCTTAGCTTTGGGATGTGGTAGGGCAACAATTACCACACCACTGTCTTTGTCAGGACCTCTCTGACACACGGTGTGGGTTTGAAGAAGAGCTGAGGAGGTCACATATTTCACCCAAAAAAACACTAAGGGGTACCCCTTTGTGTTTTTTTAGACTAAATTTTTGACCGTCTCAGATTTCCTCCAAACTCACGATGTTGATTAGGCAGGTCCTGACTTACACAAAGGTGTGATTATGTTCAGCCTATCTCATCCCAAAGCTGAAATATGAGGACAAACTTAACTGGGATTTTCTCTCAATAGGTTTATTGGTATTGAATATATTGGAATTAAATTTATGAGCTTTTTATACGTCCAATAAAGCAAAATACAGATGCAATGTTGGATATATTGGACTGACTAGGCTTTTCTGATCGCACCCTTCTACTCATGTGTTTACCTAGCTTCACTGGAAGTAGGAATCCCATCATGAAATTTACAGTTATACATTTTATGCAGCACAACATGTCCCTATATCTCAGCTTTGGGATGTGATAGGGCAACAAGTACCACACCACTGTCTTTGTCAGGACCTCTCTGACACACGGTGTGGGTTTGAAGAAGATCTGAGGAGGTCACATATTTCACCCAAAAAAACACTAAGGGGTACCCCTTTGTGTTTTTTTAGACTCAATTTTTGACCGTCTCAGATTTCTTCCAAACTCACGGTGTTGATTAGGCAGGTCCTGACTTATACAAAGGTGTGATTATTTTCAGCCTATCTCATCCCAAAGCTGAGATATGATGACAAACTTAACTGGGATTTTCTCTCAATAGGTTTATTGGTGTTGAATATATTGGAATTAAATTTATGAGCTTTTTATACGTCCAATAAAGCAAAATACAGATGCAATGTAGGATATATTGGACTGACTAGGCTTTTCTGATCGCACCCATCTACTCTTGTGTTTACCTAGCTTCACTGGAAGTAGGAATCCCATCATGAAATATACAGTTATACATTTTATGCAGCAAAACATGTCCCTATATCTCAGCTTTGGGATGTGGTAGGGCAAATTTTACCACACCACTGTCTTTGTCAGGACCTCTCTGACACACGGTGTGGGTTTGAAGAAGATCTGAGGAGGTCACATATTTCACCCAAAAAACACTAAGGGGTACCCCTTTGTGTTTTTTAGACTCAATTTTTGACCGTCTCAGATTTCTTCCAAACTCACGGTGTTGATTAGGCAGGTCCTGACTTACACAAAGGTGTGATTATTTTCAGAATATCTCATGCCAAAGCTGAGATATGAGGACAAACTTAACTGGGAATTTCTCTCAATAGGTTTATTGGTGTTGAATATATTGGAATTAAATTTATGAGCTTTTTATACATCCAATAAAGCAAAATACAGATGCAATGTAGGATATATTGGACTGACTAGGCTTTTCTGATCGCACCCTTCTACTCATGTGTTTACCTAGCTTTACTGGAAGTAGGAATCCCATCATGAAATTTACAGTTATACATTTTATGCAGCACAACATGTCCCTATATCTTAGCTTTGGGATGTGGTAGGGCAACAATTACCACACCACTGTCTTTGTCAGGACCTCTCTGACACACGGTGTGGGTTTGAAGAAGATCTGAGGAGGTCACATATTTCACCCAAAAAAACACTAAGGGGTACCCCTTTGTGTTTTTTTAGACTCAATTTTTGACCGTCTCAGATTTCTTCCAAACTCACAGTGTTGATTAGGCAGGTCCAGACTTACACAAAGGTGTGATTATTTTCAGCCTATCTCATCCCAAAGCTGAGATATGAGGACAAACTTAACTGGGATTTTCTCTCAATAGCTTTATTGGTGTTGAATATATTGGAATTAAATTTATGAGCTTTTTATACGTCCAATAAAGCAAAATACAGATGCAATGTAGGATATATTGGACTGACTAGGCTTTTCTGATCGCACCCTTCTACACATGTGTTTACCTAGCTTCACTGGAAGTAGGAATCCCATCATGAAATTTACAGTTATACATTTTATGCAGCACAACATGTCCCTATATCTCAGCTTTGGGATGTGGTAGGGCAACAAGTACCACACCACTGTCTTTGTCAGGACCTCTCTGACACACGGTGTGGGTTTGAAGAAGATCTGAGGAGGTCACATATTTCACCCAAAAAACACTAAGGGGTACCCCTTTGTGTTTTTTAGACTCAATTTTTGACCGTCTCAGATTTCTTCCAAACTCACGGTGTTGATTAGGCAGGTCCTGACTTATACAAAGGTGTGATTATTTTCAGCCTATCTCATCCCAAAGCTGAGATATGATGACAAACTTAACTGGGATTTTCTCTCAATAGGTTTATTGGTGTTGAATATATTGGAATTAAATTTATGAGCTTTTTATACGTCCAATAAAGCAAAATACAGATGCAATGTAGGATATATTGGACTGACTAGGCTTTTCTGATCGCACCCATCTACTCTTGTGTTTACCTAGCTTCACTGGAAGTAGGAATCCCATCATGAAATATACAGTTATACATTTTATGCAGCAAAACATGTCCCTATATCTCAGCTTTGGGATGTGGTAGGGCAAAATTTACCACACCACTGTCTTTGTCAGGACCTCTCTGACACACGGTGTGGGTTTGAAGAAGATCTGAGGAGGTCACATATTTCACCCAAAAAACACTAAGGGGTACCCCTTTGTGTTTTTTAGACTCAATTTTTGACCGTCTCAGATTTCTTCCAAACTCACGGTGTTGATTAGGCAGGTCCTGACTTACACAAAGGTGTGATTATTTTCAGCCTATCTCATCCCAAAGCTGAGATATGAGGACAAACTTAACTGGGAATTTCTCTCAATAGGTTTATTGGTGTTGAATATATTGGAATTAAATTTATGAGCTTTTTATACGTCCAATAAAGCAAAATACAGATGCAATGTAGGATATATTGGACTGACTAGGCTTTTCTGATCGCACCCTTCTACTCATGTGTTTACCTAGCTTCACTGGAAGTAGGAATCCCATCATGAAATTTACAGTTATACATTTTATGCAGCACAACATGTCCCTATATCTTAGCTTTGGGATGTGGTAGGGCAACAATTACCACACCACTGTCTTTGTCAGGACCTCTCTGACACACGGTGTGGGTTTGAAGAAGATCTGAGGAGGTCACATATTTCTCCCAAAAAAACACTAAGGGGTACCCCTTTGTGTTTTTTTAGACTCAATTTTTGACCGTCTCAGATTTCTTCCAAACTCACAGTGTTGATTAGGCAGGTCCTGACTTACACAAAGGTGTGATTATTTTCAGCCTATCTCATCCCAAAGCTGAGATATGAGGACAAACTTAACTGGGATTTTCTCTCAATAGCTTTATTGGTGTTGAATATATTGGAATTAAATTTATGAGCTTTTTATACGTCCAATAAAGCAAAATACAGATGCAATGTAGGATATATTGGACTGACTAGGCTTTTCTGATCGCACCCTTCTACACATGTGTTTACCTAGCTTCACTGGAAGTAGGAATCCCATCATGAAATTTACAGTTATACATTTTATGCAGCACAACATGTCCCTATATCTCAGCTTTGGGATGTGATAGGGCAACAAGTACCACACCACTGTCTTTGTCAGGACCTCTCTGACACACGGTGTGGGTTTGAAGAAGATCTGAGGAGGTCACATATTTCACCCAAAAAACACTAAGGGGTACCCCTTTGTGTTTTTTAGACTCAATTTTTGACCGTCTCAGATTTCTTCCAAACTCACGGTGTTGATTAGGCAGGTCCTGACTTACACAAAGGTGTGATTATTTTCAGCCTATCTCATCCCAAAGCTGAGATATGAGGACAAATTTAACTGGGAATTTCTCTCAATAGGTTTATTGGTATTGAATATATTGGAATTAAATTTATGAGCTTTTTATACGTCCAATAAAGCAAAATACAGATGCAATGTTGGATATATTGGACTGACTAGGCTTTTCTGATCGCACCCTTCTACTCATGTGTTTACCTAGCTTCACTGGAAGTAGGAATCCCATCATGAAATTTACAGTTATACATTTTATGCAGCACAACATGTCCCTATATCTTAGCTTTGGGATGTGGTAGGGCAACAATTACCACACCACTGTCTTTGTCAGGACCTCTCTGACACACGGTGTGGGTTTGAAGAAGATCTGAGGAGGTCACATATTTCACCCAAAAAAACACTAAGGGGTACCCCTTTGTGTTTTTTTAGACTCAATTTTTGACCGTCTCAGATTTCTTCCAAACTCACAGTGTTGATTAGGCAGGTCCTGACTTACACAAAGGTGTGATTATTTTCAGCCTATCTCATCCCAAAGCTGAGATATGAGGACAAACTTAACTGGGATTTTCTCTCAATAGCTTTATTGGTGTTGAATATATTGGAATTAAATTTATGAGCTTTTTATACGTCCAATAAAGCAAAATACAGATGCAATGTAGGATATATTGGACTGACTAGGCTTTTCTGATCGCACCCTTCTACTTATGTGTTTACCTAGCTTCACTGGAAGTAGGAATCCCATCATGAAATTTACAGTTATACATTTTATGCAGCACAACATGTCCCTATATCTCAGCTTTGGGATGTGATAGGGCAACAATTACCACACCACTGTCTTTGTCAGGACCTCTCTGACACACGGTGTGGGTTTGAAGAAGATCTGAGGAGGTCACATATTTCACCCAAAAAAACACTAAGGGGTACCCCTTTGTGTTTTTTTAGACTCAATTTTTGACCGTCTCAGATTTCTTCCAAACTCACGGTGTTGATTAGGCAGGTCCTGACTTACACAAAGGTGTGATTATTTTCAGCCTATCTCATCCCAAAGCTGAGATATGAGGACAAACTTAACTGGGATTTTCTCTCAATAGGTTTATTGGTGTTGAATATATTGGAATTAAATTTATGAGCTTTTTATATGTCCAATAAAGCAAAATACAGATGCAATGTAGGATATATTGGACTGACTAGGCTTTTCTGATCGCACCCTTCTACTCATGTGTTTACCTAGCTTCACTGGAAGTAGGAATCCCATCATGAAATTTACAGTTATACATTTTATGCAGCACAACATGTCCCTATATCTCAGCTTTGGGATGTGATAGGGCAACAATTACCTCACCACTGTCTTTGTCAGGACCTCTCTGACACACGGTGTGGGTTTGAAGAAGATCTGAGGAGGTCACATATTTCACCCAAAAAAACACTAAGGGGTACCCCTTTGTGTTTTTTTAGACTAAATTTTTGACCGTCTCAGATTTCCTCCAAACTCACGATGTTGATTAGGCAGGTCCTGACTTACACAAAGGTGTGATTATGTTCAGCCTATCTCATCCCAAAGCTGAAATATGAGGACAAACTTAACTGGGATTTTCTCTCAATAGGTTTATTGGTATTGAATATATTGGAATTAAATTTATGAGCTTTTTATACGTCCAATAAAGCAAAATACAGATGCAATGTTGGATATATTGGACTGACTAGGCTTTTCTGATCGCACCCTTCTACTCATGTGTTTACCTAGCTTCACTGGAAGTAGGAATCCCATCATGAAATTTACAGTTATACATTTTATGCAGCACAACATGTCCCTATATCTTAGCTTTGGGATGTGGTAGGGCAACAATTACCACACCACTGTCTTTGTCAGGACCTCTCTGACACACGGTGTGGGTTTGAAGAAGATCTGAGGAGGTCACATATTTCACCCAAAAAAACACTAAGGGGTACCCCTTTGTGTTTTTTTAGACTCAATTTTTGACCGTCTCAGATTTCTTCCAAACTCACAGTGTTGATTAGGCAGGTCCTGACTTACACAAAGGTGTGATTATTTTCAGCCTATCTCATCCCAAAGCTGAGATATGAGGACAAACTTAACTGGGATTTTCTCTCAATAGGTTTATTGGTGTTGAATATATTGGAATTAAATTTATGAGCTTTTTATATGTCCAATAAAGCAAAATACAGATGCAATGTAGGATATATTGGACTGACTAGGCTTTTCTGATCGCACCCTTCTACTCATGTGTTTACCTAGCTTCACTGGAAGTAGGAATCCCATCATGAAATTTACAGTTATACATTTTATGCAGCACAACATGTCCCTATATCTCAGCTTTGGGATGTGATAGGGCAACAATTACCACACCACTGTCTTTGTCAGGACCTCTCTGACACACGGTGTGGGTTTGAAGAAGATCTGAGGAGGTCACATATTTCACCCAAAAAAACACTAAGGGGGACCCCTTTGTGTTTTTTTAGACTAAATTTTTGACCGTCTCAGATTTCCTCCAAACTCACGATGTTGATTAGGCAGGTCCTGACTTACACAAAGGTGTGATTATGTTCAGCCTATCTCATCCCAAAGCTGAAATATGAGGACAAACTTAACTGGGATTTTCTCTCAATAGGTTTATTGGTATTGAATATATTGGAATTAAATTTATGAGCTTTTTATACGTCCAATAAAGCAAAATACAGATGCAATGTAGGATATATTGGACTGACTAGGCTTTTCTGATCGCACCCTTCTACTCATGTGTTTACCTAGCTTCACTGGAAGTAGGAATCCCATCATGAAATTTACAGTTATACATTTTATGCAGCACACCATGTCCCTATATCTCAGCTTTGGGATGTGATAGGGCAACAAGTACCACACCACTGTCTTTGTCAGGACCTCTCTGACACACGGTGTGGGTTTGAAGAAGATCTGAGGAGGTCACATATTTCACCCAAAAAACACTAAGGGGTACCGCTTTGTGTTTTTTAGACTCAATTTTTGACCATCTCAGATTTCTTCCAAACTCACGGTGTTGATTAGGCAGGTCCTGACTTACACAAAGGTGTGATTATTTTCAGAATATCTCATCCCAAAGCTGAGATATGAGGACAAACTTAACTGGGATTTTCTCTCAATAGGTTTATTGGTGTTGAATATATTGGAATTAAATTTATGAGCTTTTTATACATCCAATAAAGCAAAATACAGATGCAATGTAGGATATATTGGACTGACTAGGCTTTTCTGATTGCACCCTTCTACTCTTGTGTTTACCTAGCTTCACTGGAAGTAGGAATCCCATCATGAAATTTACAGTTATACATTTTCTGCAGCAAAACATGTCCATTTATCTCAGCTTTGGGATGTGGTAGGGCAAAAATTACCACACCACTGTCTTCGTCAGGACCTCTCTGACACACGGTGTGGGTTTGAAGAAGAGCTGAGGAGGTCACATATTTCACCCAAAAAATACTAAGGGGTACCCCTTTGTGTTTTTTTAGACTCAATTTTTGACCGTCTCAGATTTCTTCCAAACTCACGGTGTTGATTAGGCAGGTCCTGACTTACACAAAGGTGTGATTATTTTCAGAATATCTCATCCCAAAGCTGAGATATGAGGACAAACTTAACTGGGATTTTCTCTCAATAGGTTTATTGGTGTTGAATATATTGGAATTAAATTTATGAGCTTTTTATACATCCAATAAAGCAAAATACAGATGCAATGTAGGATATATAGGACTGACTAGGCTTTTCTGATTGCACCCTTCTACTCTTGTGTTTACCTAGCTTCACTGGAAGTAGGAATCCCATCATGAAATTTACAGTTATACATTTTCTGCAGCAAAACATGTCCATTTATCTCAGCTTTGGGATGTGGTAGGGCAAAAATTACCACACCACTGTCTTCGTCAGGACCTCTCTGACACACGGTGTGGGTTTGAAGAAGAGCTGAGGAGGTCACATATTTCACCCAAAAAAACACTAAGGGGTACCCCTTTGTGTTTTTTTAGACTCAATTTTTGACCGTCTCAGATTTCTTCCAAACTCACGGTGTTGATTAGGCAGGTCCTGACTTATACAAAGGTGTGATTATTTTCAGCCTATCTCATCCCAAAGCTGAGATATGATGACAAACTTAACTGGGATTTTCTCTCAATAGGTTTATTGGTGTTGAATATATTGGAATTAAATTTATGAGCTTTTTATACGTCCAATAAAGCAAAATACAGATGCAATGTAGGATATATTGGACTGACTAGGCTTTTCTGATCGCACGCATCTACTCTTGTGTTTACCTAGCTTCACTGGAAGTAGGAATCCCATCATGAAATATACAGTTATACATTTTATGCAGCAAAACATGTCCCTATATCTCAGCTTTGGGATGTGGTAGGGCAAAATTTACCACACCACTGTCTTTGTCAGGACCTCTCTGACACACGGTGTGGGTTTGAAGAAGATCTGAGGAGGTCACATATTTCACCCAAAAAACACTAAGGGGTACCCCTTTGTGTTTTTTAGACTCAATTTTTGACCGTCTCAGATTTCTTCCAAACTCACGGTGTTGATTAGGCAGGTCCTGACTTACACAAAGGTGTGATTATTTTCAGCCTATCTCATCCCAAAGCTGAGATATGAGGACAAACTTAACTGGGAATTTCTCTCAATAGGTTTATTGGTATTGAATATATTGGAATTAAATTTATGAGCTTTTTATACGTCCAATAAAGCAAAATACAGATGCAATGTAGGATATATTGGACTGACTAGGCTTTTCTGATTGCACCCTTCTACTCTTGTGTTTACCTAGCTTCACTGGAAGTAGGAATCCCATCATGAAATTTACAGTTATACATTTTATGCAGCAAAACATGTCCATTTATCTCAGCTTTGGGATGTGGTAGGGCAAAAATTACCACACCACTGTCTTCGTCAGGACCTCTCTGACACACAGTGTGGGTTTGAAGAAGAGCTGAGGAGGTCACATATTTCACCCAAAAAAACACTAAGGGGTACCCCTTTGTGTTTTTTAGACTAAATTCTTGACCGTCTCAGATTTCTTCCAAACTCACGATGTTGATTAGGCAGGTCCTGACTTATACAAAGGTGTGATTATTTTCAGCCTATCTCATCCCAAAGCTGAGATATGAGGACAAACTTAACTGGGAATTTCTCTCAATAGGTTTATTGGTGTTGAATATATTGGAATTAAATTTATGAGCTTTTTATACGTCCAATAAAGCAAAATACAGATGCAATGTAGGATATAATGGACTGACTAGGCTTTTCTGATCGCACCCTTCTACTCATGTGTTTACCTAGCTTCACTGGAAGTAGGAATCCCATCATGAAATTTACAGTTATACATTTTATGCAGCACAGCATGTCCCTATATCTTACCTTTGGGATGTGGTAGGGCAACAATTACCACACCACTGTCTTTGTCAGGACCTCTCTGACACACGGTGTGGGTTTGAAGAAGATCTGAGGAGGTCACATATTTCACCCAAAAAAACACTAAGGGGTACCCCTTTGTGTTTTTTTAGACTCAATTTTTGACCGTCTCAGATTTCTTCCAAACTCACGGTGTTGATTAGGCAGGTCCTGACTTACACAAAGGTGTGATTATTTTCAGCCTATCTCATCCCAAAGCTGAGATATGAGGACAAACTTAACTGGGATTTTCTCTCAATAGGTTTATTGGTGTTGAATATATTGGAATTAAATTTATGAGCTTTTTATACGTCCAATAAAGCAAAATACAGATGCAATGTAGGATATATTGGACTGACTAGGCTTTTCTGATCGCACCCATCTACTCTTGTGTTTACCTAGCTTCACTGGAAGTAGGAATCCCATCATGAAATATACAGTTATACATTTTATGCAGCAAAACATGTCCCTATATCTCAGCTTTGGGATGTGGTAGGGCAAAATTTACCACACCACTGTCTTTGTCAGGACCTCTCTGACACACGGTGTGGGTTTGAAGAAGATCTGAGGAGGTCACATATTTCACCCAAAAAACACTAAGGGGTACCCCTTTGTGTTTTTTAGACTCAATTTTTGACCGTCTCAGATTTCTTCCAAACTCACGGTGTTGATTAGGCAGGTCCTGACTTACACAAAGGTGTGATTATTTTCAGCCTATCTCATCCCAAAGCTGAGATATGAGGACAAACTTAACTGGGAATTTCTCTCAATAGGTTTATTGGTATTGAATATATTGGAATTAAATTTATGAGCTTTTTATACGTCCAATAAAGCAAAATACAGATGCAATGTTGGATATATTGGACTGACTAGGCTTTTCTGATCGCACCCTTCTACTCATGTGTTTACCTAGCTTCACTGGAAGTAGGAATCCCATCATGAAATTTACAGTTATACATTTTATGCAGCACAACATGTCCCTATATCTTAGCTTTGGGATGTGGTAGGGCAACAATTACCACACCACTGTCTTTGTCAGGACCTCTCTGACACACGGTGTGGGTTTGAAGAAGATCTGAGGAGGTCACATATTTCACCCAAAAAAACACTAAGGGGTACCCCTTTGTGTTTTTTTAGACTCAATTTTTGACCGTCTCAGATTTCTTCCAAACTCACAGTGTTGATTAGGCAGGTCCTGACTTACACAAAGGTGTGATTATTTTCAGCCTATCTCATCCCAAAGCTGAGATATGAGGACAAACTTAACTGGGATTTTCTCTCAATAGGTTTATTGGTGTTGAATATATTGGAATTAAATTTATGAGCTTTTCATACGTCCAATAAAGCAAAATACAGATGCAATGTAGGATATATTGGACTGACTAGGCTTTTCTGATCGCACCCTTCTACACATGTGTTTACCTAGCTTCACTGGAAGTAGGAATCCCATCATGAAATTTACAGTTATACATTTTATGCAGCACAACATGTCCCTATATCTCAGCTTTGGGATGTGATAGGGCAACAATTACCACACCACTGTCTTTGTCAGGACCTCTCTGACACACGGTGTGGGTTTGAAGAAGATCTGAGGAGGTCACATATTTCACCCAAAAAAAACACTAAGGGGTACCCCTTTGTGTTTTTTAGACTCAATTTTTGACCGTCTCAGATTTCTTCCAAACTCACGGTGTTGATTAGGCAGGTCCTGACTTACACAAAGGTGTGATTATTTTCAGAATATCTCATCCCAAAGCTGAGATATGAGGACAAACTTAACTGGGATTTTCTCTCAATAGGTTTATTGGTGTTGAATATATTGGAATTAAATTTATGAGCTTTTTATACATCCAATAAAGCAAAATACAGATGCAATGTAGGATATATTGGACTGACTAGGCTTTTCTGATTGCACCCTTCTACTCTTGTGTTTACCTAGCTTCACTGGAAGTAGGAATCCCATCATGAAATTTACAGTTATACATTTTCTGCAGCAAAACATGTCCATTTATCTCAGCTTTGGGATGTGGTAGGGCAAAAATTACCACACCACTGTCTTCGTCAGGACCTCTCTGACACACAGTGTGGGTTTGAAGAAGAGCTGAGGAGGTCACATATTTCACCCAAAAAAACACTAAGGGGTACCCCTTTGTGTTTTTTAGACTAAATTCTTGACCGTCTCAGATTTCTTCCAAACTCACAATGTTGATTAGGCAGGTCCTGACTTATACAAAGGTGTGATTATTTTCAGCCTATCTCATCCCAAAGCTGAGATATGAGGACAAACTTAACTGGGAATTTCTCTCAATAGGTTTATTGGTGTTGAATATATTGGAATTAAATTTATGAGCTTTTTATACGTCCAATAAAGCAAAATACAGATGCAATGTAGGATATATTGGACTGACTAGGCTTTTCTGATTGCACCCTTCTACTCATGTGTTTACCTAGCTTCACTGGAAGTAGGAATCCCATCATGAAATTTACAGTTATACATTTTATGCAGCACAGCATGTCCCTATATCTTACCTTTGGGATGTGGTAGGGCAACAATTACCACACCACTGTCTTTGTCAGGACCTCTCTGACACACGGTGTGGGTTTGAAGAAGATCTGAGGAGGTCACATATTTCACCCAAAAAAACACTAAGGGGTACCCCTTTGTGTTTTTTTAGACTCAATTTTTGACCGTCTCAGATTTCTTCCAAACTCACGGTGTTGATTAGGCAGGTCCTGACTTACACAAAGGTGTGATTATTTTCAGCCTATCTCATCCCAAAGCTGAGATATGAGGACAAACTTAACTGGGATTTTCTCTCAATAGGTTTATTGGTGTTGAATATATTGGAATTAAATTTATGAGCTTTTTATACGTCCAATAAAGCAAAATACAGATGCAATGTAGGATATATTGGACTGACTAGGCTTTTCTGATCACACCCTTCTACTCATGTGTTTACCTAGCTTCACTGGAAGTAGGAATCCCATCATGAAATTTACAGTTATACATTTTATGCAGCACAACATGTCCCTATATCTCAGCTTTGGGATGTGATAGGGCAACAATTACCACACCACTGTCTTTGTCAGGACCTCTCTGACACACGGTGTGGGTTTGAAGAAGATCTGAGGAGGTCACATATTTCACCCAAAAAAACACTAAGGGGTACCCCTTTGTGTTTTTTTAGACTAAATTTTTGACCGTCTCAGATTTCCTCCAAACTCACGATGTTGATTAGGCAGGTCCTGACTTACACAAAGGTGTGATTATGTTCAGCCTATCTCATCCCAAAGCTGAAATATGAGGACAAACTTAACTGGGATTTTCTCTCAATAGGTTTATTGGTATTGAATATATTGGAATTAAATTTATGAGCTTTTTATACGTCCAATAAAGCAAAATACAGATGCAATGTTGGATATATTGGACTGACTAGGCTTTTCTGATCGCACCCTTCTACTCATGTGTTTACCTAGCTTCACTGGAAGTAGGAATCCCATCATGAAATTTACAGTTATACATTTTATGCAGCACAACATGTCCCTATATCTTAGCTTTGGGATGTGGTAGGGCAACAATTACCACACCACTGTCTTTTTCAGGACCTCTCTGACACACGGTGTGGGTTTGAAGAAGATCTGAGGAGGTCACATATTTCACCCAAAAAAACACTAAGGGGTACCCCTTTGTGTTTTTTTAGACTCAATTTTTGACCGTCTCAGATTTCTTCCAAACTCACAGTGTTGATTAGGCCGGTCCTGACTTACACAAAGGTGTGATTATTTTCAGCCTATCTCATCCCAAAGCTGAGATATGAGGACAAACTTAACTGGGATTTTCTCTCAATAGGTTTATTGGTGTTGAATATATTGGAATTAAATTTATGAGCTTTTTATACGTCCAATAAAGCAAAATACAGATGCAATGTAGGATATATTGGACTGACTAGGCTTTTCTGATCGCACCCTTCTACTCATGTGTTTACCTAGCTTCACTGGAAGTAGGAATCCCATCATGAAATTTACAGTTATACATTTTATGCAGCACAACATGTCCCTATATCTTAGCTTTGGGATGTGGTAGGGCAACAATTACCACACCACTGTCTTTGTCAGGACCTCTCTGACACACGGTATGGGTTTGAAGAAGATCTGAGGAGGTCACATATTTCACCCAAAAAAACACTAAGGGGTACCCCTTTGTGTTTTTTTAGACTCAATTTTTGACCGTCTCAGATTTCTTCCAAACTCACAGTGTTGATTAGGCAGGTCCTGACTTACACAAAGGTGTGATTATTTTCAGCCTATCTCATCCCAAAGCTGAGATATGAGGACAAACTTAACTGGGATTTTCTCTCAATAGGTTTATTGGTGTTGAATATATTGGAATTAAATTTATGAGCTTTTTATACATCCAATAAAGCAAAATACAGATGCAATGTAGGATATATTGGACTGACTAGGCTTTTCTGATTGCACCCTTCTACTCTTGTGTTTACCTAGCTTCACTGGAAGTAGGAATCCCATCATGAAATTTACAGTTATACATTTTCTGCAGCAAAACATGTCCATTAATCTCAGCTTTGGGATGTGGTAGGGCAACAATTACCACACCACTGTCTTCGTCAGGACCTCTCTGACACACGGTGTGGGTTTGAAGAAGAGCTGAGGAGGTCACATATTTCACCCAAAAAAACACTAAGGGGTACCCCTTTGTGTTTTTTTAGACTCAATTTTTGACCGTCTCAGATTTCTTCCAAACTCACGGTGTTGATTAGGCAGGTCCTGACTTATACAAAGGTGTGATTATTTTCAGCCTATCTCATCCCAAAGCTGAGATATGAGGACAAACTTAACTGGGATTTTCTCTCAATAGGTTTATTGGTGTTGAATATATTGGAATTAAATTTATGAGCTTTTTATACGTCCAATAAAGCAAAATACAGATGCAATGTAGGATATATTGGACTGACTAGGCTTTTCTGATCGCACCCTTCTACTCATGTGTTTACCTAGCTTCACTGGAAGTAGGAATCCCATCATGAAATTTACAGTTATACATTTTATGCAGCACAACATGTCCCTATATCTTAGCTTTGGGATGTGGTAGGGCAACAATTACCACACCACTGTCTTTGTCAGGACCTCTCTGACACACGGTGTGGGTTTGAAGAAGAGCTGAGGAGGTCACATATTTCACCCAAAAAAACACTAAGGGGTACCCCTTTGTGTTTTTTTAGACTCAATTTTTGACCGTCTCAGATTTCTTCCAAACTCACGGTGTTGATTAGGCAGGTCCTGACTTATACAAAGGTGTGATTATTTTCAGCCTATCTCATCCCAAAGCTGAGATATGATGACAAACTTAACTGGGATTTTCTCTCAATAGGTTTATTGGTGTTGAATATATTGGAATTAAATTTATGAGCTTTTTATACGTCCAATAAAGCAAAATACAGATGCAATGTAGGATATATTGGACTGACTAGGCTTTTCTGATCGCACCCATCTACTCTTGTGTTTACCTAGCTTCACTGGAAGTAGGAATCCCATCATGAAATATACAGTTATACATTTTATGCAGCAAAACATGTCCCTATATCTCAGCTTTGGGATGTGGTAGGGCAAAATTTACCACACCACTGTCTTTGTCAGGACCTCTCTGACACACGGTGTGGGTTTGAAGAAGATCTGAGGAGGTCACATATTTCACCCAAAAAACACTAAGGGGTACCCCTTTGTGTTTTTTTAGACTCAATTTTTGACCGTCTCAGATTTCTTCCAAACTCACGGTGTTGATT
This sequence comes from Hoplias malabaricus, assembly GCF_029633855.1. NCBI lineage: Eukaryota > Metazoa > Chordata > Actinopteri > Characiformes > Erythrinidae > Hoplias > Hoplias malabaricus. Next base: position 52,144 of record NW_027101075.1, on the reverse strand, counting down.
AGGCAGGTCCTGACTTATACAAAGGTGTGATTATTTTCAGCCTATCTCATCCCAAAGCTGAGATATGATGACAAACTTAACTGGGATTTTCTCTCAATAGGTTTATTGGTGTTGAATATATTGGAATTAAATTTATGAGCTTTTTATACGTCCAATAAAGCAAAATACAGATGCAATGTAGGATATATTGGACTGACTAGGCTTTTCTGATCGCACCCATCTACTCTTGTGTTTACCTAGCTTCACTGGAAGTAGGAATCCCATCATGAAATTTACAGTTATACATTTTATGCAGCACAACATGTCCCTATATCTTAGCTTTGGGATGTGGTAGGGCAACAATTACCACACCACTGTCTTTGTCAGGACCTCTCTGACACACGGTGTGGGTTTGAAGAAGATCTGAGGAGGTCACATATTTCACCCAAAAAAACACTAAGGGGTACCCCTTTGTGTTTTTTTAGACTCAATTTTTGACCGTCTCAGATTTCTTCCAAACTCACAGTGTTGATTAGGCAGGTCCTGACTTACACAAAGGTGTGATTATTTTCAGCCTATCTCATCCCAAAGCTGAGATATGAGGACAAACTTAACTGGGATTTTCTCTCAATAGGTTTATTGGTGTTGAATATATTGGAATTAAATTTATGAGCTTTTTATACGTCCAATAAAGCAAAATACAGATGCAATGTAGGATATATTGGACTGACTAGGCTTTTCTGATCGCACCCTTCTACACATGTGTTTACCTAGCTTCACTGGAAGTAGGAATCCCATCATGAAATTTACAGTTATACATTTTATGCAGCACAACATGTCCCTATATCTCAGCTTTGGGATGTGATAGGGCAACAATTACCACACCACTGTCTTTGTCAGGACCTCTCTGACACACGGTGTGGGTTTGAAGAAGAGCTGAGGAGGTCACATATTTCACCCAACCCTTTGTGTTTTTTAGACTAAATTCTTGACCGTCTCAGATTTCTTCCAAACTCACGATGTTGATTAGGCAGGTCCTGACTTATACAAAGGTGTGATTATTTTCAGCCTATCTCATCCCAAAGCTGAGATATGAGGACAAACTTAACTGGGAATTTCTCTCAATAGGTTTATTGGTGTTGAATATATTGGAATTAAATTTATGAGCTTTTTATACGTCCAATAAAGCAAAATACAGATGCAATGTAGGATATATTGGACTGACTAGGCTTTTCTGATCGCACCCTTCTACTCATGTGTTTACCTAGCTTCACTGGAAGTAGGAATCCCATCATGAAATTTACAGTTATACATTTTATGCAGCACAGCATGTCCCTATATCTTACCTTTGGGATGTGGTAGGGCAACAATTACCACACCACTGTCTTTGTCAGGACCTCTCTGACACACGGTGTGGGTTTGAAGAAGATCTGAGGAGGTCACATATTTCACCCAAAAAAACACTAAGGGGTACCCCTTTGTGTTTTTTTAGACTCAATTTTTGACCGTCTCAGATTTCTTCCAAACTCACGGTGTTGATTAGGCAGGTCCTGACTTACACAAAGGTGTGATTATTTTCAGCCTATCTCATCCCAAAGCTGAGATATGAGGACAAACTTAACTGGGATTTTCTCTCAATAGGTTTATTGGTGTTGAATATATTGGAATTAAATTTATGAGCTTTTTATACATCCAATAAAGCAAAATACAGATGCAATGTAGGATATATTGGACTGACTAGGCTTTTCTGATTGCACCCTTCTACTCTTGTGTTTACCTAGCTTCACTGGAAGTAGGAATCCCATCATGAAATTTACAGTTATACATTTTATGCAGCAAAACATGTCCATTTATCTCAGCTTTGGGATGTGGTAGGGCAAAAATTACCACACCACTGTCTTCGTCAGGACCTCTCTGACACACAGTGTGGGTTTGAAGAAGAGCTGAGGAGGTCACATATTTCACCCAAAAAAACACTAAGGGGTACCCCTTTGTGTTTTTTAGACTAAATTCTTGACCGTCTCAGATTTCTTCCAAACTCACGATGTTGATTAGGCAGGTCCTGACTTATACAAAGGTGTGATTATTTTCAGCCTATCTCATCCCAAAGCTGAGATATGAGGACAAACTTAACTGGGAATTTCTCTCAATAGGTTTATTGGTGTTGAATATATTGGAATTAAATTTATGAGCTTTTTATACGTCCAATAAAGCAAAATACAGATGCAATGTAGGATATATTGGACTGACTAGGCTTTTCTGATCGCACCCTTCTACTCATGTGTTTACCTAGCTTCACTGGAAGTAGGAATCCCATCATGAAATTTACAGTTATACATTTTATGCAGCACAGCATGTCCCTATATCTTACCTTTGGGATGTGGTAGGGCAACAATTACCACACCACTGTCTTTGTCAGGACCTCTCTGACACACGGTGTGGGTTTGAAGAAGATCTGAGGAGGTCACATATTTCACCCAAAAAAACACTAAGGGGTACCCCTTTGTGTTTTTTTAGACTCAATTTTTGACCGTCTCAGATTTCTTCCAAACTCACAGTGTTGATTAGGCCGGTCCTGACTTACACAAAGGTGTGATTATTTTCAGCCTATCTCATCCCAAAGCTGAGATATGAGGACAAACTTAACTGGGATTTTCTCTCAATAGGTTTATTGGTGTTGAATATATTGGAATTAAATTTATGAGCTTTTTATACGTCCAATAAAGCAAAATACAGATGCAATGTAGGATATATTGGACTGACTAGGCTTTTCTGATCGCACCCTTCTACTCATGTGTTTACCTAGCTTCACTGGAAGTAGGAATCCCATCATGAAATTTACAGTTATACATTTTATGCAGCACAACATGTCCCTATATCTTAGCTTTGGGATGTGGTAGGGCAACAATTACCACACCACTGTCTTTGTCAGGACCTCTCTGACACACGGTATGGGTTTGAAGAAGATCTGAGGAGGTCACATATTTCACCCAAAAAAACACTAAGGGGTACCCCTTTGTGTTTTTTTAGACTCAATTTTTGACCGTCTCAGATTTCTTCCAAACTCACAGTGTTGATTAGGCAGGTCCTGACTTACACAAAGGTGTGATTATTTTCAGCCTATCTCATCCCAAAGCTGAGATATGAGGACAAACTTAACTGGGATTTTCTCTCAATAGGTTTATTGGTGTTGAATATATTGGAATTAAATTTATGAGCTTTTTATACATCCAATAAAGCAAAATACAGATGCAATGTAGGATATATTGGACTGACTAGGCTTTTCTGATTGCACCCTTCTACTCTTGTGTTTACCTAGCTTCACTGGAAGTAGGAATCCCATCATGAAATTTACAGTTATACATTTTCTGCAGCAAAACATGTCCATTAATCTCAGCTTTGGGATGTGGTAGGGCAAAAATTACCACACCACTGTCTTCGTCAGGACCTCTCTGACACACGGTGTGGGTTTGAAGAAGAGCTGAGGAGGTCACATATTTCACCCAAAAAAACACTAAGGGGTACCCCTTTGTGTTTTTTTAGACTCAATTTTTGACCGTCTCAGATTTCTTCCAAACTCACGGTGTTGATTAGGCAGGTCCTGACTTATACAAAGGTGTGATTATTTTCAGCCTATCTCATCCCAAAGCTGAGATATGATGACAAACTTAACTGGGATTTTCTCTCAATAGGTTTATTGGTGTTGAATATATTGGAATTAAATTTATGAGCTTTTTATACGTCCAATAAAGCAAAATACAGATGCAATGTAGGATATATTGGACTGACTAGGCTTTTCTGATCGCACCCATCTACTCTTGTGTTTACCTAGCTTCACTGGAAGTAGGAATCCCATCATGAAATATACAGTTATACATTTTATGCAGCAAAACATGTCCCTATATCTCAGCTTTGGGATGTGGTAGGGCAAAATTTACCACACCACTGTCTTTGTCAGGACCTCTCTGACACACGGTGTGGGTTTGAAGAAGATCTGAGGAGGTCACATATTTCACCCAAAAAACACTAAGGGGTACCCCTTTGTGTTTTTTTAGACTCAATTTTTGACCGTCTCAGATTTCTTCCAAACTCACGGTGTTGATTAGGCAGGTCCTGACTTATACAAAGGTGTGATTATTTTCAGCCTATCTCATCCCAAAGCTGAGATATGATGACAAACTTAACTGGGATTTTCTCTCAATAGGTTTATTGGTGTTGAATATATTGGAATTAAATTTATGAGCTTTTTATACGTCCAATAAAGCAAAATACAGATGCAATGTAGGATATATTGGACTGACTAGGCTTTTCTGATCGCACCCATCTACTCTTGTGTTTACCTAGCTTCACTGGAAGTAGGAATCCCATCATGAAATTTACAGTTATACATTTTATGCAGCACAACATGTCCCTATATCTTAGCTTTGGGATGTGGTAGGGCAACAATTACCACACCACTGTCTTTGTCAGGACCTCTCTGACACACGGTGTGGGTTTGAAGAAGATCTGAGGAGGTCACATATTTCACCCAAAAAAACACTAAGGGGTACCCCTTTGTGTTTTTTTAGACTCAATTTTTGACCGTCTCAGATTTCTTCCAAACTCACAGTGTTGATTAGGCAGGTCCTGACTTACACAAAGGTGTGATTATTTTCAGCCTATCTCATCCCAAAGCTGAGATATGAGGACAAACTTAACTGGGATTTTCTCTCAATAGGTTTATTGGTGTTGAATATATTGGAATTAAATTTATGAGCTTTTTATACGTCCAATAAAGCAAAATACAGATGCAATGTAGGATATATTGGACTGACTAGGCTTTTCTGATCGCACCCTTCTACACATGTGTTTACCTAGCTTCACTGGAAGTAGGAATCCCATCATGAAATTTACAGTTATACATTTTATGCAGCACAACATGTCCCTATATCTCAGCTTTGGGATGTGATAGGGCAACAATTACCACACCACTGTCTTTGTCAGGACCTCTCTGACACACGGTGTGGGTTTGAAGAAGATCTGAGGAGGTCACATATTTCACCCAAAAAAAAAACTAAGGGGTACCCCTTTGTGTTTTTTAGACTCAATTTTTGACCGTCTCAGATTTCTTCCAAACTCACGGTGTTGATTAGGCAGGTCCTGACTTACACAAAGGTGTGATTATTTTCAGAATATCTCATCCCAAAGCTGAGATATGAGGACAAACTTAACTCGGATTTTCTCTCAATAGGTTTATTGGTGTTGAATATATTGGAATTAAATTTATGAGCTTTTTATACATCCAATAAAGCAAAATACAGATGCAATGTAGGATATATTGGACTGACTAGGCTTTTCTGATTGCACCCTTCTACTCTTGTGTTTACCTAGCTTCACTGGAAGTAGGAATCCCATCATGAAATTTACAGTTATACATTTTATGCAGCAAAACATGTCCATTTATCTCAGCTTTGGGATGTGGTAGGGCAAAAATTACCACACCACTGTCTTCGTCAGGACCTCTCTGACACACAGTGTGGGTTTGAAGAAGAGCTGAGGAGGTCACATATTTCACCCAAAAAAACACTAAGGGGTACCCCTTTGTGTTTTTTAGACTAAATTCTTGACCGTCTCAGATTTCTTCCAAACTCACGAGGTTGATTAGGCAGGTCCTGACTTATACAAAGGTGTGATTATTTTCAGCCTATCTCATCCCAAAGCTGAGATATGAGGACAAACTTAACTGGGAATTTCTCTCAATAGGTTTATTGGTGTTGAATATATTGGAATTAAATTTATGAGCTTTTTATACGTCCAATAAAGCAAAATACAGATGCAATGTAGGATATATTGGACTGACTAGGCTTTTCTGATCGCACCCTTCTACTCATGTGTTTACCTAGCTTCACTGGAAGTAGGAATCCCATCATGAAATTTACAGTTATACATTTTATGCAGCACAGCATGTCCCTATATCTTACCTTTGGGATGTGGTAGGGCAACAATTACCACACCACTGTCTTTGTCAGGACCTCTCTGACACACGGTGTGGGTTTGAAGAAGATCTGAGGAGGTCACATATTTCACCCAAAAAAACACTAAGGGGTACCCCTTTGTGTTTTTTTAGACTCAATTTTTGACCGTCTCAGATTTCTTCCAAACTCACGGTGTTGATTAGGCAGGTCCTGACTTACACAAAGGTGTGATTATTTTCAGCCTATCTCATCCCAAAGCTGAGATATGAGGACAAACTTAACTGGGATTTTCTCTCAATAGGTTTATTGGTGTTGAATATATTGGAATTAAATTTATGAGCTTTTTATACGTCCAATAAAGCAAAATACAGATGCAATGTAGGATATATTGGACTGACTAGGCTTTTCTGATCGCACCCTTCTACTCATGTGTTTACCTAGCTTCACTGGAAGTAGGAATCCCATCATGAAATTTACAGTTATACATTTTATGCAGCACAACATGTCCCTATATCTCAGCTTTGGGATGTGATAGGGCAACAATTACCACACCACTGTCTTTGTCAGGACCTCTCTGACACACGGTGTGGGTTTGAAGAAGATCTGAGGAGGTCACATATTTCACCCAAAAAAACACTAAGGGGTACCCCTTTGTGTTTTTTTAGACTAAATTTTTGACCGTCTCAGATTTCCTCCAAACTCACGATGTTGATTAGGCAGGTCCTGACTTACACAAAGGTGTGATTATGTTCAGCCTATCTCATCCCAAAGCTGAAATATGAGGACAAACTTAACTGGGATTTTCTCTCAATAGGTTTATTGGTATTGAATATATTGGAATTAAATTTATGAGCTTTTTATACGTCCAATAAAGCAAAATACAGATGCAATGTTGGATATATTGGACTGACTAGGCTTTTCTGATCGCACCCTTCTACTCATGTGTTTACCTAGCTTCACTGGAAGTAGGAATCCCATCATGAAATTTACAGTTATACATTTTATGCAGCACAACATGTCCCTATATCTTAGCTTTGGGATGTGGTAGGGCAACAATTACCACACCACTGTCTTTTTCAGGACCTCTCTGACACACGGTGTGGGTTTGAAGAAGATCTGAGGAGGTCACATATTTCACCCAAAAAAACACTAAGGGGTACCCCTTTGTGTTTTTTTAGACTCAATTTTTGACCGTCTCAGATTTCTTCCAAACTCACAGTGTTGATTAGGCCGGTCCTGACTTACACAAAGGTGTGATTATTTTCAGCCTATCTCATCCCAAAGCTGAGATATGAGGACAAACTTAACTGGGATTTTCTCTCAATAGGTTTATTGGTGTTGAATATATTGGAATTAAATTTATGAGCTTTTTATACGTCCAATAAAGCAAAATACAGATGCAATGTAGGATATATTGGACTGACTAGGCTTTTCTGATCGCACCCTTCTACACATGTGTTTACCTAGCTTCACTGGAAGTAGGAATCCCATCATGAAATTTACAGTTATACATTTTATGCAGCACAACATGTCCCTATATCTCAGCTTTGGGATGTGATAGGGCAACAATTACCACACCACTGTCTTTGTCAGGACCTCTCTGACACACGGTGTGGGTTTGAAGAAGATCTGAGGAGGTCACATAATTCACCCAAAAAACACTAAGGGGTACCCCTTTGTGTTTTTTAGACTCAATTTTTGACCGTCTCAGATTTCTTCCAAACTCACGGTGTTGATTAGGCAGGTCCTGACTTACACAAAGGTGTGATTATTTTCAGAATATCTCATCCCAAAGCTGAGATATGAGGACAAACTTAACTGGGATTTTCTCTCAATAGGTTTATTGGTGTTGAATATATTGGAATTAAATTTATGAGCTTTTTATACGTCCAATAAAGCAAAATACAGATGCAATGTAGGATATATTGGACTGACTAGGCTTTTCTGATCGCACCCTTCTACTCTTGTGTTTACCTAGCTTCACTGGAAGTAGGAATCCCATCATAAAATTTACAGTTATACATTTTATGCAGCAAAACATGTCCATTTATCTCAGCTTCGGGATGTGGTAGGGCAAAAATTACCACACCACTGTCTTCGTCAGGACCTCTCTGACACACGGTGTGGGTTTGAAGAAGATCTGAGGAGGTCACATATTTCACCCAAAAAACACTAAGGGGTACCCCTTTGTGTTTTTTAGACTCAATTTTTGACCGTCTCAGATTTCCTCCAAACTCACGATGTTGATTAGGCAGGTCCTGACTTACACAAAGGTGTGATTATGTTCAGCCTGTCTCATCCAAAGCTGAAATATGAGGACAAACTTAACTGGGATTTTCTCTCAATAGGTTTATTGGTATTGAATATATTGGAATTAAATTTATGAGCTTTTTATATGTCCAATAAAGCAAAATACAGATGCAATGTAGGATATATTGGACTGACTAGGCTTTTCTGATTGCACCCTTCTACTCTTGTGTTTACCTAGCTTCACTGGAAGTAGGAATCCCATCATGAAATTTACAGTTATACATTTTATGCAGCACAACATGTCCCTATATCTCAGCTTTGGGATGTGGTAGGGCAAAAATTACCACACCACTGTCTTCGTCAGGACCTCTCTGACACACGGTGTGGGTTTGAAGAAGAGCTGAGGAGGTCACATATTTCACCCAAAAAACACTAAGGGGTACCCCTTTGTGTTTTTTTAGACTCAATTTTTGACCGTCTCAGATTTCTTCCAAACTCACGGTGTTGATTAGGCAGGTCCTGACTTACACAAAGGTGTGAATATTTTCAGCCTATCTCATCCCAAAGCTGAGATATGAGGACAAACTTAACTGGGAATTTCTCTCAATAGGTTTATTGGTGTTGAATATATTGGAATTAAATTTATGAGCTTTTTATACGTCCAATAAAGCAAAATACAGATGCAATGTAGGATATATTGGACTGACTAGGCTTTTCTGATTGCACCCTTCTACTCTTGTGTTTACCTAGCTTCACTGGAAGTAGGAATCCCATCATGAAATTTACAGTTATACATTATATGCAGCAAAACATGTCCCTATATCTCAGCTTCGGGATGTGGTAGGGCAAAAATTACCACACCACTGTCTTCGTCAGGACCTCTCTGACACACGGTGTGGGTTTGAAGAAGAGCTGAGGAGGTCACATATTTCACCCAAAAAAACACTAAGGGGTACCCCTTTGTGTTTTTTAGACTAAATTGTTGACCGTCTCAGATTTCTTCCAAACTCACGGTGTTGAAAAGGCAGGTCCTGACTTACACAAAGGTGTGAATATTTTCAGCCTATCTCATCCCAAAGCTGAGATATGAGGACAAACTTAACTGGGATTTTCTCTCATTAGGTTTATTGGTGTTGAATATATTGGAATTAAATTTATGAGCTTTTTATACGTCCAATAAAGCAAAATACAGATGCAATGTAGGATATATTGGACTGACTAGGCTTTTCTGATCGCACCCTTCTACTCATGTGTTTACCTAGCTTCACTGGAAGTAGGAATCCCATCATGAAATTTACAGTTATACATTTTATGCAGCAAAACATGTCCCTATATCTTAGCTTTGGGATGTGGTAGGGCAACAATTTCCACACCACTGTCTTTGTCAGGACCTCTCTGACACACGGTGTGGGTTTGAAGAAGATCTGAGGAGGTCACATATTTCACCCAAAAAAACACTAAGGGGTACCCCTTTGTGTTTTTTTAGACTCAATTTTTGACCGTCTCAGATTTCTTCCAAACTCACGGTGTTGATTAGGCAGGTCCTGACTTACACAAAGGTGTGATTATTTTCAGCCTATCTCATCCCAAAGCTGAGATATGATGACAAACTTAACTGGGATTTTCTCTCAATAGGTTTATTGGTGTTGAATATATTGGAATTAAATTTATGAGCTTTTTATACGTCCAATAAAGCAAAATACAGATGCAATGTAGGATATATTGGACTGACTAGGCTTTTCTGATCACACCCATCTACTCTTGTGTTTACCTAGCTTCACTGGAAGTAGGAATCCCATCATGAAATTTACAGTTATACATTTTATGCAGCAAAACATGTCCCTATATCTCAGCTTTGGGATGTGGTAGGGCAAAATTTACCACACCACTGTCTTTGTCAGGACCTCTCTGACACACGGTGTGGGTTTGAAGAAGATCTGAGGAGGTCACATATTTCACCCAAAAAACACTAAGGGGTACCCCTTTGTGTTTTTTTAGACTCAATTTTTGACCGTCTCAGATTTCTTCCAAACTCACAGTGTTGATTAGGCAGGTCCTGACTTACACAAAGGTGTGATTATTTTCAGAATATCTCATCCCAAAGCTGAGATATGAGGACAAACTTAACTGGGATTTTCTCTCAATAGGTTTATTGGTGTTGAATATATTGGAATTAAATTTATGAGCTTTTTATACATCCAATAAAGCAAAATACAGATGCAATGTAGGATATATTGGACTGACTAGGCTTTTCTGATTGCACCCTTCTACTCTTGTGTTTACCTAGCTTCACTGGAAGTAGGAATCCCATCATGAAATTTACAGTTATACATTTTATGCAGCAAAACATGTCCATTTATCTCAGCTTTGGGATGTGGTAGGGCAACAATTACCACACCACTGTCTTTGTCAGGACCTCTCTGACACACGGTGTGGGTTTGAAGAAGATCTGAGGAGGTCACATATTTCACCCAAAAAAACACTAAGGGGTACCCCTTTGTGTTTTTTTAGACTCAATTTTTGACCGTCTCAGATTTCTTCCAAACTCACAGTGTTGATTAGGCAGGTCCTGACTTACACAAAGGTGTGATTATTTTCAGAATATCTCATCCCAAAGCTGAGATATGAGGACAAACTTAACTGGGATTTTCTCTCAATAGGTTTATTGGTGTTGAATATATTGGAATTAAATTTATGAGCTTGTTATACATCCAATAAAGCAAAATACAGATGCAATGTAGGATATATTGGACTGACTAGGCTTTTCTGATTGCACCCTTCTACTCTTGTGTTTACCTAGCTTCACTGGAAGTAGGAATCCCATCATGAAATTTACAGTTATACATTTTATGCAGCAAAACATGTCCATTTATCTCAGCTTTGGGATGTGGTAGGGCAAAAATTACCACACCACTGTCTTCGTCAGGACCTCTCTGACACACGGTGTGGGTTTGAAGAAGAGCTGAGGAGGTCACATATTTCACCCAAAAAAGCACTAAGGGGTACCCCTTTGTGTTTTTTTAGACTAAATTTTTGACCGTCTCAGATTTCCTCCAAACTCACGATGTTGATTAGGCAGGTCCTGACTTACACAAAGGTGTGATTATGTTCAGCCTGTCTCATCCCAAAGCTGAAATATGAGGACAAACTTAACTGGGATTTTCTCTCAATAGGTTTATTGGTATTGAATATATTGGAATTAAATTTATGAGCTTTTTATACGTCCAATAAAGCAAAATACAGATGCAATGTAGGATATATTGGACTGACTAGGCTTTTCTGATTGCACCCTTCTACTCATGTGTTTACCTAGCTTCACTGGAAGTAGGAATCCCATCATGAAATTTACAGTTATACATTTTATGCAGCACAGCATGTCCCTATATCTTACCTTTGGGATGTGGTAGGGCAACAATTACCACACCACTGTCTTTGTCAGGACCTCTCTGACACACGGTGTGGGTTTGAAGAAGATCTGAGGAGGTCACATATTTCACCCAAAAAACACTAAGGGGTACCCCTTTGTGTTTTTTTAGACTCAATTTTTGACCGTCTCAGATTTCTTCCAAACTCACGGTGTTGATTAGGCAGGTCCTGACTTACACAAAGGTGTGATTATTTTCAGCCTATCTCATCCCAAAGCTGAGATATGATGACAAACTTAACTGGGATTTTCTCTCAATAGGTTTATTGGTGTTGAATATATTGGAATTAAATTTATGAGCTTTTTATACGTCCAATAAAGCAAAATACAGATGCAATGTAGGATATATTGGACTGACTAGGCTTTTCTGATCGCACCCATCTACTCTTGTGTTTACCTAGCTTCACTGGAAGTAGGAATCCCATCATGAAATTTACAGTTATACATTTTATGCAGCAAAACATGTCCCTATATCTCAGCTTTGGGATGTGGTAGGGCAAAATTTACCACACCACTGTCTTTGTCAGGACCTCTCTGACACACGGTGTGGGTTTGAAGAAGATCTGAGGAGGTCACATATTTCACCCAAAAAAACACTAAGGGGTACCCCTTTGTGTTTTTTAGACTCAATTTTTGACCGTCTCAGATTTCTTCCAAACTCACGGTGTTGATTAGGCAGGTCCTGACTTACACAAAGGTGTGATTATTTTCAGCCTATCTCATCCCAAAGCTGAGATATGAGGACAAACTTAACTGGGAATTTCTCTCAATAGGTTTATTGGTATTGAATATATTGGAATTAAATTTATGAGCTTTTTATACGTCCAATAAAGCAAAATACAGATGCAATGCTGGATATATTGGACTGACTAGGCTTTTCTGATCGCACCCTTCTACTCATGTGTTTACCTAGCTTCACTGGAAGTAGGAATCCCATCATGAAATTTACAGTTATACATTTTATGCAGCACAACATGTCCCTATATCTTAGCTTTGGGATGTGGTAGGGCAAAAATTACCACACCACTGTCTTTGTCAGGACCTCTCTGACACACGGTGTGGGTTTGAAGAAGAGCTGAGGAGGTCACATATTTCACCCAAAAAAACACTAAGGGGTACCCCTTTGTGTTTTTTTAGACTCAATTTTTGACCGTCTCAGATTTCTTCCAAACTCACAGTGTTGATTAGGCAGGTCCTGACTTACACAAAGGTGTGATTATTTTCAGAATATCTCATCCCAAAGCTGAGATATGAGGACAAACTTAACTGGGATTTTCTCTCAATAGGTTTATTGGTGTTGAATATATTGGAATTAAATTTATGAGCTTTTTATACATCCAATAAAGCAAAATACAGATGCAATGTAGGATATATTGGACTGACTAGGCTTTTCTGATTGCACCCTTCTACTCTTGTGTTTACCTAGCTTCACTGGAAGTAGGAATCCCATCATGAAATTTACAGTTATACATTTTATGCAGCAAAACATGTCCATTTATCTCAGCTTTGGGATGTGGTAGGGCAAAAATTACCACACCACTGTCTTCGTCAGGACCTCTCTGACACACGGTGTGGGTTTGAAGAAGAGCTGAGGAGGTCACATATTTCACCCAAAAAAACACTAAGGGGTACCCCTTTGTGTTTTTTAGACTAAATTCTTGACCGTCTCAGATTTCTTCCAAACTCACGATGTTGATTAGGCAGGTCCTGACTTATACAAAGGTGTGATTATTTTCAGCCTATCTCATCCCAAAGCTGAGATATGAGGACAAACTTAACTGGGAATTTCTCTCAATAGGTTTATTGGTGTTGAATATATTGGAATTAAATTTATGAGCTTTTTATACGTCCAATAAAGCAAAATACAGATGCAATGTAGGATATATTGGACTGACTAGGCTTTTCTGATCGCACCCATCTACTCTTGTGTTTACCTAGCTTCACTGGAAGTAGGAATCCCATCATGAAATTTACAGTTATACATTTTATGCAGCAAAACATGTCCCTATATCTCAGCTTTGGGATGTGGTAGGGCAAAATTTACCACACCACTGTCTTTGTCAGGACCTCTCTGACACACGGTGTGGGTTTGAAGAAGATCTGAGGAGGTCACATATTTCACCCAAAAAACACTAAGGGGTACCCCTTTGTGTTTTTTAGACTCAATTTTTGACCGTCTCAGATTTCTTCCAAACTCACGGTGTTGATTAGGCAGGTCCTGACTTACACAAAGGTGTGATTATTTTCATCCTATCTCATCCCAAATCTGAGATATGAGGACAAACTTAACTGGGATTTTCTCTCAATAGGTTTATTGGTGTTGAATATATTGGAATTAAATTTATGAGCTTTTTATACATCCAATGAAGCAAAATACAGATGCAATGTAGGATATATTGGACTGACTAGGCTTTTCTGATTGCACCCTTCTACTCTTGTGTTTACCTAGCTTCACTGGAAGTAGGAATCCCATCATGAAATTTACAGTTATACATTTTATGCAGCAAAACATGTCCATTTATCTCAGCTTTGGGATGTGGTAGGGCAAAAATTACCACACCACTGTCTTCGTCAGGACCTCTCTGACACACGGTGTGGGTTTGAAGAAGAGCTGAGGAGGTCACATATTTCACCCAAAAAAACACTAAGGGGTACCCCTTTGTGTTTTTTTAGACTAAATTTTTGACCGTCTCAGATTTCCTCCGAACTCATGATGTTGATTAGGCAGGTCCTGACTTACACAAAGGTGTGATTATGTTCAGCCTGTCTCATCCCAAAGCTGAAATATGAGGACAAACTTAACTGGGATTTTCTCTCAATAGGTTTATTGGTATTGAATATATTGGAATTAAATTTATGAGCTTTTTATACGTCCAATAAAGCAAAATACAGATGCAATGTAGGATATATTGGACTGACTAGGCTTTTCTGATTGCACCCTTCTACTCTTGTGTTTACCTAGCTTCACTGGAAGTAGGAATCCCATCATGAAATTTACAGTTATACATTTTATGCAGCACAACATGTCCCTATATCTCAGCTTTGGGATGTGGTAGGGCAAAAATTACCACACCACTGTCTTCGTCAGGACCTCTCTGACACACGGTGTGGGTTTGAAGAAGAGCTGAGGAGGTCACATATTTCACCCAAAAAACACTAAGGGGTACCCCTTTGTGTTTTTTTAGACTCAATTTTTGACCGTCTCAGATTTCTTCCAAACTCACGGTGTTGATTAGGCAGGTCCTGACTTACACAAAGGTGTGAATATTTTCAGCCTATCTCATCCCAAAGCTGAGATATGAGGACAAACTTAACTGGGAATTTCTCTCAATAGGTTTATTGGTGTTGAATATATTGGAATTAAATTTATGAGCTTTTTATACGTCCAATAAAGCAAAATACAGATGCAATGTTGGATATATTGGACTGACTAGGCTTTTCTGATTGCACCCTTCTACTCTTGTGTTTACCTAGCTTCACTGGAAGTAGGAATCCCATCATGAAATTTACAGTTATACATTATATGCAGCAAAACATGTCCCTATATCTCAGCTTCGGGATGTGGTAGGGCAAAAATTACCACACCACTGTCTTCGTCAGGACCTCTCTGACACACGGTGTGGGTTTGAAGAAGAGCTGAGGAGGTCACATATTTCACCCAAAAAAACACTAAGGGGTACCCCTTTGTGTTTTTTAGACTAAATTGTTGACCGTCTCAGATTTCTTCCAAACTCACGGTGTTGAAAAGGCAGGTCCTGACTTACACAAAGGTGTGAATATTTTCAGCCTATCTCATCCCAAAGCTGAGATATGAGGACAAACTTAACTGGGATTTTCTCTCAATAGGTTTATTGGTGTTGAATATATTGGAATTAAATTTATGAGCTTTTTATACGTCCAATAAAGCAAAATACAGATGCAATGTAGGATATATTGGACTGACTAGGCTTTTCTGATCGCACCCTTCTACTCATGTGTTTACCTAGCTTCACTGGAAGTAGGAATCCCATCATGAAATTTACAGTTATACATTTTATGCAGCAAAACATGTCCCTATATCTCAGCTTTGGGATGTGGTAGGGCAAAATTTACCACACCACTGTCTTTGTCAGGACCTCTCTGACACACGGTGTGGGTTTGAAGAAGATCTGAGGAGGTCACATATTTCACCCAAAAAACACTTAAGGGGTACCCCTTTGTGTTTTTTTAGACTCAATTTTTGACCGTCTCAGATTTCTTCCAAACTCACAGTGTTGATTAGGCAGGTCCTGACTTACACAAAGGTGTGATTATTTTCAGAATATCTCATCCCAAAGCTGAGATATGAGGACAAACTTAACTGGGATTTTCTCTCAATAGGTTTATTGGTGTTGAATATATTGGAATTAAATTTATGAGCTTTTTATACATCCAATAAAGCAAAATACAGATGCAATGTAGGATATATTGGACTGACTAGGCTTTTCTGATTGCACCCTTCTACTCTTGTGTTTACCTAGCTTCACTGGAAGTAGGAATCCCATCATGAAATTTACAGTTATACATTTTATGCAGCAAAACATGTCCATTTATCTCAGCTTTGGGATGTGGTAGGGCAAAAATTACCACACCACTGTCTTCGTCAGGACCTCTCTGACACACGGTGTGGGTTTGAAGAAGAGCTGAGGAGGTCACATATTTCACCCAAAAAAACACTAAGGGGTACCCCTTTGTGTTTTTTTAGACTAAATTTTTGACCGTCTCAGATTTCCTCCAAACTCACGATGTTGATTAGGCAGGTCCTGACTTACACAAAGGTGTGATTATGTTCAGCCTGTCTCATCCCAAAGCTGAAATATGAGGACAAACTTAACTGGGATTTTCTCTCAATAGGTTTATTGGTATTGAATATATTGGAATTAAATTTATGAGCTTTTTATACGTCCAATAAAGCAAAATACAGATGCAATGTAGGATATATTGGACTGACTAGGCTTTTCTGATTGCACCCTTCTACTCTTGTGTTTACCTAGCTTCACTGGAAGTAGGAATCCCATCATGAAATTTACAGTTATACATTTTATGCAGCACAACATGTCCCTATATCTCAGCTTTGGGATGTGGTAGGGCAAAAATTACCACACCACTGTCTTCGTCAGGACCTCTCTGACACACGGTGTGGGTTTGAAGAAGAGCTGAGGAGGTCACATATTTCACCCAAAAAACACTAAGGAGTACCCCTTTGTGTTTTTTTAGACTCAATTTTTGACCGTCTCAGATTTCTTCCAAACTCACGGTGTTGATTAGGCAGGTCCTGACTTACACAAAGGTGTGAATATTTTCAGCCTATCTCATCCCAAAGCTGAGATATGAGGACAAACTTAACTGGGAATTTCTCTCAATAGGTTTATTGGTGTTGAATATATTGGAATTAAATTTATGAGCTTTTTATACGTCCAATAAAGCAAAATACAGATGCAATGTAGGATATATTGGACTGACTAGGCTTTTCTGATTGCACCCTTCTACTCTTGTGTTTACCTAGCTTCACTGGAAGTAGGAATCCCATCATGAAATTTACAGTTATACATTTTATGCAGCAAAACATGTCCCTATATCTCAGCTTCGGGATGTGGTAGAGCAAAAATTACCACACCACTGTCTTCGTCAGGACCTCTCTGACACACGGTGTGGGTTTGAAGAAGAGCTGAGGAGGTCACATATTTCACCCAAAAAAACACTAAGGGGTACCCCTTTGTGTTTTTTAGACTAAATTGTTGACCGTCTCAGATTTCTTCCAAACTCACGGTGTTGAAAAGGCAGGTCCTGACTTACACAAAGGTGTGAATATTTTCAGCCTATCTCATCCCAAAGCTGAGATATGAGGACAAACTTAACTGGGATTTTCTCTCAATAGGTTTATTGGTGTTGAATATATTGGAATTAAATTTATGAGCTTTTTTTACGTCCAATAAAGCAAAATACAGATGCAATGTAGGATATATTGGACTGACTAGGCTTTTCTGATCGCACCCTTCTACTCATGTGTTTACCTAGCTTCACTGGAAGTAGGAATCCCATCATGAAATTTACAGTTATACATTTTATGCAGCACAACATGTCCCTATATCTTAGCTTTGGGATGTGGTAGGGCAACAATTACCACACCACTGTCTTTGTCAGGACCTCTCTGACACACGGTGTGGGTTTGAAGAAGATCTGAGGAGGTCACATATTTCACCCAAAAAACACTAAGGGGTACCCCTTTGTGTTTTTTTAGACTCAATTTTTGACCATCTCAGATTTCTTCCAAACTCACGGTGTTGATTAGGCAGGTCCTGACTTACACAAAGGTGTGATTATTTTCAGCCAATCTCATCCCAAAGCTGAGATATGATGACAAACTTAACTGGGATTTTCTCTCAATAGGTTTATTGGTGTTGAATATATTGGAATTAAATTTATGAGCTTTTTATACGTCCAATAAAGCAAAATACAGATGCAATGTAGGATATATTGGACTGACTAGGCTTTTCTGATCGCACCCATCTACTCTTGTGTTTACCTAGCTTCACTGGAAGTAGGAATCCCATCATGAAATTTACAGTTATACATTTTATGCAGCAAAACATGTCCCTATATCTCAGCTTTGGGATGTGGTAGGGCAAATTTACCACACCACTGTCTTTGTCAGGACCTCTCTGACACACGGTGTGGGTTTGAAGAAGATCTGAGGAGGTCACATATTTCACCCAAAAAAACACTAAGGGGTACCCCTTTGTGTTTTTTTAGACTAAATTTTTGACCGTCTCAGATTTCCTCCAAACTCACGATGTTGATTAGGCAGGTCCTGACTTACACAAAGGTGTGATTATGTTCAGCCTATCTCATCCCAAAGCTGAAATATGAGGACAAACTTAACTGGGATTTTCTCTCAATAGGTTTATTGGCATTGAATATATTGGAATTAAATTTATGAGCTTTTTATACATCCAATAAAGCAAAATACAGATGCAATGTAGGATATATTGGACTGACTAGGCTTTTCTGATTGCACCCTTCTACTCTTGTGTTTACCTAGCTTCACTGGAAGTAGGAATCCCATCATGAAATTTACAGTTATACATTTTATGCAGCACAACATGTCCCTATATCTCAGCTTTGGGATGTGGTAGGGCAAAAATTACCACACCATTGTCTTCGTCAGGACCTCTCTGACACACGGTGTGGGTTTGAAGAAGAGCTGAGGAGGTCACATATTTCACCCAAAAAACACTAAGGGGTACCCCTTTGTGTTTTTTTAGACTCAATTTTTGACCGTCTCAGATTTCTTCCAAACTCACGGTGTTGATTAGGCAGGTCCTGACTTACACAAAGGTGTGAATATTTTCAGCCTATCTCATCCCAAAGCTGAGATATGAGGACAAACTTAACTGGGATTTTCTCTCAATAGGTTTATTGGTGTTGAATATATTGGAATTAAATTTATGAGCTTTTTATACGTCCAATAAAGCAAAATACAGATGCAATGTAGGATATATTGGACTGACTAGGCTTTTCTGATTGCACCCTTCTACTCTTGTGTTTACCTAGCTTCACTGGAAGTAGGAATCCCATCATGAAATTTACAGTTATACATTTTATGCAGCAAAACATGTCCCTATATCTCAGCTTCGGGATGTGGTAGGGCAAAAATTACCACACCACTGTCTTCGTCAGGACCTCTCTGACACAAGGTGTGGGTTTGAAGAAGAGCTGAGGAGGTCACATATTTCACCCAAAAAAACACTAAGGGGTACCCCTTTGTGTTTTTTAGACTAAATTGTTGACCGCCTCAGATTTCTTCCAAATTCACGGTGTTGAAAAGGCAGGTCCTGACTTACACAAAGGTGTGAATATTTTCAGCCTATCTCATCCCAAAGCTGAGATATGAGGACAAACTTAACTGGGATTTTCTCTCAATAGGTTTATTGGTGTTGAATATATTGGAATTAAATTTATGAGCTTTTTATACATCCAATAAAGCAAAATACAGATGCAATGTAGGATATATTGGACTGACTAGGCTTTTCTGATTGCACCCTTCTACTCTTGTGTTTACCTAGCTTCACTGGAAGTAGGAATCCCATCATGAAATTTACAGTTATACATTTTATGCAGCAAAACATGTCCATTTATCTCAGCTTTGGGATGTGGTAGGGCAAAAATTACCACACCACTGTCTTCGTCCGGATCTCTCTGACACACGGTGTGGGTTTGAAGAAGAGCTGAGGAGGTCACATATTTCACCCAAAAAAACACTCAGGGGTACCCCTTTGTGTTTTTTAGACTAAATTTTTGACTGTCTCAGATTTCTTCCAAACTCACGATGTTGATTAGGCAGGTCCTGACTTACACAAAGGTGTGATTATTTTCAGCCTATCTCATCCCAAAGCTGAGATATGAGGACAAACTTAACTGGGAATTTCTCTCAATAGGTTTATTGGTATTGAATATATTGGAATTAAATTTATGAGCTTTTTATACGTCCAATAAAGCAAAATACAGATGCAATGTAGGATATATTGGACTGACTAGGCTTTTCTGATTGCACCCTTCTACTCTTTTGTTTACCTAGCTTCACTGGAAGTAGGAATCCCATCATGAAATTTACAGTTATACATTTTATGCAGCAAAACATGTCCCTATATCTCAGCTTTGGGATGTGGTAGGGCAAAAATTACCACACCACTGTCTTCGTCAGGACCTCTCTGACACACGGTGTGGGTTTGAAGAAGAGCTGAGGAGGTCACATATTTCACCCAAAAAACACTAAGGGGTACCCCATTTTATGTTTTTTTAGACTCAATTTTTGACCGTCTCAGATTTCTTCCAAACTCACGGTGTTGATTAGGCAGGTCCTGACTTACACAAAGGTGTGAATATTTTCAGCCTATCTCATCCCAAAGCTGAGATATGAGGACAAACTTAACTGGGAATTTCTCTCAATAGGTTTATTGGTGTTGAATATATTGGAATTAAATTTATGAGCTTTTTATACGTCCAATAAAGCAAAATACAGATGCAATGTAGGATATATTGGACTGACTAGGCTTTTCTGATTGCACCCTTCTACTCTTGTGTTTACCTAGCTTCACTGGAAGTAGGAATCCCATCATGAAATTTACAGTTATACATTTTATGCAGCAAAACATGTCCCTATATCTCAACTTCGGGATGTGGTAGGGCAAAAATTACCACACCACTGTCTTCGTCAGGACCTCTCTGACACATGGTGTGGGTTTGAAGAAGAGCTGAGGAGGTCACATATTTCACCCAAAAAAACACTAAGGGGTACCCCTTTGTATTTTTTAGACTAAATTGTTGACCGTCTCAGATTTCTTCCAAACTCACAGTGTTGATTAGGCAGGTCCTGACTTACACAAAGGTGTGATTATTTTCAGAATATCTCATCCCAAAGCTGAGATATGAGGACAAACTTAACTGGGATTTTCTCTCAATAGGTTTATTGGTGTTGAATATATTGGAATTAAATTTATGAGCTTTTTATACATCCAATAAAGCAAAATACAGATGCAATGTAGGATATATTGGACTGACTAGGCTTTTCTGATTGCACCCTTCTACTCTTGTGTTTACCTAGCTTCACTGGAAGTAGGAATCCCATCATGAAATTTACAGTTATACATTTTATGCAGCAAAACATGTCCATTTATCTCAGCTTTGGGATGTGGTAGGGCAAAAATTACCACACCACTGTCTTCGTCAGGACCTCTCTGACACATGGTGTGGGTTTGAAGAAGAGCTGAGGAGGTCACATATTTCACCCAAAAAAACACTAAGGGGTACCCCTTTGTGTTTTTTTAGACTAAATTTTTGACCGTCTCAGATTTCCTCTAAACTCACGATGTTGATTAGGCAGGTCCTGACTTACACAAAGGTGTGATTATGTTCAGCCTGTCTCATCCCAAAGCTGAAATATGAGGACAAACTTAACTGGGATTTTCTCTCAATAGGTTTATTGGTATTGAATATATTGGAATTAAATTTATGAGCTTTTTATACGTCCAATAAAGCAAAATACAGATGCAATGTAGGATATATTGGACTGACTAGGCTTTTCTGATTGCACCCTTCTACTCTTGTGTTTACCTAGCTTCACTGGAAGTAGGAATCCCATCATGAAATTTACAGTTATACATTTTATGCAGCACAACATGTCCCTATATCTCAGCTTTGGGATGTGGTAGGGCAAAAATTACCACACCACTGTCTTCGTCAGGACCTCTCTGACACACGGTGTGGGTTTGAAGAAGAGCTGAGGAGGTCACATATTTCACCCAAAAAACACTAAGGAGTACCCCTTTGTGTTTTTTTAGACTCAATTTTTGACCGTCTCAGATTTCTTCCAAACTCACGGTGTTGATTAGGCAGGTCCTGACTTACACAAAGGTGTGATTATTTTCAGCCAATCTCATCCCAAAGCTGAGATATGATGACAAACTTAACTGGGATTTTCTCTCAATAGGTTTATTGGTGTTGAATATATTGGAATTAAATTTATGAGCTTTTTATACGTCCAATAAAGCAAAATACAGATGCAATGTAGGATATATTGGACTGACTAGGCTTTTCTGATCGCACCCATCTACTCTTGTGTTTACCTAGCTTCACTGGAAGTAGGAATCCCATCATGAAATTTACAGTTATACATTTTATGCAGCAAAACATGTCCCTATATCTCAGCTTTGGGATGTGGTAGGGCAAATTTACCACACCACTGTCTTTGTCAGGACCTCTCTGACACACGGTGTGGGTTTGAAGAAGATCTGAGGAGGTCACATATTTCACCCAAAAAAACACTAAGGGGTACCCCTTTGTGTTTTTTTAGACTCAATTTTTGACCGTCTCAGATTTCTTCCAAACTCACGGTGTTGATTAGGCAGGTCCTGACTTACACAAAGGTGTGATTGTTTTCAGCCTATCTCATCCCAAAGATGAGATATGAGGACAAACTTAACTGGGATTTTCTCTCAATAGGTTTATTGGTGTTGAATATATTGGAATTAAATTTATGAGCTTTTTATACGTCCAATAAAGCAAAATACAGATGCAATGTTGGATATATTGGACTGACTAGGCTTTTCTGATCGCACCCTTCTACTCATGTGTTTACCTAGCTTCACTGGAAGTAGGAATCCCATCATGAAATTTACAGTTATACATTTTATGCAGCACAACATGTCCCTATATCTCAGCTTTGGGATGTGATAGGGCAACAATTACCACACCACTGTCTTTGTCTGGACCTCTCTGACACACGGTGTGGGTTTGAAGAAGATCTGAGGAGGTCACATATTTCACCCAAAAAAACACTAAGGGGTACCCCTTTGTGTTTTTTTAGACTAAATTTTTGACCGTCTCAGATTTCCTCCAAACTCACGATGTTGATTAGGCAGGTCCTGACTTACACAAAGGTGTGATTATGTTCAGCCTATCTCATCCCAAAGCTGAGATATGAGGACAAACTTAACTGGGATTTTCTCTCAATAGGTTTATTGGTGTTGAATATATTGGAATTAAATTTATGAGCTTTTTATACGTCCAATAAAGCAAAATACAGATGCAATGTAGGATATATTGGACTGACTAGGCTTTTCTGATCGCACCCTTCTACTCATGTGTTTACCTAGCTTCACTGGAAGTAGGAATCCCATCATGAAATTTACAGTTATACATTTTATGCAGCAAAACATGTCCCTATATCTTAGCTTTGGGATGTGGTAGGGCAAAATTTACCACACCACTGTCTTTGTCAGGACCTCTCTGACACACGGTGTGGGTTTGAAGAAGATCTGAGGAGGTCACATATTTCACCCAAAAAACACTTAAGGGGTACCCCTTTGTGTTTTTTTAGACTCAATTTCTGACCGTCTCAGATTTCTTCCAAACTCACAGTGTTGATTAGGCAGGTCCTGACTTACACAAAGGTGTGATTATTTTCAGAATATCTCATCCCAAAGCTGAGATATGAGGACAAACTTAACTGGGATTTTCTCTCAATAGGTTTATTGGTGTTGAATATATTGGAATTAAATTTATGAGCTTTTTATACATCCAATAAAGCAAAATACAGATGCAATGTAGGATATATTGGACTGACTAGGCTTTTCTGATTGCACCCTTCTACTCTTGTGTTTACCTAGCTTCACTGGAAGTAGGAATCCCATCATGAAATTTACAGTTATACATTTTATGCAGCAAAACATGTCCATTTATCTCAGCTTTGGGATGTGGTAGGGCAAAAATTACCACACCACTGTCTTCGTCAGGACCTCTCTGACACACGGTGTGGGTTTGAAGAAGAGCTGAGGAGGTCACATATTTCACCCAAAAAAACACTAAGGGGTACCCCTTTGTGTTTTTTTAGACTAAATTTTTGACCGTCTCAGATTTCCTCCAAACTCACGATGTTGATTAGGCAGGTCCTGACTTACACATAGGTGTGATTATGTTCAGCCTGTCTCATCCCAAAGCTGAAATATGAGGACAAACTTAACTGGGATTTTCTCTCAATAGGTTTATTGGTATTGAATATATTGGAATTAAATTTATGAGCTTTTTATACGTCCAATAAAGCAAAATACAGATGCAATGTAGGATATATTGGACTGACTAGGCTTTTCTGATTGCACCCTTCTACTCTTGTGTTTACCTAGCTTCACTGGAAGTAGGAATCCCATCATGAAATTTACAGTTATACATTTTATGCAGCACAACATGTCCCTATATCTCAGCTTTGGGATGTGGTAGGGCAAAAATTACCACACCACTGTCTTCGTCAGGACCTCTCTGACACACGGTGTGGGTTTGAAGAAGAGCTGAGGAGGTCACATATTTCACCCAAAAAACACTAAGGAGTACCCCTTTGTGTTTTTTTAGACTCAATTTTTGACCGTCTCAGATTTCTTCCAAACTCACGGTGTTGATTAGGCAGGTCCTGACTTACACAAAGGTGTGAATATTTTCAGCCTATCTCATCCCAAAGCTGAGATATGAGGACAAACTTAACTGGGAATTTCTCTCAATAGGTTTATTGGTGTTGAATATATTGGAATTAAATTTATGAGCTTTTTATACGTCCAATAAAGCAAAATACAGATGCAATGTAGGATATATTGGACTGACTAGGCTTTTCTGATTGCACCCTTCTACTCTTGTGTTTACCTAGCTTCACTGGAAGTAGGAATCCCATCATGAAATTTACAGTTATACATTTTATGCAGCAAAACATGTCCCTATATCTCAGCTTCGGGATGTGGTAGAGCAAAAATTACCACACCACTGTCTTCGTCAGGACCTCTCTGACACACGGTGTGGGTTTGAAGAAGAGCTGAGGAGGTCACATATTTCACCCAAAAAAACACTAAGGGGTACCCCTTTGTGTTTTTTAGACTAAATTGTTGACCGTCTCAGATTTCTTCCAAACTCACGGTGTTGAAAAGGCAGGTCCTGACTTACACAAAGGTGTGAATATTTTCAGCCTATCTCATCCCAAAGCTGAGATATGAGGACAAACTTAACTGGGATTTTCTCTCAATAGGTTTATTGGTGTTGAATATATTGGAATTAAATTTATGAGCTTTTTATACGTCCAATAAAGCAAAATACAGATGCAATGTAGGATATATTGGACTGACTAGGCTTTTCTGATCGCACCCTTCTACTCATGTGTTTACCTAGCTTCACTGGAAGTAGGAATCCCATCATGAAATTTACAGTTATACATTTTATGCAGCACAACATGTCCCTATATCTTAGCTTTGGGATGTGGTAGGGCAACAATTACCACACCACTGTCTTTGTCAGGACCTCTCTGACACACGGTGTGGGTTTGAAGAAGATCTGAGGAGGTCACATATTTCACCCAAAAAAACACTAAGGGGTACCCCTTTGTGTTTTTTTAGACTCAATTTTTGACCATCTCAGATTTCTTCCAAACTCACGGTGTTGATTAGGCAGGTCCTGACTTACACAAAGGTGTGATTATTTTCAGCCAATCTCATCCCAAAGCTGAGATATGATGACAAACTTAACTGGGATTTTCTCTCAATAGGTTTATTGGTGTTGAATATATTGGAATTAAATTTATGAGCTTTTTATACGTCCAATAAAGCAAAATACAGATGCAATGTAGGATATATTGGACTGACTAGGCTTTTCTGATCGCACCCATCTACTCTTGTGTTTACCTAGCTTCACTGGAAGTAGGAATCCCATCATGAAATTTACAGTTATACATTTTATGCAGCAAAACATGTCCCTATATCTCAGCTTTGGGATGTGGTAGGGCAAATTTACCACACCACTGTCTTTGTCAGGACCTCTCTGACACACGGTGTGGGTTTGAAGAAGATCTGAGGAGGTCACATATTTCACCCAAAAAAACACTAAGGGGTACCCCTTTGTGTTTTTTTAAACTAAATTTTTGACCGTCTCAGATTTCCTCCAAACTCACGATGTTGATTAGGCAGGTCCTGACTTACACAAAGGTGTGATTATGTTCAGCCTATCTCATCCCAAAGCTGAAATATGAGGACAAACTTAACTGGGATTTTCTCTCAATAGGTTTATTGGCATTGAATATATTGGAATTAAATTTATGAGCTTTTTATACGTCCAATAAAGCAAAATACAGATGCAATGTAGGATATATTGGACTGACTAGGCTTTTCTGATTGCACCCTTCTACTCTTGTGTTTACCTAGCTTCACTGGAAGTAGGAATCCCATCATGAAATTTACAGTTATACATTTTATGCAGCACAACATGTCCCTATATCTCAGCTTTGGGATGTGGTAGGGCAAAAATTACCACACCACTGTCTTCGTCAGGACCTCTCTGACACACGGTGTGGGTTTGAAGAAGAGCTGAGGAGGTCACATATTTCACCCAAAAAACACTAAGGGGTACCCCTTTGTGTTTTTTTAGACTCAATTTTTGACCGTCTCAGATTTCTTCCAAACTCACGGTGTTGATTAGGCAGGTCCTGACTTACACAAAGGTGTGAATATTTTCAGCCTATCTCATCCCAAAGCTGAGATATGAGGACAAACTTAACTGGGATTTTCTCTCAATAGGTTTATTGGTGTTGAATATATTGGAATTAAATTTATGAGCTTTTTATACGTCCAATAAAGCAAAATACAGATGCAATGTAGGATATATTGGACTGACTAGGCTTTTCTGATTGCACCCTTCTACTCTTGTGTTTACCTAGCTTCACTGGAAGTAGGAATCCCATCATGAAATTTACAGTTATACATTTTATGCAGCAAAACATGTCCCTATATCTCAGCTTCGGGATGTGGTAGGGCAAAAATTACCACACCACTGTCTTCGTCAGGACCTCTCTGACACAAGGTGTGGGTTTGAAGAAGAGCTGAGGAGGTCACATATTTCACCCAAAAAAACACTAAGGGGTACCCCTTTGTGTTTTTTAGACTAAATTGTTGACCGCCTCAGATTTCTTCCAAATTCACGGTGTTGAAAAGGCAGGTCCTGACTTACACAAAGGTGTGAATATTTTCAGCCTATCTCATCCCAAAGCTGAGATATGAGGACAAACTTAACTGGGATTTTCTCTCAATAGGTT
This sequence comes from Hoplias malabaricus, assembly GCF_029633855.1. Taxonomy (NCBI): domain Eukaryota; kingdom Metazoa; phylum Chordata; class Actinopteri; order Characiformes; family Erythrinidae; genus Hoplias; species Hoplias malabaricus. Next base: position 24,903 of record NW_027101075.1, on the reverse strand, counting down.
TATTGGTGTTGAATATATTGGAATTAAATTTATGAGCTTTTTATACATCCAATAAAGCAAAATACAGATGCAATGTAGGATATATTGGACTGACTAGGCTTTTCTGATTGCACCCTTCTACTCTTGTGTTTACCTAGCTTCACTGGAAGTAGGAATCCCATCATGAAATTTACAGTTATACATTTTATGCAGCAAAACATGTCCATTTATCTCAGCTTTGGGATGTGGTAGGGCAAAAATTACCACACCACTGTCTTCGTCCGGATCTCTCTGACACACGGTGTGGGTTTGAAGAAGAGCTGAGGAGGTCACATATTTCACCCAAAAAAACACTAAGGGGTACCCCTTTGTGTTTTTTAGACTAAATTTTTGACTGTCTCAGATTTCTTCCAAACTCACGATGTTGATTAGGCAGGTCCTGACTTACACAAAGGTGTGATTATTTTCAGCCTATCTCATCCCAAAGCTGAGATATGAGGACAAACTTAACTGGGAATTTCTCTCAATAGGTTTATTGGTATTGAATATATTGGAATTAAATTTATGAGCTTTTTATACGTCCAATAAAGCAAAATACAGATGCAATGTAGGATATATTGGACTGACTAGGCTTTTCTGATTGCACCCTTCTACTCTTTTGTTTACCTAGCTTCACTGGAAGTAGGAATCCCATCATGAAATTTACAGTTATACATTTTATGCAGCAAAACATGTCCCTATATCTCAGCTTTGGGATGTGGTAGGGCAAAAATTACCACACCACTGTCTTCGTCAGGACCTCTCTGACACACGGTGTGGGTTTGAAGAAGAGCTGAGGAGGTCACATATTTCACCCAAAAAACACTAAGGGGTACCCCATTTTATGTTTTTTTAGACTCAATTTTTGACCGTCTCAGATTTCTTCCAAACTCACGGTGTTGATTAGGCAGGTCCTGACTTACACAAAGGTGTGAATATTTTCAGCCTATCTCATCCCAAAGCTGAGATATGAGGACAAACTTAACTGGGAATTTCTCTCAATAGGTTTATTGGTGTTGAATATATTGGAATTAAATTTATGAGCTTTTTATACGTCCAATAAAGCAAAATACAGATGCAATGTAGGATATATTGGACTGACTAGGCTTTTCTGATTGCACCCTTCTACTCTTGTGTTTACCTAGCTTCACTGGAAGTAGGAATCCCATCATGAAATTTACAGTTATACATTTTATGCAGCAAAACATGTCCCTATATCTCAACTTCGGGATGTGGTAGGGCAAAAATTACCACACCACTGTCTTCGTCAGGACCTCTCTGACACATGGTGTGGGTTTGAAGAAGAGCTGAGGAGGTCACATATTTCACCCAAAAAAACACTAAGGGGTACCCCTTTGTATTTTTTAGACTAAATTGTTGACCGTCTCAGATTTCTTCCAAACTCACAGTGTTGATTAGGCAGGTCCTGACTTACACAAAGGTGTGATTATTTTCAGAATATCTCATCCCAAAGCTGAGATATGAGGACAAACTTAACTGGGATTTTCTCTCAATAGGTTTATTGGTGTTGAATATATTGGAATTAAATTTATGAGCTTTTTATACATCCAATAAAGCAAAATACAGATGCAATGTAGGATATATTGGACTGACTAGGCTTTTCTGATTGCACCCTTCTACTCTTGTGTTTACCTAGCTTCACTGGAAGTAGGAATCCCATCATGAAATTTACAGTTATACATTTTATGCAGCAAAACATGTCCATTTATCTCAGCTTTGGGATGTGGTAGGGCAAAAATTACCACACCACTGTCTTCGTCAGGACCTCTCTGACACATGGTGTGGGTTTGAAGAAGAGCTGAGGAGGTCACATTTTTCACCCAAAAAAACACTAAGGGGTACCCCTTTGTGTTTTTTTAGACTAAATTTTTGACCGTCTCAGATTTCCTCCAAACTCACGATGTTGATTAGGCAGGTCCTGACTTACACAAAGGTGTGATTATGTTCAGCCTGTCTCATCCCAAAGCTGAAATATGAGGACAAACTTAACTGGGATTTTCTCTCAATAGGTTTATTGGTATTGAATATATTGGAATTAAATTTATGAGCTTTTTATACGTCCAATAAAGCAAAATACAGATGCAATGTAGGATATATTGGACTGACTAGGCTTTTCTGATTGCACCCTTCTACTCTTGTGTTTACCTAGCTTCACTGGAAGTAGGAATCCCATCATGAAATTTACAGTTATACATTTTATGCAGCACAACATGTCCCTATATCTCAGCTTTGGGATGTGGTAGGGCAAAAATTACCACACCACTGTCTTCGTCAGGACCTCTCTGACACACGGTGTGGGTTTGAAGAAGAGCTGAGGAGGTCACATATTTCACCCAAAAAACACTAAGGAGTACCCCTTTGTGTTTTTTTAGACTCAATTTTTGACCGTCTCAGATTTCTTCCAAACTCACGGTGTTGATTAGGCAGGTCCTGACTTACACAAAGGTGTGATTATTTTCAGCCAATCTCATCCCAAAGCTGAGATATGATGACAAACTTAACTGGGATTTTCTCTCAATAGGTTTATTGGTGTTGAATATATTGGAATTAAATTTATGAGCTTTTTATACGTCCAATAAAGCAAAATACAGATGCAATGTAGGATATATTGGACTGACTAGGCTTTTCTGATCGCACCCATCTACTCTTGTGTTTACCTAGCTTCACTGGAAGTAGGAATCCCATCATGAAATTTACAGTTATACATTTTATGCAGCAAAACATGTCCCTATATCTCAGCTTTGGGATGTGGTAGGGCAAATTTACCACACCACTGTCTTTGTCAGGACCTCTCTGACACACGGTGTGGGTTTGAAGAAGATCTGAGGAGGTCACATATTTCACCCAAAAAAACACTAAGGGGTACCCCTTTGTGTTTTTTTAGACTCAATTTTTGACCGTCTCAGATTTCTTCCAAACTCACGGTGTTGATTAGGCAGGTCCTGACTTACACAAAGGTGTGATTGTTTTCAGCCTATCTCATCCCAAAGATGAGATATGAGGACAAACTTAACTGGGATTTTCTCTCAATAGGTTTATTGGTGTTGAATATATTGGAATTAAATTTATGAGCTTTTTATACGTCCAATAAAGCAAAATACAGATGCAATGTTGGATATATTGGACTGACTAGGCTTTTCTGATCGCACCCTTCTACTCATGTGTTTACCTAGCTTCACTGGAAGTAGGAATCCCATCATGAAATTTACAGTTATACATTTTATGCAGCACAACATGTCCCTATATCTCAGCTTTGGGATGTGATAGGGCAACAATTACCACACCACTGTCTTTGTCTGGACCTCTCTGACACACGGTGTGGGTTTGAAGAAGATCTGAGGAGGTCACATATTTCACCCAAAAAAACACTAAGGGGTACCCCTTTGTGTTTTTTTAGACTAAATTTTTGACCGTCTCAGATTTCCTCCAAACTCACGATGTTGATTAGGCAGGTCCTGACTTACACAAAGGTGTGATTATGTTCAGCCTATCTCATCCCAAAGCTGAATTATGAGGACAAACTTAACTGGGATTTTCTCTCAATAGGTTTATTGGCATTGAATATATTGGAATTAAATTTATGAGCTTTTTATACGTCCAATAAAGCAAAATACAGATGCAATGTAGGATATATTGGACTGACTAGGCTTTTCTGATTGCACCCTTCTACTCTTGTGTTTACCTAGCTTCACTGGAAGTAGGAATCCCATCATGAAATTTACTGTTATACATTTTATGCAGCACAACATGTCCCTATATCTCAGCTTTGGGATGTGGTAGGGCAAAAATTACCACACCACTGTCTTCGTCAGGACCTCTCTGACACACGGTGTGGGTTTGAAGAAGAGCTGAGGAGGTCACATATTTCACCCAAAAAACACTAAGGGGTACCCCTTTGTGTTTTTTTAGACTCAATTTTTGACCGTCTCAGATTTCTTCCAAACTCACGGTGTTGATTAGGCAGGTCCTGACTTACACAAAGGTGTGAATATTTTCAGCCTATCTCATCCCAAAGCTGAGATATGAGGACAAACTTAACTGGGATTTTCTCTCAATAGGTTTATTGGTGTTGAATATATTGGAATTAAATTTATGAGCTTTTTATACGTCCAATAAAGCAAAATACAGATGCAATGTAGGATATATTGGACTGACTAGGCTTTTCTGATTGCACCCTTCTACTCTTGTGTTTACCTAGCTTCACTGGAAGTAGGAATCCCATCATGAAATTTACTGTTATACATTTTATGCAGCACAACATGTCCCTATATCTCAGCTTTGGGATGTGGTAGGGCAAAAATTACCACACCACTGTCTTCGTCAGGACCTCTCTGACACACGGTGTGGGTTTGAAGAAGAGCTGAGGAGGTCACATATTTCACCCAAAAAACACTAAGGGGTACCCCTTTGTGTTTTTTTAGACTCAATTTTTGACCGTCTCAGATTTCTTCCAAACTCACGGTGTTGATTAGGCAGGTCCTGACTTACACAAAGGTGTGAATATTTTCAGCCTATCTCATCCCAAAGCTGAGATATGAGGACAAACTTAACTGGGATTTTCTCTCAATAGGTTTATTGGTGTTGAATATATTGGAATTAAATTTATGAGCTTTTTATACGTCCAATAAAGCAAAATACAGATGCAATGTAGGATATATTGGACTGACTAGGCTTTTCTGATTGCACCCTTCTACTCTTGTGTTTACCTAGCTTCACTGGAAGTAGGAATCCCATCATGAAATTTACAGTTCTACATTTTATGCAGCAAAACATGTCCATTTATCTCAGCTTTGGGATGTGGTAGGGCAAAAATTACCACACCACTGTCTTCGTCAGGACCTCTCTGACACATGGTGTGGGTTTGAAGAAGAGCTGAGGAGGTCACATATTTCACCCAAAAAAACACTAAGGGGTACCCCTTTGTGTTTTTTTAGACTAAATTTTTGACCGTCTCAGATTTCCTCCAAACTCACGATGTTGATTAGGCAGGTCCTGACTTACACAAAGGTGTGATTATGTTCAGCCTGTCTCATCCCAAAGCTGAAATATGAGGACAAACTTAACTGGGATTTTCTCTCAATAGGTTTATTGGTATTGAATATATTGGAATTAAATTTATGAGCTTTTTATACGTCCAATAAAGCAAAATACAGATGCAATGTAGGATATATTGGACTGACTAGGCTTTTCTGATTGCACCCTTCTACTCTTGTGTTTACCTAGCTTCACTGGAAGTAGGAATCCCATCATGAAATTTACAGTTATACATTTTATGCAGCACAACATGTCCCTATATCTCAGCTTTGGGATGTGGTAGGGCAAAAATTACCACACCACTGTCTTCGTCAGGACCTCTCTGACACACGGTGTGGGTTTGAAGAAGAGCTGAGGAGGTCACATATTTCACCCAAAAAACACTAAGGAGTACCCCTTTGTGTTTTTTTAGACTCAATTTTTGACCGTCTCAGATTTCTTCCAAACTCACGGTGTTGATTAGGCAGGTCCTGACTTACACAAAGGTGTGATTATTTTCAGCCAATCTCATCCCAAAGCTGAGATATGATGACAAACTTAACTGGGATTTTCTCTCAATAGGTTTATTGGTGTTGAATATATTGGAATTAAATTTATGAGCTTTTTATACGTCCAATAAAGCAAAATACAGATGCAATGTAGGATATATTGGACTGACTAGGCTTTTCTGATCGCACCCATCTACTCTTGTGTTTACCTAGCTTCACTGGAAGTAGGAATCCCATCATGAAATTTACAGTTATACATTTTATGCAGCAAAACATGTCCCTATATCTCAGCTTTGGGATGTGGTAGGGCAAATTTACCACACCACTGTCTTTGTCAGGACCTCTCTGACACACGGTGTGGGTTTGAAGAAGATCTGAGGAGGTCACATATTTCACCCAAAAAAACACTAAGGGGTACCCCTTTGTGTTTTTTTAGACTCAATTTTTGACCGTCTCAGATTTCTTCCAAACTCACGGTGTTGATTAGGCAGGTCCTGACTTACACAAAGGTGTGATTGTTTTCAGCCTATCTCATCCCAAAGATGAGATATGAGGACAAACTTAACTGGGATTTTCTCTCAATAGGTTTATTGGTGTTGAATATATTGGAATTAAATTTATGAGCTTTTTATACGTCCAATAAAGCAAAATACAGATGCAATGTTGGATATATTGGACTGACTAGGCTTTTCTGATCGCACCCTTCTACTCATGTGTTTACCTAGCTTCACTGGAAGTAGGAATCCCATCATGAAATTTACAGTTATACATTTTATGCAGCACAACATGTCCCTATATCTCAGCTTTGGGATGTGATAGGGCAACAATTACCACACCACTGTCTTTGTCTGGACCTCTCTGACACACGGTGTGGGTTTGAAGAAGATCTGAGGAGGTCACATATTTCACCCAAAAAAACACTAAGGGGTACCCCTTTGTGTTTTTTTAGACTAAATTTTTGACCGTCTCAGATTTCCTCCAAACTCACGATGTTGATTAGGCAGGTCCTGACTTACACAAAGGTGTGATTATGTTCAGCCTATCTCATCCCAAAGCTGAAATATGAGGACAAACTTAACTGGGATTTTCTCTCAATAGGTTTATTGGCATTGAATATATTGGAATTAAATTTATGAGCTTTTTATACGTCCAATAAAGCAAAATACAGATGCAATGTAGGATATATTGGACTGACTAGGCTTTTCTGATTGCACCCTTCTACTCTTGTGTTTACCTAGCTTCACTGGAAGTAGGAATCCCATCATGAAATTTACAGTTATACATTTTATGCAGCAAAACATGTCCCTATATCTCAGCTTCGGGATGTGGTTGGGCAAAAATTACCACACCACTGTCTTCGTCAGGACCTCTCTGACACACGGTGTGGGTTTGAAGAAGAGCTGAGGAGGTCACATATTTCACCCAAAAAAACACTAAGGGGTACCCCTTTGTGTTTTTTAGACTAAATTGTTGACCGCCTCAGATTTCTTCCAAACTCACGGTGTTGAAAAGGCAGGTCCTGACTTACACAAAGGTGTGAATATTTTCAGCCTATCTCATCCCAAAGCTGAGATATGAGGACAAACTTAACTGGGATTTTCTCTCAATAGGTTTATTGGTGTTGAATATATTGGAATTAAATTTATGAGCTTTTTATACGTCCAATAAAGCAAAATACAGATGCAATGTAGGATATATTGGACTGACTAGGCTTTTCTGATTGCACCCTTCTACTCTTGTGTTTACCTAGCTTCACTGGAAGTAGGAATCCCATCATGAAATTTACAGTTATACATTTTATGCAGCAAAACATGTCCATTTATCTCAGCTTTGGGATGTGGTAGGGCAAAAATTACCACACCACTGTCTTCGTCCGGATCTCTCTGACACACGGTGTGGGTTTGAAGAAGAGCTGAGGAGGTCACATATTTCACCCAAAAAAACACTAAGGGGTACCCCTTTGTGTTTTTTAGACTAAATTTTTGACTGTCTCAGATTTCTTCCAAACTCACGATGTTGATTAGGCAGGTCCTGACTTACACAAAGGTGTGATTATTTTCAGCCTATCTCATCCCAAAGCTGAGATATGAGGACAAACTTAACTGGGAATTTCTCTCAATAGGTTTATTGGTATTGAATATATTGGAATTAAATTTATGAGCTTTTTATACGTCCAATAAAGCAAAATACAGATGCAATGTAGGATATATTGGACTGACTAGGCTTTTCTGATTGCACCCTTCTACTCTTTTGTTTACCTAGCTTCACTGGAAGTAGGAATCCCATCATGAAATTTACAGTTATACATTTTATGCAGCAAAACATGTCCCTATATCTCAGCTTTGGGATGTGGTAGGGCAAAAATTACCACACCACTGTCTTCGTCAGGACCTCTCTGACACACGGTGTGGGTTTGAAGAAGAGCTGAGGAGGTCACATATTTCACCCAAAAAAACACTAAGGGGTACCCTTTTGTGTTTTTTAGACTAAATTGTTGACCGCCTCAGATTTCTTCCAAACTCACGGTGTTGAAAAGGCAGGTCCTGACTTACACAAAGGTGTGAATATTTTCAGCCTATCTCATCCCAAAGCTGAGATATGAGGACAAACTTAACTGGGATTTTCTCTCAATAGGTTTATTGGTGTTGAATATATTGGAATTAAATTTATGAGCTTTTTATACGTCCAATAAAGCAAAATACAGATGCAATGTAGGATATATTGGACTGACTAGGCTTTTCTGATCGCACCCATCTACTCTTGTGTTTACATAGCTTCACTGGAAGTAGGAATCCCATCATGAAATTTACAGTTATACATTTTATGCAGCAAAACATGTCCCTATATCTCAGCTTTGGGATGTGGTAGGGCAAAATTTACCACACCACTGTCTTCGTCAGGACCTCTCTGACACACGGTGTGGGTTTGAAGAAGAGCTGAGGAGGTCACATATTTCACCCAAAAAACACTAAGGGGTACCCCTTTGTGTTTTTTTAGACTCAATTTTTGACCGTCTCAGATTTCTTCCAAACTCACGATGTTGATTAGGCAGGTCCTGACTTACACAAAGGTGTGATTATTTTCAGCCTATCTCATCCCAAAGCTGAGATATGAGGACAAACTTAACTGGGATTTTCTCTCAATAGGTTTATTGGTGTTGAATATATTGGAATTCAATTTATGAGCTTTTTATACGTCCAATAAAGCAAAATACAGATGCAATGTAGGATATATTGGACTGACTAGGCTTTTCTGATTGCACCCTTCTACTCTTTTGTTTACCTAGCTTCACTGGAAGTAGGAATCCCATCATGAAATTTACAGTTATACATTTTATGCAGCAAAACATGTCCCTATATCTCAGCTTTGGGATGTGGTAGGGCAAAAATTACCACACCACTGTCTTCGTCAGGACCTCTCTGACACACGGTGTGGGTTTGAAGAAGAGCTGAGGAGGTCACATATTTCACCCAAAAAAACACTAAGGGGTACCCCTTTGTGTTTTTTAGACTAAATTGTTGACCGCCTCAGATTTCTTCCAAACTCACGGTGTTGAAAAGGCAGGTCCTGACTTACACAAAGGTGTGAATATTTTCAGCCTATCTCATCCCAAAGCTGAGATATGAGGACAAACTTAACTGGGATTTTCTCTCAATAGGTTTATTGGTGTTGAATATATTGGAATTAAATTTATGAGCTTTTTATACGTCCAATAAAGCAAAATACAGATGCAATGTAGGATATATTGGACTGACTAGGCTTTTCTGATCGCACCCATCTACTCTTGTGTTTACATAGCTTCACTGGAAGTAGGAATCCCATCATGAAATTTACAGTTATACATTTTATGCAGCAAAACATGTCCCTATATCTCAGCTTTGGGATGTGGTAGGGCAAAATTTACCACACCACTGTCTTCGTCAGGACCTCTCTGACACACGGTGTGGGTTTGAAGAAGAGCTGAGGAGGTCACATATTTCACCCAAAAAACACTAAGGGGTACCCCTTTGTGTTTTTTTAGACTCAATTTTTGACCGTCTCAGATTTCTTCCAAACTCACGATGTTGATTAGGCAGGTCCTGACTTACACAAAGGTGTGATTATTTTCAGCCTATCTCATCCCAAAGCTGAGATATGAGGACAAACTTAACTGGGATTTTCTCTCAATAGGTTTATTGGTGTTGAATATATTGGAATTAAATTTATGAGCTTGTTATATGTCCAATAAAGCAAAATACAGATGCAATGTAGGATATATTGGACTGACTAGGCTTTTCTGATCGCACCCTTCTACTCTTGTGTTTACTTAGCTTCACTGGAAGTAGGAATCCCATCATGAAATTTACAGTTATACATTTTATGCAGCAAAACATGTCCATTTATCTCAGCTTTGGGATGTGGTAGGGCAAAAATTACCACACCACTGTCTTCGTCAGGACCTCTCTGACACACGGTGTGGGTTTGAAGAAGAGCTGAGGAGGTCACATATTTCACCCAAAAAACACTAAGGGGTACCCCATTTTATGTTTTTTTAGACTCAATTTTTGAACGTCTCAGATTTCTTCCAAACTCACGGTGTTGAAAAGGCAGGTCCTGACTTACACAAAGGTGTGAATATTTTCAGCCTATCTCATCCCAAAGCTGAGATATGAGGACAAACTTAACTGGGAATTTCTCTCAATAGGTTTATTGGTGTTGAATATATTGGAATTAAATTTATGAGCTTTTTATACGTCCAATAAAGCAAAATACAGATGCAATGTAGGATATATTGGACTGACTAGGCTTTTCTGATTGCACCCTTCTACTCTTGTGTTTACCTAGCTTCACTGGAAGTAGGAATCCCATCATGAAATTTACAGTTATACATTTTATGCAGCAAAACATGTCCCTATATCTCAACTTCGGGATGTGGTAGGGCAAAAATTACCACACCACTGTCTTCGTCAGGACCTCTCTGACACATGGTGTGGGTTTGAAGAAGAGCTGAGGAGGTCACTTATTTCACCCAAAAAAACACTAAGGGGTACCCCTTTGTGTTTTTTAGACTAAATTGTTGACCGTCTCAGATTTCATCCAAACTCACGGTGTTGAAAAGGAAGGTCCTGACTTACACAAAGGTGTGAATATTTTCAGCCTATCTCATCCCAAAGCTGAGATATGAGGACAAACTTAACTGGGATTTTCTCTCAATAGGTTTATTGGTGTTGAATATATTGGAATTAAATTTATGAGCTTTTTATACGTCCAATAAAGCAAAATACAGATGCAATGTAGGATATATTGGACTGACTAGGCTTTTCTGATCGCACCCATCTACTCTTGTGTTTACATAGCTTCACTGGAAGTAGGAATCCCATCATGAAATTTACAGTTATACATTTTATGCAGCAAAACATGTCCCTAAATCTCAACTTCGGGATGTGGTAGGGCAAAAATTACCACACCACTGTCTTCGTCAGGACCTCTCTGACACACGGTGTGGGTTTGAAGAAGAGCTGAGGAGGTCACATATGTCACCCAAAAAAAAACTAAGGGGTACCCCTTTGTGTTTTTTAGACTAAATTGTTGACCGTCTCAGATTTCATCCAAACTCACGGTGTTGAAAAGGCAGGTCCTGACTTACACAAAGGTGTGAATATTTTCAGCCTATCTCATCCCAAAGCTGAGATATGAGGACAAACTTAACTGGGATTTTCTCTCAATAGGTTTATTGGTGTTGAATATATTGGAATTAAATTTATGAGCTTTTTATACGTCCAATAAAGCAAAATACAGATGCAATGTAGGATATATTGGACTGACTAGGCTTTTCTGATCGCACCCATCTACTCTTGTGTTTACATAGCTTCACTGGAAGTAGGAATCCCATCATGAAATTTACAGTTATACATTTTATGCAGCAAAACATGTCCCTATATCTCAGCTTTGGGATGTGGTAGGGCAAAATTTACCACACCACTGTCTTCGTCAGGACCTCTCTGACACACGGTGTGGGTTTGAAGAAGAGCTGAGGAGGTCACATATTTCACCCAAAAAACACTAAGGGGTACCCCTTTGTGTTTTTTTAGACTCAATTTTTGACCGTCTCAGATTTCTTCCAAACTCACGATGTTGATTAGGCAGGTCCTGACTTACACAAAGGTGTGATTATTTTCAGCCTATCTCATCCCAAAGCTGAGATATGAGGACAAACTTAACTGGGAATTTCTCTCAATAGGTTTATTGGTGTTGAATATATTGGAATTAAATTTAAGAGCTTTTTATACGTCCAATAAAGCAAAATACAGATGCAATGTAGGATATATTGGACTGACTAGGCTTTTCTGATTGCACCCTTCTACTCTTGTGTTTACCTAGCTTCACTGGAAGTAGGAATCCCATCATGAAATTTACAGTTATACATTTTATGCAGCAAAACATGTCCCTATATCTCAGCTTCGGGATGTGGTAGGGCAAAAATTACCACACCACTGTCTTCGTCAGGACCTCTCTGACACACGGTGTGGGTTTGAAGAAGAGCTGAGGAGGTCACATATTTCACCCAAAAAAACACTAAGTGGTACCCCTTTGTGTTTTTTTAGACTCAATTTTTGACCGTCTCAGATTTCTTCCAAACTCACGATGTTGATTAGGCAGGTCCTGACTTACACAAAGGTGTGATTATTTTCAGCCTATCTCATCCCAAAGCTGAGATATGAGGACAAACTTAACTGGGAATTTCTCTCAATAGGTTTATTGGTGTTGAATATATTGGAATTAAATTTATGAGCTTTTTATACGTCCAATAAAGCAAAATACAGATGCAATGTAGGATATATTGGACTGACTAGGCTTTTCTGATTGCACCCTTCTACTCTTGTGTTTACCTAGCTTCACTGGAAGTAGGAATCCCATCATGAAATTTACAGTTATACATTTTATGCAGCAAAACATGTCCCTATATCTCAGCTTCGGGATGTGGTAGGGCAAAAATTACCACACCACTGTCTTCGTCAGGACCTCTCTGACACACGGTGTGGGTTTGAAGAAGAGCTGAGGAGGTCACATATTTCACCCAAAAAAACACTAAGTGGTACCCCTTTGTGTTTTTTAGACTAAATTTTTGACTGTCTCAGATTTCTTCCAAACTCACGATGTTGATTAGGCAGGTCCTGACTTACACAAAGGTGTGATTATTTTCAGCCTATCTCATCCCAAAGCTGAGATATGAGGACAAACTTAACTGGGAATTTCTCTCAATAGGTTTATTGGTATTGAATATATTGGAATTAAATTTATGAGCTTTTTATACGTCCAATAAAGCAAAATACAGATGCAATGTAGGATATATTGGACTGACTAGGCTTTTCTGATTGCACCCTTCTACTCTTGTGTTTACCTAGCTTCACTGGAAGTAGGAATCCCATCATGAAATTTACAGTTATACATTTTATGCAGCACAACATGTCCCTATATCTCAGCTTTGGGATGTGGTAGGGCAAAAATTACCACACCACTGTCTTCGTCAGGACCTCTCTGACACACGGTGTGGGTTTGAAGAAGAGCTGAGGAGGTCACATATTTCACCCAAAAAACACTAAGGGGTACCCCATTTTATGTTTTTTTAGACTCAATTTTTGACCGTCTCAGATTTCTTCCAAACTCACGGTGTTGATTAGGCAGGTCCTGACTTACACAAAGGTGTGAATATTTTCAGCCTATCTCATCCCAAAGCTGAGATATGAGGACAAACTTAACTGGGAATTTCTCTCAATAGGTTTATTGGTGTTGAATAAATTGGAATTAAATTTATGAGCTTTTTATACGTCCAATAAAGCAAAATACAGATGCAATGTAGGATATATTGGACTGACTAGGCTTTTCTGATTGCACCCTTCTACTCTTGTGTTTACCTAGCTTCACTGGAAGTAGGAATCCCATCATGAAATTTACAGTTATACATTTTATGCAGCAAAACATGTCCCTATATCTCAGCTTCGGGATGTGGTAGGGCAAAATTTACCACACCACTGTCTTCGTCAGGACCTCTCTGACACACGGTGTGGGTTTGAAGAAGAGCTGAGGAGGTCACTTATTTCACCCAAAAAAACACTAAGGGGTACCCCTTTGTGTTTTTTAGACTAAATTGTTGACCGTCTCAGATTTCATCCAAACTCACGGTGTTGAAAAGGAAGGTCCTGACTTACACAAAGGTGTGAATATTTTCAGCCTATCTCATCCCAAAGCTGAGATATGAGGACAAACTTAACTGGGATTTTCTCTCAATAGGTTTATTGGTGTTGAATATATTGGAATTAAATTTATGAGCTTTTTATACGTCCAATAAAGCAAAATACAGATGCAATGTAGGATATATTGGACTGACTAGGCTTTTCTGATCGCACCCATCTACTCTTGTGTTTACATAGCTTCACTGGAAGTAGGAATCCCATCATGAAATTTACAGTTATACATTTTATGCAGCAAAACATGTCCCTAAATCTCAACTTCGGGATGTGGTAGGGCAAAAATTACCACACCACTGTCTTCGTCAGGACCTCTCTGACACACGGTGTGGGTTTGAAGAAGAGCTGAGGAGGTCACATATGTCACCCAAAAAAAAACTAAGGGGTACCCCTTTGTGTTTTTTAGACTAAATTGTTGACCGTCTCAGATTTCATCCAAACTCACGGTGTTGAAAAGGCAGGTCCTGACTTACACAAAGGTGTGAATATTTTCAGCCTATCTCATCCCAAAGCTGAGATATGAGGACAAACTTAACTGGGATTTTCTCTCAATAGGTTTATTGGTGTTGAATATATTGGAATTAAATTTATGAGCTTTTTATACGTCCAATAAAGCAAAATACAGATGCAATGTAGGATATATTGGACTGACTAGGCTTTTCTGATCGCACCCATCTACTCTTGTGTTTACATAGCTTCACTGGAAGTAGGAATCCCATCATGAAATTTACAGTTATACATTTTATGCAGCAAAACATGTCCCTATATCTCAGCTTTGGGATGTGGTAGGGCAAAATTTACCACACCACTGTCTTCGTCAGGACCTCTCTGACACACGGTGTGGGTTTGAAGAAGAGCTGAGGAGGTCACATATTTCACCCAAAAAACACTAAGGGGTACCCCTTTGTGTTTTTTTAGACTCAATTTTTGACCGTCTCAGATTTCTTCCAAACTCACGATGTTGATTAGGCAGGTCCTGACTTACACAAAGGTGTGATTATTTTCAGCCTATCTCATCCCAAAGCTGAGATATGAGGACAAACTTAACTGGGAATTTCTCTCAATAGGTTTATTGGTGTTGAATATATTGGAATTAAATTTAAGAGCTTTTTATACGTCCAATAAAGCAAAATACAGATGCAATGTAGGATATATTGGACTGACTAGGCTTTTCTGATTGCACCCTTCTACTCTTGTGTTTACCTAGCTTCACTGGAAGTAGGAATCCCATCATGAAATTTACAGTTATACATTTTATGCAGCAAAACATGTCCCTATATCTCAGCTTCGGGATGTGGTAGGGCAAAAATTACCACACCACTGTCTTCGTCAGGACCTCTCTGACACACGGTGTGGGTTTGAAGAAGAGCTGAGGAGGTCACATATTTCACCCAAAAAAACACTAAGTGGTACCCCTTTGTGTTTTTTTAGACTCAATTTTTGACCGTCTCAGATTTCTTCCAAACTCACGATGTTGATTAGGCAGGTCCTGACTTACACAAAGGTGTGATTATTTTCAGCCTATCTCATCCCAAAGCTGAGATATGAGGACAAACTTAACTGGGAATTTCTCTCAATAGGTTTATTGGTGTTGAATATATTGGAATTAAATTTATGAGCTTTTTATACGTCCAATAAAGCAAAATACAGATGCAATGTAGGATATATTGGACTGACTAGGCTTTTCTGATTGCACCCTTCTACTCTTGTGTTTACCTAGCTTCACTGGAAGTAGGAATCCCATCATGAAATTTACAGTTATACATTTTATGCAGCAAAACATGTCCCTATATCTCAGCTTCGGGATGTGGTAGGGCAAAAATTACCACACCACTGTCTTCGTCAGGACCTCTCTGACACACGGTGTGGGTTTGAAGAAGAGCTGAGGAGGTCACATATTTCACCCAAAAAAACACTAAGTGGTACCCCTTTGTGTTTTTTAGACTAAATTTTTGACTGTCTCAGATTTCTTCCAAACTCACGATGTTGATTAGGCAGGTCCTGACTTACACAAAGGTGTGATTATTTTCAGCCTATCTCATCCCAAAGCTGAGATATGAGGACAAACTTAACTGGGAATTTCTCTCAATAGGTTTATTGGTATTGAATATATTGGAATTAAATTTATGAGCTTTTTATACGTCCAATAAAGCAAAATACAGATGCAATGTAGGATATATTGGACTGACTAGGCTTTTCTGATTGCACCCTTCTACTCTTGTGTTTACCTAGCTTCACTGGAAGTAGGAATCCCATCATGAAATTTACAGTTATACATTTTATGCAGCACAACATGTCCCTATATCTCAGCTTTGGGATGTGGTAGGGCAAAAATTACCACACCACTGTCTTCGTCAGGACCTCTCTGACACACGGTGTGGGTTTGAAGAAGAGCTGAGGAGGTCACATATTTCACCCAAAAAACACTAAGGGGTACCCCATTTTATGTTTTTTTAGACTCAATTTTTGACCGTCTCAGATTTCTTCCAAACTCACGGTGTTGATTAGGCAGGTCCTGACTTACACAAAGGTGTGAATATTTTCAGCCTATCTCATCCCAAAGCTGAGATATGAGGACAAACTTAACTGGGAATTTCTCTCAATAGGTTTATTGGTGTTGAATAAATTGGAATTAAATTTATGAGCTTTTTATACGTCCAATAAAGCAAAATACAGATGCAATGTAGGATATATTGGACTGACTAGGCTTTTCTGATTGCACCCTTCTACTCTTGTGTTTACCTAGCTTCACTGGAAGTAGGAATCCCATCATGAAATTTACAGTTATACATTTTATGCAGCAAAACATGTCCCTATATCTCAGCTTCGGGATGTGGTAGGGCAAAATTTACCACACCACTGTCTTCGTCAGGACCTCTCTGACACACGGTGTGGGTTTGAAGAAGAGCTGAGGAGGTCACATATTTCACCCAAAAAAACACTAAGGGGTACCCCTTTGTGTTTTTTTAGACTCAATTTTTGACCGTCTCAGATTTCTTCCAAACTAACGATGTTGATTAGGCAGGTCCTGACTTACACAAAGGTGTGATTATTTTCAGCCTATCTCATCCCAAAGCTGAGATATGAGGACAAACTTAACTGGGATTTTCTCTCAATAGGTTTATTGGTGTTGAATATATTGGAATTAAATTTATGAGCTTTTTATACGTCCAATAAAGCAAAATACAGATGCAATGTAGGATATATTGGACTGACTAGGCTTTTCTGATTGCACCCTTCTACTCTTGTGTTTACCTAGCTTCACTGGAAGTAGGAATCCCATCATGAAATTTACAGTTATACATTTTATGCAGCAAAACATGTCCCTATATCTCAGCTTCGGGATGTGGTAGGGCAAAAATTACCACACCACTGTCTTCGTCAGGACCTCTCTGACACACGGTGTGGGTTTGAAGAAGAGCTGAGGAGGTCACATATTTCACCCAAAAAAACACTAAGGGGTACCCCTTTGTGTTTTTTAGACTAAATTGTTGACCGCCTCAGATTTCTTCCAAACTCACGGTGTTGAAAAGGCAGGTCCTGACTTACACAAAGGTGAGAATATTTTCAGCCTATCTCATCCCAAAGCTGAGATATGAGGACAAACTTAACTGGGATTTTCTCTCAATAGGTTTATTGGTGTTGAATATATTGGAATTAAATTTATGAGCTTTTTATACGTCCAATAAAGCAAAATACAGATGCAATGTAGGATATATTGGACTGACTAGGCTTTTCTGATCGCACCCATCTACTCTTGTGTTTACATAGCTTCACTGGAAGTAGGAATCCCATCATGAAATTTACAGTTATACATTTTATGCAGCAAAACATGTCCCTATATCTCAGCTTTGGGATGTGGTAGGGCAAAATTTACCACACCACTGTCTTCGTCAGGACCTCTCTGACACACGGTGTGGGTTTGAAGAAGAGCTGAGGAGGTCACATATTTCACCCAAAAAACACTAAGGGGTACCCCTTTGTGTTTTTTTAGACTCAATTTTTGACCGTCTCAGATTTCTTCCAAACTCACGATGTTGATTAGGCAGGTCCTGACTTACACAAAGGTGTGATTATTTTCAGCCTATCTCATCCCAAATCTGAGATATGAGGACAAACTTAACTGGGATTTTCTCTCAATAGGTTTATTGGTGTTGAATATATTGGAATTAAATTTATGAGCTTGTTATATGTCCAATAAAGCAAAATACAGATGCAATGTAGGATATATTGGACTGACTAGGCTTTTCTGATCGCACCCTTCTACTCTTGTGTTTACTTAGCTTCACTGGAAGTAGGAATCCCATCATGAAATTTACAGTTATACATTTTATGCAGCAAAACATGTCCATTTATCTCAGCTTTGGGATGTGGTAGGGCAAAAATTACCACACCACTGTCTTCGTCAGGACCTCTCTGACACATGGTGTGGGTTTGAAGAAGAGCTGAGGAGGTCACATATTTCACCCAAAAAACACTAAGGGGTACCCCATTTTATGTTTTTTTAGACTCAATTTTTGAACGTCTCAGATTTCTTCCAAACTCACGGTGTTGAAAAGGCAGGTCCTGACTTACACAAAGGTGTGAATATTTTCAGCCTATCTCATCCCAAAGCTGAGATATGAGGACAAACTTAACTGGGAATTTCTCTCAATAGGTTTATTGGTGTTGAATATATTGGAATTAAATTTATGAGCTTTTTATACGTCCAATAAAGCAAAATACAGATGCAATGTAGGATATATTGGACTGACTAGGCTTTTCTGATTGCACCCTTCTACTCTTGTGTTTACCTAGCTTCACTGGAAGTAGGAATCCCATCATGAAATTTACAGTTATACATTTTATGCAGCAAAACATGTCCCTATATCTCAGCTTCGGGATGTGGTAGGGCAAAAATTACCACACCACTGTCTTCGTCAGGACCTCTCTGACACACGGTGTGGGTTTGAAGAAGAGCTGAGGAGGTCACATATTTCACCCAAAAAAACACTAAGGGGTACCCCTTTGTGTTTTTTAGACTAAATTGTTGACCGCCTCAGATTTCTTCCAAACTCACGGTGTTGAAAAGGCAGGTCCTGACTTACACAAGGGTGTGAATATTTTCAGCCTATCTCATCCCAAAGCTGAGATATGAGGACAAACTTAACTGGGATTTTCTCTCAATAGGTTTATTGGTGTTGAATATATTGGAATTAAATTTATGAGCTTTTTATACGTCCAATAAAGCAAAATACAGATGCAATGTAGGATATATTGGACTGACTAGGCTTTTCTGATCGCACCCATCTACTCTTGTGTTTACATAGCTTCACTGGAAGTAGGAATCCCATCATGAAATTTACAGTTATACATTTTATGCAGCAAAACATGTCCCTATATCTCAGCTTTGGGATGTGGTAGGGCAAAATTTACCACACCACTGTCTTCGTCAGGACCTCTCTGACACACGGTGTGGGTTTGAAGAAGAGCTGAGGAGGTCACATATTTCACCCAAAAAACACTAAGGGGTACCCCTTTGTGTTTTTTTAGACTCAATTTTTGACCGTCTCAGATTTCTTCCAAACTCACGATGTTGATTAGGCAGGTCCTGACTTACACAAAGGTGTGATTATTTTCAGCCTATCTCATCCCAAATCTGAGATATGAGGACAAACTTAACTGGGATTTTCTCTCAATAGGTTTATTGGTGTTGAATATATTGGAATTAAATTTATGAGCTTGTTATATGTCCAATAAAGCAAAATACAGATGCAATGTAGGATATATTGGACTGACTAGGCTTTTCTGATCGCACCCTTCTACTCTTGTGTTTACTTAGCTTCACTGGAAGTAGGAATCCCATCATGAAATTTACAGTTATACATTTTATGCAGCAAAACATGTCCATTTATCTCAGCTTTGGGATGTGGTAGGGCAAAAATTACCACACCACTGTCTTCGTCAGGACCTCTCTGACACATGGTGTGGGTTTGAAGAAGAGCTGAGGAGGTCACATATTTCACCCAAAAAACACTAAGGGGTACCCCATTTTATGTTTTTTTAGACTCAATTTTTGAACGTCTCAGATTTCTTCCAAACTCACGGTGTTGAAAAGGCAGGTCCTGACTTACACAAAGGTGTGAATATTTTCAGCCTATCTCATCCCAAAGCTGAGATATGAGGACAAACTTAACTGGGAATTTCTCTCAATAGGTTTATTGGTGTTGAATATATTGGAATTAAATTTATGAGCTTTTTATACGTCCAATAAAGCAAAATACAGATGCAATGTAGGATATATTGGACTGACTAGGCTTTTCTGATTGCACCCTTCTACTCTTGTGTTTACCTAGCTTCACTGGAAGTAGGAATCCCATCATGAAATTTACAGTTATACATTTTATGCAGCAAAACATGTCCCTATATCTCAACTTCGGGATGTGGTAGGGCAAAAATTACCACACCACTGTCTTCGTCAGGACCTCTCTGACACATGGTGTGGGTTTGAAGAAGAGCTGAGGAGGTCACTTATTTCACCCAAAAAAACACTAAGGGGTACCCCTTTGTGTTTTTTAGACTAAATTGTTGACCGTCTCAGATTTCATCCAAACTCACGGTGTTGAAAAGGAAGGTCCTGACTTACACAAAGGTGTGAATATTTTCAGCCTATCTCATCCCAAAGCTGAGATATGAGGACAAACTTAACTGGGATTTTCTCTCAATAGGTTAATTGGTGTTGAATATATTGGAATTAAATTTATGAGCTTTTTATACGTCCAATAAAGCAAAATACAGATGCAATGTAGGATATATTGGACTGACTAGGCTTTTCTGATCGCACCCATCTACTCTTGTGTTTACATAGCTTCACTGGAAGTAGGAATCCCATCATGAAATTTACAGTTATACATTTTATGCAGCAAAACATGTCCCTATATCTCAACTTCGGGATGTGGTAGGGCAAAAATTACCACACCACTGTCTTCGTCAGGACCTCTCTGACACACGGTGTGGGTTTGAAGAAGAGCTGAGGAGGTCACATATGTCACCCAAAAAAAAACTAAGGGGTACCCCTTTGTGTTTTTTAGACTAAATTGTTGACCGTCTCAGATTTCATCCAAACTCACGGTGTTGAAAAGGCAGGTCCTGACTTACACAAAGGTGTGAATATTTTCAGCCTATCTCATCCCAAAGCTGAGATATGAGGACAAACTTAACTGGGATTTTCTCTCAATAGGTTTATTGGTGTTGAATATATTGGAATTAAATTTATGAGCTTTTTATACGTCCAATAAAGCAAAATACAGATGCAATGTAGGATATATTGGACTGACTAGGCTTTTCTGATCGCACCCATCTACTCTTGTGTTTACATAGCTTCACTGGAAGTAGGAATCCCATCATGAAATTTACAGTTATACATTTTATGCAGCAAAACATGTCCCTATATCTCAGCTTTGGGATGTGGTAGGGCAAAATTTACCACACCACTGTCTTCGTCAGGACCTCTCTGACACACGGTGTGGGTTTGAAGAAGAGCTGAGGAGGTCACATATTTCACCCAAAAAACACTAAGGGGTACCCCTTTGTGTTTTTTTAGACTCAATTTTTGACCGTCTCAGATTTCTTCCAAACTCACGATGTTGATTAGGCAGGTCCTGACTTACACAAAGGTGTGATTATTTTCAGCCTATCTCATCCCAAAGCTGAGATATGAGGACAAACTTAACTGGGAATTTCTCTCAATAGGTTTATTGGTGTTGAATATATTGGAATTAAATTTATGAGCTTTTTATACGTCCAATAAAGCAAAATACAGATGCAATGTAGGATATATTGGACTGACTAGGCTTTTCTGATTGCACCCTTCTACTCTTGTGTTTACCTAGCTTCACTGGAAGTAGGAATCCCATCATGAAATTTACAGTTATACATTTTATGCAGCAAAACATGTCCCTATATCTCAGCTTCGGGATGTGGTAGGGCAAAAATTACCACACCACTGTCTTCGTCAGGACCTCTCTGACACACGGTGTGGGTTTGAAGAAGAGCTGAGGAGGTCACATATTTCACCCAAAAAACACTAAGGGGTACCCCATTTTATGTTTTTTTAGACTCAATTTTTGACCGTCTCAGATTTCTTCCAAACTCACGGTGTTGATTAGGCAGGTCCTGACTTACACAAAGGTGTGAATATTTTCAGCCTATCTCATCCCAAAGCTGAGATATGAGGACAAACTTAACTGGGAATTTCTCTCAATAGGTTTATTGGTGTTGAATAAATTGGAATTAAATTTATGAGCTTTTTATACGTCCAATAAAGCAAAATACAGATGCAATGTAGGATATATTGGACTGACTAGGATTTTCTGATTGCACCCTTCTACTCTTGTGTTTACCTAGCTTCACTGGAAGTAGGAATCCCATCATGAAATTTACAGTTATACATTTTATGCAGCAAAACATGTCCCTATATCTCAGCTTCGGGATGTGGTAGGGCAAAATTTACCACACCACTGTCTTCGTCAGGACCTCTCTGACACACGGTGTGGGTTTGAAGAAGAGCTGAGGAGGTCACATATTTCACCCAAAAAACACTAAGGGGTACCCCTTTGTGTTTTTTTAGACTCAATTTTTGACCGTCTCAGATTTCTTCCAAACTCACGATGTTGATTAGGCAGGTCCTGACTTACACAAAGGTGTGATTATTTTCAGCCTATCTCATCCCAAAGCTGAGATATGAGGACAAGCTTAACTGGGATTTTCTCTCAATAGGTTTATTGGTGTTGAATATATTGGAATTAAATTTATGAGCTTTTTATACGTCCAATAAAGCAAAATACAGATGCAATGTAGGATATATTGGACTGACTAGGCTTTTCTGATTGCACCCTTCTACTCTTGTGTTTACCTAGCTTCACTGGAAGTAGGAATCCCATCATGAAATTTACAGTTATACATTTTATGCAGCAAAACATGTCCCTATATCTCAGCTTCGGGATGTGGTAGGGCAAAAATTACCACACCACTGTCTTCGTCAGGACCTCTCTGACACACGGTGTGGGTTTGAAGAAGAGCTGAGGAGGTCACATATTTCACCCAAAAAAACACTAAGGGGTACCCCTTTGTGTTTTTTAGACTAAATTGTTGACCGCCTCAGATTTCTTCCAAACTCACGGTGTTGAAAAGGCAGGTCCTGACTTACACAAAGGTGTGAATATTTTCAGCCTATCTCATCCCAAAGCTGAGATATGAGGACAAACTTAACTGGGATTTTCTCTCAATAGGTTTATTGGTGTTGAATATATTGGAATTAAATTTATGAGCTTTTTATACGTCCAATAAAGCAAAATACAGATGCAATGTAGGATATATTGGACTGACTAGGCTTTTCTGATTGCACCCTTCTACTCTTGTGTTTACCTAGCTTCACTGGAAGTAGGAATCCCATCATGAAATTTACAGTTATACATTTTATGCAGCAAAACATGTCCCTATATCTCAGCTTTGGGATGTGGTAGGGCAAAAATTACCACACCACTGTCTTCGTCAGGACCTCTCTGACACACGGTGTGGGTTTGAAGAAGAGCTGAGGAGGTCACATATTTCACCCAAAAAAACACTAAGTGTTACCCCTTTGTGTTTTTTAGACTAAATTTTTGACTGTCTCAGATTTCTTCCAAACTCACGATGTTGATTAGGCAGGTCCTGACTTACACAAAGGTGTGATTATTTTCAGCCTATCTCATCCCAAAGCTGAGATATGAGGACAAACTTAACTGGGAATTTCTCTCAATAGGTTTATTGGTATTGAATATATTGGAATTAAATTTATGAGCTTTTTATACGTCCAATAAAGCAAAATACAGATGCAATGTAGGATATATTGGACTGACTAGGCTTTTCTGATTGCACCCTTCTACTCTTGTGTTTACCTAGCTTCACTGGAAGTAGGAATCCCATCATGAAATTTACAGTTATACATTTTATGCAGCAAAACATGTCCCTATATCTCAGCTTTGGGATGTGGTAGGGCAAAAATTACCACACCACTGTCTTCGTCAGGACCTCTCTGACACAAGGTGTGGGTTTGAAGAAGAGCTGAGGAGGTCACATATTTCACCCAAAAAACACTAAGGGGTACCCCATTTTATGTTTTTTTAGACTCAATTTTTGACCGTCTCAGATTTCTTCCAAACTCACGGTGTTGATTAGGCAGGTCCTGACTTACACAAAGGTGTGAATATTTTCAGCCTATCTCATCCCAAAGCTGAGATATGAGGACAAACTTAACTGGGAATTTCTCTCAATAGGTTTATTGGTGTTGAATATATTGGAATTAAATTTATGAGCTTTTTATAAGTCCAATAAAGCAAAATACAGATGCAATGTAGGATATATTGGACTGACTAGGCTTGTCTGATTGCACCCTTCTACTCTTGTGTTTACCTAGCTTCACTGGAAGTAGGAATCCCATCATGAAATTTACAGTTATACATTTTATGCAGCAAAACATGTCCCTATATCTCAGCTTCGGGATGTGGTAGGGCAAAATTTACCACACCACTGTCTTCGTCAGGACCTCTCTGACACACGGTGTGGGTTTGAAGAAGAGCTGAGGAGGTCACATATTTCACCCAAAAAACACTAAGGGGTACCCCTTTGTGTTTTTTTAGACTCAATTTTTGACCGTCTCAGATTTCTTCCAAACTCACGATGTTGATTAGGCAGGTCCTGACTTACACAAAGGTGTGATTATTTTCAGCCTATCTCATCCCAAAGCTGAGATATGAGGACAAACTTAACTGGGATTTTCTCTCAATAGGTTTATTGGTGTTGAATATATTGGAATTAAATTTATGAGCTTTTTATACGTCCAATAAAGCAAAATACAGATGCAATGTAGGATATATTGGACTGACTAGGCTTTTCTGATTGCACCCTTCTACTCTTGTGTTTACCTAGCTTCACTGGAAGTAGGAATCCCATCATGAAATTTACAGTTATACATTTTATGCAGCAAAACATGTCCCTATATCTCAGCTTCGGGATGTGGTAGGGCAAAAATTACCACACCACTGTCTTCGTCAGGACCTCTCTGACACACGGTGTGGGTTTGAAGAAGAGCTGAG